>NC_089704.1:2855180-3172423 GCF_031753505.1 Anomalospiza imberbis
CAGTCTATTTGGATCAGACTGTTCCTGGCTGGTTCTTTACTTGTTTTGCAGCTTTTTCATGATTTTTTTTGCCATGCTGTGTGTTGTCCCTGGTGTCACAGCCGTCCCAGCAGCCCCAAACTCTTCTGGGTTTGAGTCTGCACCTCAAAATTTGGACCATGTTGATCTATTTCTCCACAAGGGCTGGGTGCTCCTGTACAAAGAGGAGGTGCTGGTAACTGCTGTGGCCATGGGATCCCTCCATGCTGACCTCTCCTTACGCCAGTTCTTTCCCAGAAGCTGCTGGACCATGTGTTGAGGTCCACAAATTGAGCCTCTGCTGCTGCACCTCCAGAGGTGAGACTGAGCTGGGGTTTGCAGCACCAGGCCTCCTGATTATCAGTCCTGCAGCAGAGCAGGGAGGCCTGATGGGTTTTCCCACCTCCAGATGGTGAATAAGATGAGAAGTACACGAGTACCAGGGGAGGGAAGATCAAACATCATCTTCTTGGCACTTGTGCTGGAGGCTGGGGAGTTGCTAGGACCGAGCAGCGAGAGGCAAATTAAAACCTTGCATTAATTCCATTAACTATGATCATCTTCTCACCAGGGATGAATTTAACTGCTCGCCATTAGTATTTTTATAGACAAAAAGTTGCATCGAGAGGCCCACGCACCATTAACTCGACCCCACGGCGGGGATGGTGTGATCCATCCTGGATGTTCACATTCCCTGGGTGCACCGTGAGCCCACAGACCCTCCATCCCTTCTCCCGCTGCCTCCCCAGGAGGGAGAGCAGGGAAGGTGTTAAAAGGCAACACAAGGCACCAGTTTAATTTGCCAAGTGACTGGCTCAGTCCAGCTGTGCCATTAGTGCCTGCACAGCTGGACCACTGTGCTGGTGGCAGCCAGGGCTGCCCGCTGAGATCTCACTGTAGAACCAAGAGCAAATGCATCATAAATGCTCAGCTGCCTTCTGTAACTCGAGGTTCTGTCTCGTGGTCAGAGGTGGTCGGAGCTTTGGGGGTTTGGGTCTTTGCTGAGCTCAGTTTCTGCGGTGGGGAGACAGGAACAGTCCCAGTGTGGTGGCACCAGATTCCTGCTGTGGTCTGAGCTCTTTGTTCCATTCTTTTCTTCTGGAGGGGTGGTCAGGACTAATGGTTATTTCCAAATTCATCCCTAAGGCAGAGTGAGGCTTTTCCCACCTTTCCAAGACACCAAGGATCAGAGAGTGCACTCAACCCATGGCTGAGAGGTTCCCAGACCTGCTCTGGGAATCTTGTAGCACGAGATTTTCCCAGAGCCAGGAGGCACCATGTGGTAGGGATTTCTAACTCCAGAAGCAAAGATCCATCCTCAAAACATCCTGCATTGCTGTGCCTGGTGCCCACCTGCCCTCTGGCACTGGTCTGAGCTTCCTCGGCAGGTGTTTGCACTGAGCACATCCCTCTGTTTTGCTGGGAGGGGGTAGGTTTGGCATCTTCTACTTTTTTGGGTTCCGTTTTGTTTAAACCTTTGTTTTCCCTGTTGCCCTGGAAACACCGCAGAGGAGAGGGATGGGAGAAGAGAGTGCACAAGAGGAAATGGGAGCATCTCATGCTGTGCCATGGGGACAACTGGGAGAGTTATGAACACTTGAGTGAGTGGTTCTTTGCAACTTTTATCAATTAGGGAATTTCTGTTAGGACAGCTCCAGTCAAGGGGTGGAGGAGGAGGGGACAGAGAGGTCCAAAACCAACTGAACAAGTGCTAGCAAAGGAGAAATGGCTCAGAAGGAGCTTCCTCCTGGAAAGTTGTCTTTCCCTCAATGTCCTCCTTGTCTGCATGCCTTGTCCAAGTCCTGCAATGAGGGCTACATTTCATGCTTCAGGGCTGGGGCTGGTGGAGCAAGTTTCTGGTCCATGCCACCCTAGGTTGGACATAAAGCTCCTCAGATCCACCTGATCCATCTTTCCAGCCAATTCCATCTTTCTTGTCCCCTCTGGGGTGTCCTGGAGCCATCATTAGTGTCTGCACAACTTGTGAAAGTCTCTCAGCTCCATTGGTCATGTCCTCATTGTCAGGATGGTCAAAACCTTGACCATTGCAGGGCAAAATGCCTCAGGACCACGCTGGGACATGTCCATCCCAAGCCAGGTCCCCTTATTTGGCTTTGCATCCATCCTTCTGTAGCCACCCACAGCTCAGGGTCTGCAGTTCAAGCCCAGGGCTGAGATGGGACAACAGGAGAGGAGTGGATGGGGCTGGTGGCACAAAGAGCAGCAGCTTTTTTTGTTCCATGCCCCATGGGTTTGGGGTCAGATGGAGCTCTGCAGAGGGCACACAACTTGTCGGGAAGCACTGGAGAGTTCTTTGGCAGCAGGTGATTTTTCCTCCTCTTTTGCATGGATTACACTTGTTCTCTGCTTGCCCTTTTCAGCAGGGAGAGCAGTTTGGATACCCATTACCTACATGGCAAAGTGTGCTCTAATTGGCCAAGAATTGGTCCTAAAATGTCAGGAAAAGATTTATTTCCCAGTGCAGTCTCTCCAGGTACTAATTTTTCTATGGGCCGCCAGATAATGGCTCCAGTGCACAATAGCTCAGTTCCTAATCAGGATACAGAGCTGTAATTGGGTTGAAGGGATTTAAAATCATTAAAGTCACATTCAAGGGGAATAAAAAGGAACCCCCCCCCCACCTCCTTTCCTCCCCAAGACTGAGTGACTGTGTTTAATGAGCAACTCCTGGCATGTCACTCGTAATAGGCAGCAATGAAGTTGCAGCAAGAAGTCCAAGGGCAATCAAGAGAGACTTGTGGCCTTGGCATGACTGGTTAAGGAATCAGGAGCACAGGTAGAGCTCTCCTGCTTCCTTCCAGTCAGAGAGAATGCTGAGGGAAGAAATGGAAAGAGCCAGCAGATCAGTACCTGGCTCTGAGCCTGGTGTCATGGGCAGAATTTGGGGTTTTTTGGTCTCCACATTGGGGTACTGCCTCAAAGGATCTCTGTGCAGGGGTCAGCAGAGCTTTAAACCAGATTTGAAGGGGTAAAGGAATGAAACCAAGCTTCAAGATAAGTCTGCAGGCAGCACATCAGTGTTGACAACAAGCAGACCTAGAGGAGGTCACTGAGCATCCAGAAGTAAAAAAGTCTCATGTTGTGCCATTCCGATGATTTTTCTGGTCTAGCATCCAGCCCTGCCTCGGCAGTGGCAGCTCTGTGCATCTCCCAGTCCCTCCTTACTGCTGCATCTCAGTGGCCTCCAGTCTTGGGTGCGGAGTGATCTCAAGGTGGTTGTTCCCATTTTATGGTCCTGGGTCCATACCGGAGTTCCGGTGTTGTCCTATTGCCAAAATCAGTGCAAAGTGGTAAAAATCACTGGTTCTGCAGTGGGCGAGGAGTGGCAGGTAAAGAGCTGAGCAAAAATCGCCCACACTGAGCGGAGCAAAATCGTTTGGTCTTGCTTTAATTTGCTTAGACTTTTCCTTTCTCATTCACTGAATTTCCTCTTTTTCATGTGAGACCATATTTTAAAGTGTGTTGACACCTTTTAAATTCCAGACCCGTCCTTCCACATCCCTTGCAAACCCATCGGCTCCATGTCACCCACCCACCAAGGCCACATTAGCACAACTCTGCTGGAACTGCAATGGCTTTTGTCCTTCAAGCCATGCCCTGTGTTGAATTCACCTCATTATCTGGCCTATTACAACTTCAGGTATTCATTTCCCCTAAGTCTCACTTTACAGCGCTGCACCCTCACTCCTCTGCGAGGATCATGGGGAAAGGTGACGTCAAGAGACAAATACGATGTCCAGGTTTAATTGGCAATGATTGTTTTGTATTCTGTACAAAAGCAGCAAATCCCCAGAAGCTGGAGAGGAGCACAGCTGTTTATGGCGAACAGAAGCCGCTGCTTATCTCCTTGTAGCAACCTGTCTCCAGGAGATCACGGCTTAATTAACTCGCGTGTTATCGAGAGCGAAATTGTACAGACATTGTTAAAAAAAAATAATATTAGAAAATAAAAACTAAGAGAAGATAAAGCGGGAAGGAAGGAGGTGACCTGGGAGCCAAGTGGAGTGAACTGTGTAGGGAGCCAAAGCACTGGAGCTGCTGGAGGCGATGGGTGAATTTGCAAGTGATGGATGAGCTGGAGAGGGGAAAATGATTCCCTGGCCACAAGGAATGTGATTCTCAGGCAAGGTGTGGGATGGACTTGGCCAAAAATGCATACTTGGGTTTGTCATTAGGAAGGGATCACAGTGCACAGCTGGAGCTGGAGCCTCCCAGGCACCCTGCACATCAGCACGGGGTTCCCACCTCCTCCAGGCTGCTGGAAGGAAAAGTGCAGTGCTGCTGCTTTTGGTCTCTCCACCCCATGGATTTGGGGATGAGCCACATCCCTCAGACTCTGATTTCCTAATCACAGAAACACAGAATGGTTTGAGTTGGGAGGGATCCTAAAGATCATCTCTTTCCACCCCCTGCCATGGACAAGGACACCTTCCACTCTCCCAGGTTGCTCCAAGCCCCATCCAACCTGGCCTTGGACACTTCCAGGGATGGGGCAGCCACAGCTTCTCTGGGCACCCTGTGCTGCAGCCTCACTAATCTCACAGGGAAGAATTTCCTTGTAATATCCAATCTAAACCTATTCTCTTTCAATTCTAAGCCATTTCCCCCTTGCCCTATTGACAAGGACAAATAGAGCCCAAATGACTGAATAGGGCAGATATTTTCCACCAGACTGGAGTGCACAGGCCAAGTGGCCACTTGCAGTTGAATGGAGGGGAGAACCGAGTCCTTCCCAATGATACTTTCCTCTGGGCAAACCTCATTCCTGGCTCTTAGATCCCAAGTTTGTCAGCAGCCTCATCCCTGCCTTCATCAAGCTTTCCATCCATCCCACCCACTGGCCCCATCCAGGTGCTGGTGCTTTCTCCCAAACAGTTCACCCTAGAACAAGGGGCATGGTCTTGCTGGTGCAGATCTTCCTGAGGATGTAAGGAAAGGTATTGCTGGAGGAAACTGTAAAGCAGCCTCTCAGCAAGGGCTGTGGAGTGACTTGGAGAGTGGTGCAGAGGGAAATTTGACAACCTCTCCCATTCTTCGCTCAAAGTGCTCTGCAGATCAAAGCCAGAGAGACAATAATACATTTTGAACTAAGAACATTCATTTGTATCCAGAGCATTTTAATAAATATTTTTTTTTAAATCCAGTTCAGCCCTGTCATCTCAAGCCAATTCCATTTAATATCCAGCCCTTTGACAGATTTTTAACACCATAATTAGCATGTATGGCTCTTAAAAGCCTTCACTGGTATTCTCAGGCCTTCTCTACATTACAGCATCTCCTCTTCTGTCCTCCCAGCCCCCTTTTCCGATATTGTTATTCCATTTGTAGTTGTTTATTGTGCCTGCTGAGGCAGATTAAAGACAGGAAGGAGCCAGAGAGTTGTTCTTAGGGGCTCCTGTGCGGTGCAGAGTAAGCATGGCAGAGCTTAAGGATTCCAAATCCGCAGTCTTGCTTTTCAAACCGTGTGCCTGGTGACTGGAGGTGGTTTTTGAAGGATTTCATTGTTGCTTTGTTGGGTCGTTTTTGTTTGATTTGTTTTTTTTTTTCCTGTGGATTTATATATTTTTGAATGGGAAGAGTGAGGAGCGCCTAGAGTTTCTTATATAATGATATATGAGTGAGAGCTGGGGCTTAAAAGGAAAATAAGAAAGGTTATGGAATACTTGGTCATATTGTAAAGTTTGGCAGCACCAGGAAATATCCTCATGTGTTATTGCATAGAACAAAGCTCCTCAGGCTCCATCCATCCAAGGATGAAAGCAGGTCCAGCAGAAGCCAAACACAGTCCAGTCCCCAGTTCCCTCCTCAGAGCCTTTAAGTGGGATGTAAATTTTCTACAGCGCAGACACACTTAGATCTGGGTCTCCTTCCTCCAGCAGAAATTGCTGGTGAGAGCTGGAGCCGTTTGCCAGTTCCCATTTTCATGTGGGATCTGGCACACAGAAGGAGCAGGATTTTGTTTTCCAAAGCCACCGGAGTGTGTGAGGGGGGGAACCAGACCTTGTCCAGAGAAACAGAGACACCAAATGCTTTCTTGTAGTGATTTTGTTCCGCTTCACTCTTGGCTGAGGATGGGCCCAAAGCAAAATCCCAGCTCTGAGCAAAAGCCTGAAAGCTGAACCTGCTCCCAGCCTGCAGCAGCTGCTTATCTCAGTGATAGGAATCAAACCTGGAAACCTGGGGCTCTGCTTTGTGGCTGCACCTGCTCTTTGGAGCATGCTTGCCCTGTCCCACAGAGGTGTGTAAGCCTCGGGGGTATCCATCTGTCTCTAAATCTGAGCATTTCTGGGCTGGAAGATTTCATGCTCTGCACTGTGTAACCCCCAATCCCTCCAGTTACCTGGGAGCAAGGCAGGCATTATCCTTTAGGTTTTGCCATGGCATGAAAATCAAAGCAAGGCTTTGAGACAAAGCAGTGCCAAGCCCTGTTTTGCCATTCAAGACGTGCTAGTGTTATCCCCATTATGTGAGGAGCTGGTAGGGAGAGCTTTGAGGTCAGCATGGGTCCAGGATGCTCCCCAGCACTCAGCAGGGAGCATGCAGGATCACAGAATCATAGAATCTGCTCAGCTGGAAGGAGTCCATGGGAATCAGCGAGTCCAGCTCCTGTCCCTGCTCAGGACCATCCCCAAGAGTCACACCCTGTGCCTGAGTGTTGTCCAAACACTTCCTGAGCTCTGTCAGGCTTGGGGCTGTGACCATGTCCCTGAGGAGTCTGTTCAGTGCCCAACCACCCTCTGGGTGTCAGACTGCCCAGCCCCTGGCAGACACTCACCCCCCCGGCACAGTGTGGGCCAGTGCACTGAAGCACAGAGGAGCCAATTTGGGCTGCAAAGCCCCATCCCTCCGCCCGGCTCTGGGATGCCCAGAGCTCATGCAATGCAAATCTGCAGAAAGCAGCAGCAAAGCCCTCACTCTGACTCATTATTCCAACCACAGCAGATGCTTTGCAGTCGGACACTGCCTGTCGCCTGGCCGTGGCATGGGGCCACCAACCCCGGCGTGCCACAGCAGCCCTGCCAGCTGACGGCTCTGACAGGATGATGGGCTTTGGCACCTTCCCATGACCAGCTTGCAGTTGGCCCACAGGGCCCTCCTGGGTCCAGGGAGGCTTGCAATAACCTTTAGGCCTTGTGCCTGGCTTATTGTTGGTACTTGATGCTTCTTCTCACTCCTCTGCTGATATTTCTTGTCCCTGGCTCGTGGCTGGCTTGCAGCTGCAGTGTGCTCACCCTCATGCTGAGGGGAGAAATTACTCTACAAGCCCCCAAATTGATGTAGAGTTAATTCCTTGCTGCAATTTGCTAAAATCCTCCCTCCTCTGTGCTTTCTCTGTTAAAGATCACATGGAGTGGCTGGGTTTGGTGCCTGCTCTGTGGGAGCCAGCTGCAGTCCCTCGTAGCCTTTTGTTTTCAGATTGCCTTTTTGGAGAGATACGAAAATCCACTGAGGAATGATGGGCGAGCTCTGCTTTGTAAAGCTTCGCTCTCCATTCTTTCTGGAGTCCCTGCAAAATGTCAAATGCTCTTTTCCTGCCTCCTAAGTGCACACATTTACCCAGGTTCCTGGTATTTTGGGAACAATCACTTTTACTCACAGGCTGTGTTGGAGGCACTGGTAGAGGCTGTCCAGAGGAACTGTGGCTGCACCATCCCTGGAAATGCTCAAGGCCAGGCTGGACAGGGCTTGGAACAACCCAGGCTAGTGGAAGATGTTGAGGGGGTTGAAATGAGATGAGTTTTAAAGTCCCTTCCAACCCAAACCATTTTGGGTTTCTGTGATTCTATACCTGATTCTCAGTGCTGGTCTGGAGCACTTAGAAAACTGGAGCCTTAGATGTAGAAATTGCAAAAACTGGTGATTTTTGGTGCAGTGGCTGAGATGAGCCAGCATGGTCATCTCCATTCCCCTGCCTTTTACCCGCTGCTCTCTTTTCCGTTACTATGAGCTCAGTAGGAGATTTGGGCACTTTCACTGCAGGTTGTTGCCTGATGCAGATTCCATCCACAGTCTCCTACTGTTGGTGTCACTCGTGACTCGTGTCCCTGCAGCAAGGAGCCACACAGGGTGAAGGTGACACTCCTCCTTAATCCCCAGCCCCAGAGGCTGAGCTTGACATGGGTCAGCTTTTGTACAAAACAAGGGGAAAAAACCAAACAAGCAGCTGAAAGTTGAGCAGAACAAGGAAAGTTCAGGCTGCTCTGTAATGTCAAGGTGAGAAAGGCGATGGCATTTACGTGTGAGATATCCGGGACTCAGGATCTGGGATTAGTGTCAGCTCTTCTGTGGCAAGCTAAATTAGGAATGCAGAGGCTGTCTCTGTTTATGATACAGGGTTGTTAGGTGCTTCAGGTACTGTCATTCTTATTTAAGGATATATTTAAGGATTAACAGTAAGAAGTCCAGCATTAGCAGGAGAGAAATGAATGTTAGTGAGCTTAGGCTTGGAGGGCTTATTTTTGATCATCATCATGTGAGCTGCTTTAGGAGAGATGAGCTCCAAGATGGGGAGGGCGGGGGAGATTCTTGTATTTTTGCAGGAAAAGAAAACGTTTTGCAAGTTTGAATAGAGCTCAGAACTTAGCAACAATGATGGCTGCATAACTCCCCGGAGCCAGTGCCTTTGCTGGGCTGGGGAGCTGGCTCACAGCACCCAGCCTATTTTTAGCCTCTATTTTTTTGGTGTTTCTTTCTTCTCGTGGAGAATATGTGTGATCAAACAATGTTCACGGATTTCTTTGTTGTTTGAAATCATTCTGTGTTTTTAATTGGCAGCTTTTCTGTTTCGCCTTGATCGTGGTTGACTGCAAGTAGGTTACGTTTGCTCTGAGCTGTCTCAGGCACCTTGGGCTCGCGTGGAGAAGTTCCCTCCTGATCCTGCTCCCTCCAACTGGGTGTAGCACAAAGAATTTTTTGCTGCCAAACATTTTCTTATGTGTAAACGCCACGTTTTGCATCCCCAGGCTTTGGCTTTGATATTTGCTGCCCACAAGCACCTGGCGCTAGGGAAAAGCTGCTGAGGATTCACAGCTCTTGACATCCCAAGATTTTCTTATTTTCAAGGCTTTTCTTAGAGCAGAAATGGGTGAAAAGATTGGTTCATTTGTGCAGGGGTTAAGTCAGTTCTGATGGTTGAGATGCAGGGAGGGGGAGGTCTCACTATCCCTCCACCTCTGTTTGAAGGAGTAGCATAAAATGTATATCCCAAACTCCTGGTTTTGACATTCCCATTTAAATAATTTTAGTTCTTATCTTTAAATATTGCAGCTATCAGGTCCAGCTCATCCTTTGGGGTGAGTTGGGTGTTCTGTGGGCTGTGTTTCACCCCTCTGCACTGAGGTCTCTGCAAAATCTTGCTGGATGATAGAGTGGGCACCCCGTGACTCCAGTTCAGCACTCCTTGGGTGCCAGGGAAGAGGGTGGCCAAGCTGAAGTCAAAAATGCCCAATTTTGTGTTAAAAGTGCTTAACCAAACTGGACAACTCCTGAGTATCCACTACTTCTGTGCTTCCTGAAGCTGAAACAATTGCTATTATCCCCCATCACATTGCATGACCTACATTTGACTTGAAAGCCTCCTGCTAATAATTAGTTTGAATTTCGATTTAAAAATAAACACATTCATATTCTAGGTTTCAAAACTTGAAGAAATTAAGCCCCTGGATAGATGAAATCCCCCACCTTTCCCTCCTGGTCCCTCCTTTCCCGATTTCCACACAGGAAGGAGTGAATTGGCTGGGCTCAGTGGAGGAGGAGGGTTTGCATATAATGAGACCTCTGGGCATTTTCCTGGAAAACTGCAGGAGCCTCAGTGCTTGGAAGATTTGGGCCATCTGGATAACGAGGGTCAAAGTCGGTGTTGGCAGGGATGAGGCAGCGGGGGCAGAGGGACAGCTTGGCCTCACCAGAGGAACTGTGGAGAGCGCAGAGCAACGCTCAGAGCCTCCAGCAGAAGGCTCAACCCTTCCCTTCCCTTCCCTGGCTCTCCAATCCTTCAGCATTGTGCTGCTTCTCCTGCTCCTCGCTGTCCCTCTGCCTGCCCGGCGCTCCACAAGGAGCATTCCAGGGCATGGAGGCAGCGCTGGGTCAGCACCTGGCACTTGGCAGGGATCATCGGTCACCCACGGTCGGGTGTTAATTAGCACTTCTGGGGAGGGGAGGACTGCGCCTGGTGGAGATGGGATCTCTCCCAGAGAGGAGAGGTGCAGCTAGGCTGTGTCACACTGTCAGCTCCAGGAGATGGATGCGTGTTCCTGGCAGGGCTCGGATCCCATCCGATGGGATGCAGCCATGGCAGTGTTCCCGTAAGTGCTTTGGTGGTTGTGGCAACACCTCATCATCTGCCCTTCTCCATGCACCTCAGGGCTTTCTGTTGCTGGAGGTAGAAAACGCAGAAAGCTGTCATGGTCATAATGCTTATCCAAAATCCCAGTGTCCTCATTCAGTCATTCCATGTCCAAGCTTTCCCCTGTGTTTCTTGGCATCCGGTCTCCTTTTGTCATGGTGTGCTACCATGTGCACATGGGTGTTTTTTGTGCTTTTAAGAGAAAATGTGGAAGGTAGAACAGCCAGAGAATGTGTTTTTGGAGATGCATCCTTGCCTGGACCAGGTGCTCCCTTCCCACCAGGGTGGGAAGTGGAAGTGGAGTGGAAGGGGTGTCCACACCCACCCCTCTTGCTCTTTGTTCGGCAGCAATAGCCCAGCGGGTTGGAATTTTGGAGTGTGCTTTTATAGACAAATCTCACAGCACACATGGCTGCACCTGGGAGAAAAAGCCCGGCTTTCTGCTCAATCCAGAAATCCCCTAAAACACCGGATGGCACCATGGGGTCATTGTCATTCTGAGCTGATGATGTGTCCATGCCTTGAAGCACGACAATTCCTGGTCCTTGTAATTCCTTTATGGCAAAAAAAAAAAAAAAAAGTCTAATCAAACTTAATAGTGACAAAACCAAGTGAATTCTGTGGAAATTAGTGTGAAATCCTATAGAAATGGGGAAACAATGAAGCATCTCTGGTGGGATCCCACAGGTGAATTTTTCCACCCATGGGATGGGTTTTATACTCCGGCTGCTTCGGCAGCACTTGCCCATAAGGTGTAATCCTAAATGATGCCACTTCAGGTGCTATTTTTATTCAGGAAAATGTCAAATCCTTTCTCAGAACTTAGTGACTTGTTGTCTTGGTAATTTCTTGCAGAAACAGGATCTATAAAAATCCCCTATTTTCTTGGCACTAGGCTTTTCTTGTCTATTTTGGATGTAAATATTTTTTACAATCAGGAAAAAAAAAGGGAGGGCTGCTTTAATTCTACAAGTGGTGTAATTTTCCCCTAGAATGTTTCTTGTAGGACTGTGCACTCAGATTTATGGTCCTGGCCCAGTGTCCTTTGAAGCACAGTCCTTGTACACACAGATTGTATCTGCCCCCTTCTCTTCATGCACTGATTCCTAATCCGAATCCCAGCTCTTGGGAAGCTGGAAATCCAGTACTGAGCAGGGTTATATCCATTTTGAGTTGAGTGTGGCAGCATGGAGGGCAAACTATGCTGTTTAGTAGGGATTTTCTTCTAAATTTCCAACAAAAATGACATTTTCAACAACAAATAATCACTTTGGCAATGAATCGTTTCCATATTTTGGCAACTACGAGTCATTTGCAAATTAAAAGAATAAAATCAAAGAGTGCTCCTGACAACACCGAGATGTTCTGCACTCAGGGGAGCCTGGGGCTGGTTCTGCAGTGCTTCAGTCAGAAATCTTCTCCCCAGAGAGGCTCCTGCCTGGTGGTTTCCCAGTGAGGGTGACTGGCTCTCCCATGTCCTAGTGGGGTTGGGAGCTCTGGGCAGGCCTGGTGGACACTTTCATAGAATCAGAAAGGTTGGAAAAGACCTCTAAGGTCATTGTGTCCAAGGATTAAGCCAGCACTGCCAGATCCACCACTAAAGCATGTCCCTGAGTCCATGAAGTGGTGATGGAGGAGGAAGAGCAGAGCCTTTGCTCCCACTGCGATCGGCACTGACATCTGAGTTCACGTCTTGGGGTTTACTGCAAGAAACTTTGAGGAAGGCAGGGGGGTCATTTTGGGATATTCCTGCCACCCTCCAGGCTCCTGGGCTGCAATGCACTTTGAGTGAGATCCGAGGGAAAAGCAAGGCAAGAGCTGCACAGCCCTACTTGGGAGAGAGGGAGATGATGAACAGTGTCTTTCCAATCACAACAAGATCCCCAGAGTCCAAAAGGAGTGAGGCTTGGGCATAATAGCCAGAGCTGCCCTAATAAAACATTTACTGGGGTTTGGAGACCTGTGTGCTCCGACACGGTGCATACATATTAAATGATCAAAGTTTCCATGCCTTCGGAGGAGCCCGCTGCTAATCTAATGCAACCCTTGGGCTTTGCTCACCACTGACTCTGCATGAAAGCAAATGCCGGCTCTGTTTTCCTATTTAAAAGATTTCCGAGCTAAGCCAGGCGGGTCACAGTTCAGGAAGCAATAGGATCTGGCCTCTTCAGGGCTTCGGCAAGGCTTGTTAGGGTTGAGATGGATCCAGCTCCTTGTCTCAAGCCCTGTCTGCCACTGACTCTTGCAGGCCAGCTTGGTGTTGCCATGGTCTCACCCCCTCGTCCTCCTCCTCTTCTCCTTGCCCCTCCCTTCCCTAAATCACTCTGTCCACATCTCACTGCCCCGCTCTGCCGGCTTTTCAGCTGCCAGCCTGAGTGTTAAAATGCTGCCGTTGGATTAAAACCAAAGCAAAGGGAGAAAAAAACCCAACCCAAACAATCCCACTCCCTTCGAATTTATAAACTGAGTGCACTCGAGCTGGAATGTGCCGAGGAGGAAAAGCAAAACACAGAGCCCCCGGGGTGCTGTTTTTCAAAGTGATGAAGCCCTTTATTTGCCTGCCTCCACTTGTTTTAGCTGTGCAGGGAGGCAAGCAGGTAAAACCCTGGCTGGGTGCTGGTTCCTGGCGCTGGGCTCCCTCCGCACGGGGCCGGCTCAGACCTCTGCAAACCTCCAGCTCTCCCATCATCTGCTGCTGCTGCTGCAGAGCAAACACTTCACCTCCTGCTCATCACTGCTCCAGTGGTTTGGGACAGATGGGTTTGGTTTTCCACTTGGTTACAGCGTTTCTTTTGCTTCTCGAGCGTCTCCCATGTCTTTCATGTAATTCCTTAACTAGTTTCCATTTACCGGTGGTTGCCTTCTTTTAAGGTACTTGAATCTGTGTGATCATCAACAAATTTCTCTTTCTGTTCCTCTGATAAAAAAATTAAATCTGGACACTTTTTGAAGGCTTCCTCCCCACTCCCTTTTCTCTTCCTCCATCCCTGCTCAGTGGGGAATCAGTCTTTTTCTATAAAATGAAAATAAATAAAAATTAGAGTTCAAAGTGTGATATCTCCTCTTAAGAAGAAAAGGGGAAGAAGAAGGAAAAAAGCCCCACCATATATTCTTACAGATGTGACATCAAAATTGAAAACTATAAAGGACATGTTTTCAAAGGTTTGTACAGGGACTGAGTTGGATCAATAGGAAACAGGCAAAGTCTCTCTGGGTGCTTTGAAATCCTATCCCCAAGCCACCAAAACTGTTGTTTTAGCTGGAGTGCTGGTGTTTCTCCACCTGCCAAAGCAGCTGAATGGGGAGCAGAGGCTGCTGCGGGCCCCGTGTCACCACAGAGGGGTGGGGGTGTGCGTGGGACAAGAGAGTGACATCGAGGTTGGGGGCTGGCATCCCCTTCATCCCCTGTGTCCTTGTGTCACCTTGGCACCGGCATCCATGTCTGCCAGCAGAGGCATCTCCTTCCTTGCTCACTGCAGAGGAGGTTTTGGGTGTGATGGGAGATGGAGCAGGGAAAAAGCATGGCCATTCCCTTGGGAAGGGCAGGACAGTGCTGTGGGACATCAGCTCCTTCTGTGTCTTGGGGGTGGCCACCATCATTCGGGCAGTGGGGGTGGGCAGCAAGAGCTGCTGACTGCTGAGAGCTGCCGTGGCTGGGGAGGGGCTGCATCAGGGCAAGGCTGAGTGTGGGGTCACCTCTGGCTCCCCACCCAGCCTGGAATCGGGTTGGGAAAAGCCCCGTGGTGCCGTGGAGCTGCAGTCTGCTCTGGGGCCTCCGCCGGCAGTGCAGGAGCAGGTGGGCAGTCCTGCGGGGTGGCAGATGGATTAGCAGCTCACTGTTGCCCAGGTAACTGCCTTTCCTCCCCTGAATCCTGATTGTTTGGTTTCTCACCATACGCCCTGGGGCCCTGCGACTCATTCCATCCTTCCCAAACCCACTGGTGCCGTGGCACAGCAGGCTCCCAGCTCAGCTCCCTCCCTCCCCAAAGGGCTTTTTACCCTGTGGGCACAGTGGAGACTGAGCCATCGTGTCCTGGGACCCTCTGAACAAGCCACCGTGGGGCTTGGAGCAGCCAGGATGTTTCCCAGGGGTCTCATCCAGTGGCTCTGCATAAAGGGTCCAGTGTGCTGGTGGTTGTTTCCTGCAGGCAAAGGCTGTTGGACTCGATCAGCAGAAGTTTGATTGCATTAATAGAAATTACAGGAGTTTCCAAATGCGCGTGAAACCCCTTGGCTGCCCCAGGATAGAGGGAGCAGGGTCAGGGTGAGGCAGTCGGGTGCAAACCCAGCTCAGCTGCAGGTTTGGGTGTATTCAAGGTCAGCAGAGCATCTCTGCTGCTGGCAAATACCTGTGGGAACAGGGACCTGTTTAGCCTGGAGAAGAGGAGGCTCTGAGGTGACCTTATCACTCTCTACAACTTCCTGAAGGGAGGCTGTAGACAGGTGGGGTCGGTCTCTTCCACCGGGCAGCACTGACAGGACAAGAGGACACAGCCTCAAGCTACGTCAGGGAAGGTACAGGTTGGATATTACGAAAAAAAATTTCACCGATAAAATAATGAAGTACTGGAATTGTCTTCCCAGGGAGGTGGTGGAGTCACCATCTCTGGATGTGTTTAAAAAAAGACTGGACATGCCACTTGGTGCTATAGTCTAGTTGAGGTGTTAGGGCATAGGTTGGACTTGATGATCTTAGAGGCGTCTTCCAACCTCATTATTCTGTGATTCTGTGACCAGCCCTGCACTATCCAAGCCTGGATTGTGCATCTCTGTTTTCTAGGGAAGCTCATAACAGCCAGGAAAGTGTCCCACAGCTCCCAGCAAGTAAAATCTCCCCCCTGCTCTAGGCAGGTGACTTGCACAGGCACAGGAGGCTTTAGGAGGTTGAGTGATGTTTCAGACAGCAGTTTTTCATCTGTCACTTCGTCTCCTCCTGCACCTTCCCTGAGTTATCCTCAGCACAAACTCCTTTTCCAAAGATTTTCTCCAACAAAACTCTCTCACCCCATCACTTCCCTCAGTGCTCATGGAGCATCCTGGCTGTCTAATGTGGAATACAAATGTCTGGAGCCCATGGCTGTGACATCCACGTGCTTTCAGGGACAGCACAGACACCTGCCTGATGCAATCGATTATTTCTTTTGGGGAGGAGGAGCTGCAATTAATCTCTGCTTGTCTTTAGTGCTTTTTGTTGTCTTTCTGGCTGTTGAACTGCTTGTGTGGAAGGAAAGATGCACATTTAATGGTGGAAGCCTTGTCTGGGGAGGAGGCACCAGAAAACTGTTGTCTTCTGGGATGTTCCTGTTGTCCGATGTGTCTCTGGTGACTGAAGAGGGAGATTTCCTGGTTTGCAGATGGTTTGGCCCACAGGGTGGGCTTGAGCCCGATGATGTGCTGAAGTTTTGAGGCTGATTGTCTCACTGTGAATCCCTGGCTCCTGCTTCATCACCTTGGATTAATTACAGTACAATGCAGTATACATTTATATGGTGTCTGCACAAGTGTCTCAGGGCTTCTGCAATCTGAAAAATCTAATTAAGGTGCAGCCTCCAACATGAATGCTTATCACCGGGATGCGTGCAGCCAGCCGGGGGCAGCTGCCTCCCCGCCTCAACCCCGAGCAGGATCCACACTCTCCTGGCATTATTAATTACTCAAAGCTTGGTGTCCGAGACAAGATCGATACCGCGGCTCTGCAGAGAGAGGAGACTCTGAGTGAGTGTGAGGGAGCTGGAGATAACCATCAGCCAGAAACGCCTGTTCCTGGCCTGGGAGGAGGAGGAGGAGGAGGTGGAGGAGGAGGAGGAGTCTCTTTGCTGAGATGAGCACGTGTTTCCCAGTGACTTTGATGCTGGGATGTTACTCACTGATGGAGAAAAACATGGTTGATATTGAATCTTGGCCTGGGGAAGGTCGTGCCTTGGGGGTTGGACTGGTGATGGACACAGCAGCATTACTGCAAAACTTATTGGGCATTTTTATTTTGTCTCAGGAGAGGCAGCAGCTGTTGGGAACGCCCTGAAGGGAGGGAGGGAGCACCACAAGTGTGATGAGGATGTAAATAACCAGGGGAAAAGGGAGAGGAAATGTGAAGTGGCCCTTTAAATATGAGCCTCCAGAGCCCAGAGCCCAACTAGCTTTCCCTCAAGTATTCAAATGAGATTGCAGCATCAGATTGGTATGCATTAGGCTGGTCTCAATGAAAATTAACATGTAATTGCTTCAAATGAAGTAAGTGAGGAGGTAATCTGTTCTTAAATTGGATTCGCAGGATTTTGTGGTACCATAATGCAGCTGTGAAATGAAATATATTTTAAGGATGATGTCCTCAAGGGGAGAGGGAAGGATGGGGGGTGTCTTTACTGGGAAGGGTCCTTTCCCTCACTCCCTCTTTTGTTTCTGGTCTCATTAGTGCTATTTTATAAGTGAGGAAAGGGCTTTGGTGCCATGGCATGGCTGGAGAAGGTCCCATTGCTTTGGCTCCATCATGTTTCCTTCCTTGACATCCCTCCTGCCCCTCCCTTCCATTTCCTCTGGTTTGCCACTTGCCTTGCTATGTCAAAGCCTCTCCAGCCTCTTCTATCAGTCACAAACAAGTCCCCACCCCACTGTGATGCGTCATGAGACGAGCACTTGAACTTTGTTTATGTAGCAAACCACCTTCTGGTTAGGTAGTGGGAGAAGATCTGGCTCTGTGAGAAGCCGTGCAGGTTCTTGTTAGGGAGCTGTGTTCTCTGAGGAGAAACATCAGAGCAAGAGGCACAATTTAGCTTTTTCTCTCAGCTACTTGTGCTCTTCTGCCAAAGAAGAATCACCCTGTGACGCAGCACAGCACTGCAAGGCTTCAGGATTAATCTCCAAAGGCTTGGGATGCCCCACTCCTCCTACTCAGCCTTGAGTTGCCGGGACCACCTCTCTATTTTAATTTTAAGGATTTTCTGCTTGTCCTTGTTCTGTCTCTCCCCATCTCTCCCCATCTGGCAGCAGAAGCATGACGAGCTCAGGCGTCATGGTGAAGATGCAATTAGGAGTGTGAGGGAGAGCTGGTGTAGGAAGGTGATGTGGTAACCTGCAATTATTGCCAGGCTAGAATTATAGAGATGGCATAGTATATATAGATAGAGAATATATAGATAGAGAATATATAGATAGAGAATAGATAGATGGATATATATAGATATGGTATATATATGTACAATAGCAGCATATTTTTGCTACATGAAGTCGTGACTGCCCCACCCCTGGGAGTGTCCAAGGCCAGGTTGGATGGAGCTTGGAGGAACCTGCTTGAGCAGAAGGTGTCCCAGCCCACGGCAGGGGATTGAACAGGATGATCTTTAAGGTTCTCTCCAATCCAAACCATTCCATGATTCTACATAGACCCAGCAGAAGGCAGTGACAGTGCAAGCTCCCCCAGCTCCCCAGAGCACCTCTGCCAATGCCTTGAAAATCTAATTCCTATCTTGTGCCCTTCCCTGGGCAGGTTTCCCTGTGTTGTCCCCTTCAGTGCCCCGCAGCCCACTGTTTGCAGCACCTCTCCTTCCCTCTTGCCTCCTGCTCCTCCTCACAGAGCCCCTGGACTCGCAGCATCCTCCAGCAGCCTCCCATTCCCTCCTCCATCTCTCTCTGCAGTCCTGGCAGAAAGCATTCACCCCTCACCGTTCCTGTTTTGTGCCTCAACTTCTGAGGAAAAGCCACTTCAGTGATAATTTCCCACTTGTGATAAGTTAAGTGCATCGCTTCCATTGGAATACATTTTCAGTGCAGTTAAGCTCAGCAGTCCCTTGCCTCTGTGCGTAGTTAAACGCGCTCCTTTGCAGCCCGTTGGGGTGGATGGCATCGCTTTATTCCAGGGCCATTAGTGTCACTTGGCAAAGCAGAACCAGGATTTATTCTGGGGCACAGTTTGTAATTGGGCGAGTTCAGCGTCGGGGATCGGCACTGGCTGCTGGGAGTGCAGCCTGCAGGAGAAGAGCAGGAGCTGCCAGGGGGCTGAAGGATGGGGAGCTGGGGTGACTTGAGTGGCTCAGCCCGGGACTAGTAGGTGGTAAAGAAGCATTTTTTCTAGAGAGAAGTGCAGAGCAAGGAGAGAGATCCTTGTTCATTTGGAGGCAGAGAGAGAAAACAACTTCTCCACATGTCCTCAGATGAGGAGACCTTGTTTTCTAGAGTTTACACTGCTCCGTAACGTTTGAGGGGAGAGGATGAGATAATTTTCTTCTTGTGGCATTTTCTACACCTCTATTTGAAGCTGCCAGAGCCTGGTCCTGGACTGGGCTGATGGAGTGAGGATCCTTCCGTAGGCAGTCCTGGAAGACTGCCAGGGGAGGAGTGGCTTTCAATGAGCGCTGTTTGCCTGCTGGCATCCAGGAGCCTCCTGTTCATTACTTGGGCTTGGGGGATGCAAAAAAGGAGAAAACCCTGAGGAATAACTGTCCCACAGCTCAGCACAGGATCCCACCTATGGGTTCCCTGGTGGTACCCATGTCATTTGTAAATGTCATTACCCGTGTCATTGACACCGGCCGCGTCCCCACACAGCTGCCCACAGGTATTTTGGTGCTGGTGTCACCCGTGCCCGGTGCCATTAGCACTTCTGGACGGGAACCCAAGAAGATGGGCCAGGAGCACACTCCAGTGGTGCCCCTTGGAGCCAGCCACAGCCGGGGTTAGGGACATGCTTCCTGCCGCGCGCTGCGAGCCGCTGCCCTCATTGATGTTTTGTGGCACGCTCCGAGATGCCGAGATGGAAGATGCTATAGATGTGCTGAGCTCTGTTGTTAGCAGAGACAATAGGAGGATAAACAGAAAGGCTGGATGAGCCGAGCACGGGACTTGGAAAGGTGCTGGTGCACTGCTGCATTGCAGAGAGATAAAGACTTTTCCAGACGAGCCGTCCCTGCCGGCTGCATCGCGATCTGCCCACTCTGCACCAGCCCTTGGGGCCGGCACAGGGATCTCCCAGGACTGTCAGGATGTACACAGAGGTGTTCATGGAATCAGTGCCTGCTCCCCACCGTGCCTGATGCTCAGTCAGCAGGAGCTCCAGCTCTTTTTGCAGCTCTTCTTCCCTTCCCAGTCCGGTTTCCTCCTGTTTCCTTGGCATGTGCCAATAACCGTGTCTAAGGCAGCACACTGGGAGTTGTTTGCAGCTCTGCAAATCCCGGGCAGTGAACCAAGGCGGATCTTTTTGAGCCCAGTATTATTATTAATGTAATTAGTGTGAATCATTTGCATGTATAAACTTTCAATTGAGGAGATCAGGTACTTTATAAACATGAGTTAACTCACACTCCCTGGCAAGGAGGTGCCAGATATCTTTAAAGCCTTGCAGAGGGCAGGAATGAAGGGCAGGAACTTGCATGAGCCAGTGGGAAAGGCAAGACCTCCCAGTCTAGGGCCCTGACTCCCTCTGCAACAACCAACAAGGAACTGTCTGGGGAGGGAGGAGAGGGGGAAGCACAAAGGGGTTTTATTTTCCACTTCTGAGCATTCCTTTTGACCAGCTCAGTGTTATTTTGAAGAGGCGCTGGGGTGGCAGCTGATCCAAGGGTACGTCCTCACCCCGCAGCCTTTGGAGAGGCTCTGGCTGCTGCAGGGGGGACGGGAGGAATGCGCCAGCCCCAGCAGGGACCCCCCTTTCCTGCCAGACCCCACTGCTGAGTTAATCATTGGGTCAGTTCCTGCCTGACAGGAACCAGGCTCCCCATGCTGGGAAGAGGTTTCTTGCTCCTGTGAGCCACTCTGTGCTGTGAAAACCTCCTCGGGCTGTGTCTTTGGTGGTGTCACATCAGTGGGAGCTCCAGGGATGCCCTCCAGCCAAACTCACAGTGAGGGTGAGGATGACTGGGCTGGTCCTGAGGAGCAGGTGAGGACGGGAATGCCAAGAACCTGATCACAGCCACTCACCCCAGCAGGGCTGAGCCTCCAGCCCCCATTAGAGTCCCTGACTGAGCACTGGGGGCTTTCAGCAGTACCAAACCTACAGACATTTTAATCCAACAATTCAACTTCCACTGTGAATGTCTCCTGCAAAGAGCCTGTGACCGGCACATCCAACCTTGCCATCCAAGCTCCATGGCCTGAGCTGGGAGTCCCTGCTCCAGCAGAATGGGATTATTGCTGGAGGAGCACACGCTGTTCCCCACGTGTGTGGGTGCACACACACTCTCAGTGTGTGCTGTGTGGGGTTGGTGTGCTGGGCAGCACTGGCTGGCCCTGTGGATGTGAGCAGACGGTGCTGCAGGGAGGGTGTGTGAGCAAATGCAGGCTGGGTGTGCATGGAAAGGGAGCAGATGCTGTAAATCCTGCTGGAGAAGGGCTGGACTGGGAAAAATTGCTGGTGCGTGACTTCGCCCAATGCAGCAAAGAGAGCGAAACCAGACTGGGCTGTAACAATGAGAGATTTGGCTCGATATTTATTAGTTAAAAAGCTTCCAGACCATGTTCTATGTGATAGCCACACCTCAGGCTGTCCATGGCATGGGCATGCCAGCCTTACAGGATCGTGAGCAGTGCCTGTCCCAAGGAGCGTGACACAATCTGGCCCCCGCTTTCCTTTTGCTCAGGAATTGATGGCCAAAATTCTCTTCTAAACATCATGGGAAAGTGTGTAAGACTGTGCCTGACTGGGATTGAGTTGTTCACAGCCCGGCCTTTAATTAATCCTAATAAATAACAATAAAATGTGATAATCACAGAAATAAATCTGAAGATGTGGAGCTCTGCCTCCGGCGGCAGGCTGGTTTAGTTGATCATTTATAGCTCGGCTGATGGTGCAGAGGCTGGAAGGTGATGTCTGGGACAGGAGAAGCAGGGGACAAGGCAGGCCCAGAGCATCCTGTCATCTTACCCAGCCTCAGAGGGAGCATCTGCACCCAATTTTAAGATAAACCCCAAACTTATTCCTGATCTCCAGCTTGTTTTAGCTCATAGCAGAGACAAAACATTGCTGGTGTGGGATTGATTAAAAGTCCGGAAGTGTGTGGGAATGGCTGAGTTAGACTGGGAAGAAAATAAAGACATCTGGGGATGCTTGATGGTGAGTGCGGCACCCAGGGTCATGGTTTAGGGGTGGGCTTGGCAGTGCTGGATCAATGCTTGGACTCAATGTCTTAAAGGATTCGGGTCAATGCCATTGTGAAATTCCATCAAGTGGCCAGGATTTAGGAAGGTGGTTTCTCTAGGGTAGGCATGTCATGAAAATTAGGGGGTGATGGGAGGAGAACTGAGCCTGGGGAGGGTCAGTCTGGTCACAGCCCAGGCTGGGCCTCCATATTTGCTGGGGTGAACCAGGCTTAGCCCCATTCTGCCTCCCCATGATGGAGCTTGTACCTTGATAATTGCAATGAAAGCAGCAATCAGGTTGGTAATTTTGCTGAGCTCTTTTCAGTTCTAATTAACATTATTCATTTCTTGTGTGTCCTGCTGGGTTGAGACAATCTGTGCTCTCCAGCCCAGCCCTCTGGAACACCAGCAATCTGCATAAGAGGCAACAAAAAAGTGTTGTGTGCCAATTACTACACTTCAGTAATTAAAAACCTCCTTCCCCCCACTGCCTGCCCACCTCCTCTCATGTCATTTTTTTGTGTGCAAACTCGAGAAAGCAAAGAGAGAAATTCAGGAGGGCACGTCACTGCTGATGTGTGCCATCTGTGTCTGCTCTGGAGTCGTAGGGAGGTGCAAGGGGCTGGATCAGCACGGGTGGGATCAGTGGTCAGGGAACTCAGCATCAGCACCCTGCTGCTTGTTTATTCCTGGTACTTGTTTATGAGGCTGTTTTGTCCCCACTGATGGCTTTGTTGGCATTTCCAGCCTGGCTCGTCTTTGTGCACGCTGGCAGAATCCTTGTGCTGTTGCTTTCCCTCTTCCGATTTGTCTTTGAGTGCTGTCCTTGCAGCCAGGTGGGCTGTTGGCTGCACCTGTAGGGCCCTTTGGATGCATGAGCTCAACCCTCAGGCTGTGGAAATGTTTGGGAATACCACTCTGGGGGAGAGTGGCCAGTCCTAATGGACCAACTTGATAGAACAGGGTGGATAACAAAGCCCGGAAATTTTGGCTGTGGGAGATGTTGACAGATTGGGAAGGGACAGCACCAGCCTGTATTCCTTTGCACCCACCACATGCCATTAATTGGGGAGTGCAGGGCAAGGGATGAGCAGGTAGGTTGGGACAGGTGGGGAGGACGGAGATTCACAGCTCTCACCTTTGCTCAGTGTGTGTAACTGTCTAAAATGCCCAAATTTGTGCTCATTTTGAGGTGCCCTCGGAAGCCACAGGGAGCAGAGGGTCTGGTGCAGCATGAGGAGCTGCATCTCCCTATAAACCATCCCTTCCTGCCCCAGGATGATGTAGCAGTGGTGAGTTAGGCAGTGTTCCCCTCTCCCAGAGGAGAAACCCCGAGGTCTGGGACTCTGGGTTTGTTGGGAAAGAAACAGCAGAGAAAGGCAGCAGTATCAAGCAGCATCATCTTTACCTTGTGCTGGCACACAGCGGTATTTCATCTTGCTGGAGGAGAGGTCCTTGCTGTCTGAGCAGGAGTGGAACAAGAATTAGGGATCTTGAGAAAGAAAATTACCTCATCTGTGCTTAATTGTTTTTAGATCATCTTTTTGGAGGCAAGCACTGCTTTCTGGCACCCCAAGGACCTCTCCCTCCCCTCCTTCCCTGGCACACCATGGGATGAGAGGGAAACTGAGGGCTTCCAGTGAGGTGGAAGAGGAATCCCAGGTCTTTGCACTTTGCCAGGAGCAGGGTGGGCAGAGGGGAGGCTGTGGGCTTGGCAGTGGCTTTGCTCTCCACCTGTGCCTGGAGCGTGGCTTCCTGGCCAAAGCCAAGCTGCCTTTGTGTGGGAGAAGAGGCTCCCCATCCCTGCGCCGGGCTGTTGGAGAGAGGAGCTGCTGGAGGAGGGAAGGAGGAGCAGATGGAGGGGCTGGAAGAGCATCGGGTCGCTGTGACGAGCCTCGGCCACGGGGACCCCGACCGGTGCTTGTGTGAGGAGGAGCAGGAGGAGCAGAGTGCTTGGAAGCAGCTCAGGAAGGACCACAACTGCCAATCCCTAAATAGCCCAGTGCATCCAGAGGTCAAAGCTCTTTCCCAGGAGCAGTGCTGTGCTTTATTATACATATATATATATATATATATATATATATATATATATATATGTTGGCTCAGGAGCTTTAAGAGGCAGGGAAGAATATTAAGTAACAGCTTGAAGCTTGCCGATCCCAGGGACAGGGAAGCATGTCTGGATGATAAGGAGAGATTGTGCCCGGGTGCTGTGAAGGGCGAAAGCACTTATTTCACTGTTGCCTCATGCGTTACCTGAGCCCCACTGCTTTTCAAAAGCTCTTAAATGCCCATATGATAGAGGGAATGCTTGGATTGCACACTGTCTGGCTCCATTATTATCCAAGGATCTCCAAGCTGATGCATTTCATAAAGAAAACTGGCCTGGAGAAGGAGAGAGGAAATATATATTTTTAGTTCAGCCTGCTTACAGTTCCTCAAGGTAACATCTGCAGAGGGGATTGGTTGAGAAATTCAAGTAATGTCTGGTTACTCATCACCCAGCCCTGGACACATCTGTGTTTGTGCAGAGCCACCACCACAGGAGCCTATTTCATGGTACCAGAGCCAAACACCAAAAAAAACCACTTCATTTTATTCGTGCCCCACAGGTCTGAGCTAGCAGCAGAGCTGAGATTTGGAGTTCAATAGACTAAACCCATCCTCTGGGAAGAAATCTCCAGTTTAATTCAACTTGTGCAACTAAACTCTCAGGCCTTTTACTCAAGTTGTAATGCAGCTGAGAGCAAGAGCCAAGTTCTTGGTGTTCAGCCCAGACTGAATCTATTGCCTTTTTTAATGTAGATCATAAAAATCTGCTCAGATTTAATTTATTATTATCGTAATATCATTATGGAACAGTAGTAAAATTGTTTAATTTATTGTCTGTTTTTCACACCAGGGAGGGAGGATGGAGCAGGAGTTGGGTACTGGCAAATCAGGGGTGTCCTGTGCTGCAGACAACACATCTCCTCTGTCACCCCCAACCAAAATTTGTGTGTTGAGGCTGGGTGGGTTATTTTGGCTTCTCCTGTAATTGCTGGGGCCAAAGAAGTTCCAAAAAGAGGCTGAATGAAATGAGGCAACTTGTCCCCTGTGTCTTCCCTGACATCAGGAATGGACACAGGAAGAGAAGTCTTCCATCACAGAGTCATTAGAGTTGGAAAAGCCTCTAAGATCAGTCCAACCATTCCCTGTACTGCCAGGTCCCCCACTAACCCATGTCCCCAAGTGCCACATCCATGTGGCTTTTAAATCCCTCCAGTGCCTCCAGCACTGCACTGGGCAGCCTGTAGCAGGGCTTGACCACCCTTTCAGTGAAGAAATATTCTCTAATATTCAATCTAAACCTTCCCTGGTGCAACTTGAGGCCATTTCCTCTTGTCCTATCACTTGTTACCTTGGAGAAAATGTGACTCCCCACCCAAAGGAGGCGAAAGGGACAGCTCACCCAGAGGAAGGACACACTTCCTAAAGTGTCCAGGACAAGTCCACGTGCCACAGATACACTCACCCTTGCCATTACCTCCCCTCTCAGTGCAGTCTGGCACATGTAAGCCCATGTAAGTCCCTTACATTCCTTGAAGTCACCCTGAGTGAGATGTCCCAGAAGCTTCCAGGCTCCCTCTCGGTGCCTCTGAAGTTAATTTGCATCCCACCCACTGCACAAAGTAATGAAGTAATTTGGGGAAGAATATAAACAGTGGATCTTAGGCTGAGTGGTTTTATGCAGGGACATTATGCTCTGGAGCATCCAGCAAAGCGTGGCTAAATCCCGATGGCTCCGTAATCCCAAAATTTCTCAGAGAGAAGCAGGGGTTTAGCTGGCTGTGGGGGCTGCAGGTTTCTGCTGTTTAGAGAAGGTCTTGATGCTTTTCTTGTGGCAATAGGAGGATTCAAACCTGGCTTGGGAACATGGGGATGGGGGGTTACAGGGCTGGCAGAAACTTTTGGGAGGAGCTAGACTGATCCCAGGTAATGTTCACAGGAAAATAATCTCCTTCAGGATCAAAATAATTTCTAGGTTTGCACTGTGTTGTCTCCAGGGGGAAGTCAGGTGCTTATTTAGGCTGAATATAGAGGATTTCTGCCTCCAAAGCATCCCTGGATAAATGAAATGCTCAGCTCAGGTGAGGTGCACAAGTGAGGGAAGTGCAGCGGTGCAGGTGATGGGTACAGAAGGAAAAGTTGACAGAGGGGACAAATGGTTGGATGCTCAAGGTTTCTCTTTAGAGGCGTGTGTCAGAGCTGGCTTTCTCCAAAGATAAATTTTCCTCGCTCCTTTGTGACGCAGCACAAGCTTTCCCAGCACCACTTTGCATCTCTTTGTGTGGCTGCAGGTATGTGAAGGTCTGCAGAGAGAATGACAGGTGATGGATTTGGGCAGGGAGTAACAACCTGCACCTCCAAAAAAAAGTGTGGACTTGGGATGGAGGTTTGGACTCAGCTCTCTTTGTCTGGGAGTTTGAAAAAGAATAAATTGGAATGGAGGAGTGAAAGGGTGGTACTGGGTGGCTCTGACCTCCCTGCATCTGAAAACTCTGTGAAGCTGTTGGTCAAATCTCTGGACCCGCCAGTTTAGATGGATGTTGGTGCCCTGAGCACCACAGGGGAAGCGCTGACCTTGTCCTCTTTGGACACTGAAAGCGCTTGGTCTCTGAAAGTGCTGCTGACAGCAAAGCTAAAAATAGTTCCAGGAGGACCAGGAGGGCTGGAAGGGAGGGAGGGAGGGAGAGCGCCCAAGAGCAGCACACTGATGGGTCACCTCTCTGCCTCTCCCCAGGTGCTCCGTGGACAACCGGGTGACCCGAGTGGCCTGGCTGAACCGCAGCAGCATCCTCTATGCCGGCAATGACAAGTGGTGCTTGGACCCTCGGGTGGTGCTCCTGGCCAACACCAAAACCCAGTACAGCATCCAGATCCAGGATGTGGACGTGTATGATGAGGGCCCCTACACCTGCTCCGTGCAGACAGACAATCACCCCAAGACATCGCGCGTCCATCTCATTGTGCAAGGTAAGAAGAAGAGAGTTTGTAGAGGGCTTGGGCTTGGGACTTTGCTTCCTGTTCCTTTTGCCCTGATGTCTTCTCCTCTCATTGCTCCTATGTTCAACATTTGACACAGCTTGGTGCAGAAGTAGAGGCTGATCCATAAGCTTGGATTGTCCCAAGCTGGGTAATGACTTTTACAGAATCAGAGAACTTGCTGAGTTCTCTGGACCCGCAAGGATCCACAAGGATCATGGAGTCCAGCTCCTGGCACTGCACAGCACTATCCCCAAAGGTCACACCATGTGTCTGAGGGTATTCTCCAAATGCTTCTTGAACTTTGTCAGGCTTGGTTTTAGCCAACTTTGCTGACATAATCCCAGGGCTCTGATACAGGCAGCTCTGCCTCCCAACACAGTCACTGGCAAACCCACAGTGCTGTTTGTTATTGTTGTTGTTTTTTGATGGTTTTTTGTTTCCCAAGCTGGAGGCAGTGCTTGAAGTAAAACTTGTGTTGGGGGAAAAGAGAGAGCTGGCAGATTTGTGTGCTTTGTGGGAGTGTGTGTATGCCTAGCAACAATATGTGTTTGCGTGTTGAAATTCCATACTTTTGGAGGAGGAAGAGGAGGAGAAAGACCAGCACAGGGTGCTGGAGCACTTCTGGTGGCTAAGTGGGTGCCTACATTTTCTCTTCAGCAAGTGTGTGAGCACACATGGCTTCTTGAGAGGGGACAGACAGACGTGGCCACATATGATGATCAAGCAGATGGACATTCATGGAAGATCGATCCTGTGCCCATGTGGCTGGGCAAGAGCTGGACAAGGAGGAGCTCTTAGCCTGGGGGAAGATTAATGGAAAATTTCTAATCCCTTGCTAGCAACCGTTTTTTTTCATGCTGCTTCTTCTGTGATTTGGCTGGGAGCCCTCTTAACATGACACACCAGCTTGAGTATTGGAATCTCGTCTGGGGCTAATTTTCGAATGCTGATGGGTGTATTGATTTGGAAACAAGCTGGGTTAAAAAGGCATTGGTCTTGTACACAGAGTCGGGTTGAGCTAATCCACCGTCGATATTCCAGGCCTGAGCATTATTGACAGCCTAATGAATAGAAGTGGGGAATAAACCCAGACTCAGGGCCTTTATTTTTCTTCTTCTCTCCCTTTTCATTTTCCTTTTCCTCTTCAAGCAATCAGGCTGACTAACCAGAGCCGGACTTTCTCCATCTCCATTAAGCGCAGAGGGGAAGTAGATGCATTGCCAGCCCTGGTTCTGGCTGTTTATCTTGCAATCTCTTATTACCTGCCTGAATTTCTTAAGCCAAAGTCGATCACCAGCAAGTTCTGAAGTCGTTATCAGATGCTGGGGTGATGCAGGACAATTTCTGTCTGTTCTCTTCTGATTCCCGTTTCCTGACCTAAATTTCCTGTATCACCAGACATCCAGGCCCATCCCTCCCATGTCTTGCAGTATCATTAGGAAGAGATATTTGGGTACTGCAGGAAAAGGTCAGAGCTTAACTCCTTGCAGCAGTTAAGTGTGGGATGATTCAGTGATGGGCTCAGTCCTGTAATGTGCTGGAGATCCTCGTGCTGCCAGCAGAAATTCCAGCTCTGGAGAGCGAGCCCCCTAATTTGAAAAGCTGTTCTTTGGCTCACCCAGCCCTTTCTCAGAGCAGGACATGAAAGTGAATTATTATGTCCAATTAAAGGGAAACCTGTCTTAATGACCTCAATGAAAATTGGGCTGTGGTGCCAGGATTAACTCTCTTGCCTTGGAAAATGGGCCCTATAAATATGTATTCTGGAATAATCCTGTCCAAAACAACATTCAGTTTGTGGGAAGTGGTGCTTATTGCCCCTCCTAGGAAAGCAGGGTCGCTCAGCACCAGATTTTAGGGTTGTCCCAAGTTCAGCACACAGCCCTGGGACATTTTGCCCCTTCCTGCAGCTTGATAGGAAAGGAGAGGTGATTCGAGGAGGTGGGAAAGGGGGTGTCTCCTTTTTAACAGGTTTAGCCAGGAAGAGGAAGGTGTGCAGGTTGCTCTAAGCAGGTCCTGAGTTCCCCCTTGCTGCACCAGGAAAGGGCCTGGGGGCATGGCTCTGGAGGCAGGAGCACTCCAGCCTCTCAGGATGCAATTAAATCATGCCCTGGGGCAGGCTGTGCTCTCCAAAGGGACTGGCTGCAGGGGACAAGGAGCTCTCCCCCTTCCAGCCAGGATTGCAGCAGCCTGCTACTCCCCAGGCAAGCAGGATGGGTGCATATCAGCCAGGCCCAGACACTCTGAGCCCATGCCTGCATCCCTCCTCCTCCCCAGGTTTAGGGGATATCTCTGGGAAACAGCCATGGATGGAGGGCATCTGTGGTTTTGGCCAAGGGCTGCTGGAAGGAAGCAGAGCTGTGGGAGAGGGGAGAGCAAAAAGCAGGAGAGGGATAGGGGTGGGAGAAGGGCGTTCCTTCAGGGTACGAGGGTCAGGAATGATCCCCAAGGAGACAAAGAGGTAGAAACACCCAGAATGGAGGATGCCCACACTGCAGCAAGGGGCGAGCTGCACATTTATTTCTAGGTTGGCTCTATTGGATGGCCAAGATCCTAAAATAGGTGGGGAACAGGCACCTCAAGACCTAATTTATCCCATCCCCCTGCAAGCAGGCAGAGACCTCGCTGCCAAGCACATGTGAAAGCTATTCTTGAAAATCTTTAACAAAGCAGGTTCTTCAGTCTCCCCAGACAATCTATTCTACTGCTTTTGCTACCTTTTTAATTAGAAAATGTATAGCTAATATCTAACTTAAACCTTCTTTGTTGCAAATGAAGTGGAGTTTTTCTCAGCCTATTCCCAGTGGATGTGGGGAACAATTGATCAGTGTCCTCTGTAATAACCTTTTGCTTTTGGGAAGGTTGTTATCCTGGTGCCCCTTAGCCGCCTTCTTTCTGAAACCATCCAAGCTCTGTTTTTCCCACCTTTCCTCATTGGCCAGGCTTTCAGAAACACTTGTCAGTCTTGAAATCCTGGTACAAAAGGGAAAAGGTGATTGCTGCTGATCCAGGAATAGCAGGTCGGTGCCTCTGTGCTAATGTGGGACAAATGAGCTGAGGAATGAGACAGCGGACCCTTGGCACCGAATGCACCAAAGTTCAGACCTGCTATTTTGGGGCCTGCTCTAAATGGGGTCAGGCTGCTGGTGCCAAGCTGATGTCAGCCAACAACAGAGCTGCCAAAGGCACAAGGAGGTTCTTAGCACCTGGATCTCTCCTGGCCAAATGCACCCAGATTACAGACAGAGCTAAGATGAGCAGCTCAGGGAGCATCCCTGTCATCTGCAGGGTCTGGAAGGTGCTCCCACTCCTTCAGTACTCATTACTTCTTAGGAGGAGTTGCCATAAGACCAGACAAAGCACCAAAAAGCAGCACTGCCTCTGTTTGCAGGAGTCTGCCTTGGACCCTGAGGAGAGTGAGATCTTTTTGGGAGTAAATCCCAAAGAAACAAAATCCAAGGAAGACCCACATGCAATAGGCAAGCTGTGAATTTGGAGTGGGGCAGAAACCCAGAGTGAGAAACAGGCTTTAGGTCCCACTGACCTCTGAGGAGCGACGCTTTTCCTTCCTCTCCTCTCCTGTATCCCACTCTTAACAAGTCCTACCTCTTGCAGCAGCATCTCAGGCACATTCTCCCCTTTCTCACTGCTCCCTGCAGGACATTTCAGCTATTTAAGCCATTCTCCGGGTCCCTGGGTTTAAAGGAGAGAGGCGAGGTAGGAGGAGAAGGACGATATCTGCAAAGCTGTTATTTGTATTGATAATAAGCCGTCTCCAATGCGTGCCTGCAAAACACTCCCACTGCCTTGTAAGATGCATTAAGGGAAGGTGGCCTTATCTCAGTGCGGGAAATGGACTTGGGGAAGGAGGCACGGAGCCTGCCAGAGTTTAATCTCACTTACGCGCACGAATTTGCATGATAGAAAATGGTGGAATTTTAGTGCTTAAAAAGAAAGAAAGAAGAAGGAAAAAAAAAAAGGCAAAAGCAGGCAACTGGAGGGATATTAGCGCTTTCCCTGCTTCTTTATCACTTTCCCTGGCCCTATCTGGCTCTTGCTGTTGTCACTGGAGAAACTAATCACCCCTCCCCTTTTGTTTAGTGTAAATGAGTTTCCCCCACTCCTTTCGGAGCCCAGATTAATCTTCAAATCCCCGCCTTTGTCTGGGAGTTAATTACCTGCTCGGCAGAGTCAGGGGGGCTGTGGACACAGGTGGCGGGGCAGAGGTGGCAGTGCTGGTGGCACCTGTCCCCACGTGGGAAGCAGCACTGCCAAGGTCTGTGCTGGCGAGATAAAGCCACCGGTGGGGCTGTGGTGCCCAAGCCAGCTTTGTTTCAACCACCAAACTCTGCCCAATTAATTTTCCTTTGATGCCACAAGCCCCTTTCACTCGTGGGACATCAAGGAGAACTTTTTGTTGCTATTTTGCTGCCTGGGTGCCTGCAAAGTGCCTTTGCTGTGAGGAAGGCTCAGTCCCGGTAGTCATCTTCACCTTACCTGTGAGGCTGAGCCTGTGCCACCAATGCCACCATTGCACATTCCTGGTTCTGGGAGCAAGGAGGGAAAAGGGATTTGCCCACCAGTGGCAGAGGATGTGCAAACATTGGTCACGTTTGAAGCCATGGGCTGGAGTTTCACACTGGGCAAGATGCTCCCCTTGCTTCTGGCATGGATTTACTGATGTGTCCACACATTTCCCCCCTGGGAGCAGCTATTCCTTCTAGAAGCAAAAGCAGGTTTAGATAATAACTCCTAAAAGACATGGGGGAGCTGGGAGAGCCTCCCCAAAGCGGTGGAGGGGAGGAAACCAGCGGCACGAAATGGAAATCCTCCCTAGCTTCGCCTGTGCTCTCAGCTCCTTTGTCTGATGTGTTCCTTCCCCGTCTCTCTTTTGTTGCTAATCACCGTCCCTCTGTCAAAGCATCCTTGCCTTTTGTATCAGGGCTGTTGTGGAGGACTGAAGGTCTCCCACATGCTCTCCCGCACTGGCCTAGTTTTTGGCTCTTTATCCTCGTTTTACTCTGCCCTCGGGGAGCATCTCTGCAGGTCCCACATCCATTACTGCCCCTGGATCTCTCCATCTCCCCCACACCCTCGGATCCCAGCCCTGCTTCTCTGGGATGTGCTTGTCCATGTTCCCCTGTGGAATGGCCTCGTACAGGCCAGGCTCCTCCAGCCTCCCCAAAGTCACTTGACCTCTTTGCAAATCAGTTTAACATCTGTGAGGCAGAGATAATAATTGTCACCTACTTCACAGGGGGGTTGATGAGGATTAATTCATTAATGTCGACAGAGGTCTTTGAAGATGGAACGCGCTATCTGAGAGCTAAACGTTATTATTAATTAGCAATTATATCGTGGGGTGGGAGCAGGGAGGGAAAAGAGACTCCAGAGTCTGTACTGTGGAAGAGTTTGCTCTGGGCTCGCATTCTGCCCTTGCTGCAGCTTCAGGCTGCCCCAGTTTCATGTCCCTGCTCCTGCTGGAGGGAGCCAGGCATGCTGCATCCCACTGGGGGTGTGTCCCACCATGCTGCTCCATCCTGGAGCTGGTGGATGAGCCCGCTGGTGTAAAGAGAGGGAGAGATGGAGAGGTGAACAGTGCTCAACTGAGTTAACATTGTTAGAAGGAGGGCAACTAGGTAATAGGGAGTTTGGGATGAAGGGAAGTAATAGAATCCCAGAGTGGTTTGGGTAGGAAGGGACTTTAAAGGCCCCCTAGTTCCATCCCCTGCCATAGGCAGGGACACATTCCACTAGGCCAGGTTGCTCCAAGCCCTGTCCAGCCTAGCCTTGGACACTTCCAGGGATGGGGCAGCCAAAACTTCTCTGGGCATCCTTGGCCAGGACCCCACCACCCTCATTTTAAAAAATGTCTTCCTTGTATCTACTCTAAATCAAGCTTCTTCAATTTCAAACCTTTCCCCTCAGGCTTGCCTGGCACCCCAGCAATGAAGTGGGCCAGGCACTGCCAGAGTCATGGGAGGATGTATCCTGTTCCCAAGGAGAAATAATTGGCAGGAGACTGGAGCAGAGGAGAAGGGAGATCCAGTGATTCACAGGACACACAGACCGGTTTCATTTCCTTCCTGTTTTTCTTTCTCGCGTACATCCAGGCTGTGGCTAATTCCTGTTTGTGTCCCCAGTGAAGTGCTAATGCTGTTAGTCCTGTTTGTCACTGGGTTCCCTCAAGCAGCACTGACAGAGTTCTTTTGTGGTCCCCTGCAGATGTCCTGTGCCTCAGTGCTGGGGGCATTCCCACCTCTAACATCCCCGTGGCTCCACTATTTCCATCCTCCCTGGCTCAGCTGTGTGCACTTTTGTGGCAGTGAGGAGAGCTCAGTGGAACTCTCTCTGCTACTCCCTCAGAGCTGCAGAGGTCACGCTCGCATCACCCCTCTTCTAGAAAACAAGAGTCTGCTCCTCTTTGAGCCTTTCTGAGCACGCGAGCTCCCAGCAGCCCCATTCACCCAACCTCTCCAAAGGCTTTCAGGAAGAGGTCACCCGCCTCACCCAGAGCCATTCAAGAGTGACTCCGCTAATCCCTTCTGCGGAGCGGGTGAATCCGGGGGCCAGCGGCACGCGATGCCGGCAGCTCTCCAGGCAGGGAGGACTGGAGTTGTGTGAGGCTGTCCAGATGTGCAGCACGTCCCCTTTCTTCCCCATGGATTTACCAGCCAAAGGGGTGGCACAGCAGCACCCAGGATGTGCGTAGGGCATCTCCCAGTGCTGCGTGCGGTTTCCAGAGGAGCGCTGTGATAAAGCCAGTGGGGGTTTAATGAGGTCACTGCAGTTTAATGTTACTGCAGTAATCTCTTTTGTTTTACTACATTAAAATATTTGTGGTGGAACCGTTGGACCACTGTAATGCGATAACGCTACCTTAATGTTATTGTTGCCATGGCAACACTAATGGCAGCTCAATAACATTATTGCAATTTAATCTTACGACAATAAAATTAAGGGTAGAACAGTGAGACCTCGGCTCTGTAATGTTACTACAGTAACAGCATTGTTATCGTAACCGCGGGAGCAGAGTCAGCCCGCTGTAGTGTAACACTGGTACCGCCGCTTTGTTGTTACTACAGGAACACCGAGCATCTGCCGAAAATCACAGCAGGGGATGAATGGGAGGATACGTCACTGGTGCGCCGGTGCTACTGCTACCCTGGGGCTGTCAACATGGGGAGGTCATGCTGTAATCCCATCACTTATTCATCTAATTCCTCAATTGTGGTGTTTTTATCGGGGTCTGTCCTCTTCTCCCTCCGTTGCTGGAGCTCTTTGGAGCAGGTCTGTTGTTTTAGCGGCAGTAACTCTGCAGGAAAGGATTTAAAGCACTGCCTCCATCTAGTTCCAGATCCTTCTGCCTGGCGTTTTATAGCATGTGGCTGTTATGGAGTGATAACGTTTTATATTTATATGTCATCTTTCAATGTGAAGGATCCCAGCACAAGCTACAAATTACTGCCGTGCTGCAGGGCCAGGCAGACAACCCGGCACACGCAGTGTGCCAGAGGAGGGGTTTCATCCAAGGGCACTGATTTCTGTGCAAGTGAGAGTCTCCTTTGCCTAGAGGATTTATCCAGAGCCCCCAGACTTTGTGAGGTGGGGCACAGATCTTTGTGCACCCTAAGCCATGTACCCCAAGAAGCACCTGCCATCGTTGTCATGGGTATGGGCAAAATTCCTCCTTTCCCAGCTGGCAGCATTGTATCACAGCTGGAAAGGCAGTGGGGGGACAAGGCACAGGTGTCATCTCTGTGCCATGCAGGGGCTCGCTGCAGTTTTCTCCAGCCTCCAGGGGAGGGAGGCAGAGCTGCTGATCTGTCCTGAGCATCACAGAGCTTCCCTCATCCTGCCCAGACCCAGGGCTCCTGGGGATGCACGATTGCCAAGCCCAGGGATGTGCCCAGGGATTTATGCTTGTCATGCCCAGGGATGCACACTTTCTGTGTCCGGTGATCCATGGTTGTTTTGCCCAGGTATGAGCTCTTGCTGTGCTCAGGGATGTGCATGTTTTGCCAAGAGATGCAGGTTTTTTGTGCCCAGGGATGCACTCTTGATGTGCCCAGGGATGCAGGTCTGCCACGGTCAGGGATGCACTCTTGTTGTTCCCAGGGATGTCTGCTTGCTGTGCCCAGGCATGCAGTTGTCATGCCCAGAGATGCCCTCCTGCCATGCTGAGGGATGCAGGTTTGCTTTGCCCATGGATGTATGGTTTGTGCCCAGGGATGCAGGTCTGCCATTCCCAGGGATGCACTCCTGCCATGCCCAGGATGTGTGCTTGCTGTGTTCAGGGATGCACATTTGCTGTGTCACCCCACCTGCCAACCATGCTTAGTGCCCTAATTGCCCACTTGCCCACCTGAACTATCCACCTCCTCTCCTGCTCAGCAGACAGGAATTTTTGCTCTGCTTTTAGCCCTTGTGCTCCCTCCCATCTTCTCAGATCTCCATCCCCAGACAGCTCTTTGGCACCTGAATCTGGGGGTGTTGCTGCCTGCCCGTGTTCCTCCAGCCCAGCCCCAGTCTGGGCCTGCTCAGTGCAGCAGCTGCTCAGCTCCCCTCGTGCCTCAGCATTTGATCTCTCTCCATGAGTGTTTGGATTCTGACCACAGCAGTAATTCCTTGTTTGTCCTTTAGTAAAAGACCCGTGAGCTCCCCTTGACACTGGAGCTGGAATCACTGGGACCTGGGGCGTCCTGTGTGCCAGCTCTTTGTGGCAATCTGGTACCACATCCATCCTGCCAACCCCACTCCTCTGGGGGTTACATGTTTGAAAACATGAGCAGCAGCTCATCTCCCATTCACTGTTTTTCTCCATCATTTGCTTTATTAAATATTGATTTTCTGTTGCATTATTAAACCTTAAGTCCTGAGCATAAATTCAGAGTTGATACTTTAATCTGGTTCTTCTTTTTGGCCTTTAGAACTGATTTTTCTGGCCAGTCTCTCCGGAGGCGAGTCCAGAAGCAAAAACCTGTTGCAGAGGCTTGGGGAGTCAGAGGATGAAGCAAAGGGCTCTTCCCAAGGGATTTTTATCTGTTTGGTGTAGTCTTTGCCATGAAGGTGACATCCATGGGGATCCTGGCCTGCAATCCTGCACAGACCTTGAGTGAAAGGAGGTTGGGGAGGAATCAGCCAAGTTTTTTCAGGGAATTTTGTACATGACTGGCTGCCGGAAGGATATAGCCCTCTCTTTTTTTGGTAGCACAGAGAAATTGCAATCTGGAATGGGAATTTAGCCTGGAGCCACTGCGTGGGCAAGGTGGCAGTGAGGCATCCAGCCTTCCACGTGCCTGGCTCTGCTCCCTAGGGTTTGCTGCCTTGCTCTGCCAAAATTGCCCTGCTTGGGAGCAGGACTGCCGAGGACGGGAGCCACAGATGGCAATGCCTTGTCCTTAATGGTTCCCAGCTCTGGAGTGATGCTGCACAAATCTGTGTTATTTTACCTGACAAATCCTCTGCAAAACCAAAAATGGCCTTGGCCAAAGATGCAGGCAAAGTCAGATGAATGTGCATGGTAGAAAGCCACCAACAAGCCAGGAGCAGTGCAAGTGGCCACCAGCACTTCCTTGATTGCCACAGTGGGTAGCTCTGACCCCCACCATGAGCCCTGCTCTCCTCCCATTCCCTATCGGAGTGCTGCACGCTGCCAGCTGCTGCCAAACCCCATGCTGCCAGCAACCAGGTGTCTGAACATACTTCCAGAGCCAAGAGAGCTCTGCAGCCAAAAGGGAGGAGGGGAAAGCAGTGTGGCAGCACTGGCAGGTTCAGGAGGATTAAAAAAAAAAAAAATTAAGAAAATTAGAGAAGAAAAAAGGCAGAGGGAGGTTTGCAAATGGCTTTTGGATCCCCCATCCAAACGGGGCATGGAACCTGTGCCTGGCAGCTGCTGTGCTGAGCAGTGATTTAAAAGCAGACTCCCAGCGGCAGGGAAAGAGGCAGAGGGGGAAACAGATGTGAACACAATGCTGGAGATAAAGGAGAGGCCAAGGGAACAGCTGCCAAAAAGCTGCCCGGTTCTGCCACCTCCGAGAGCTAGAGAACCTCCAGCATATATCGCCAGGCTTGAAAACATGCTGGGGGGAGGTCACTGGGACATAAAGGGGGAAACTGGGTGGAAAATGTGGGTTTCTTCACACTGTTCTTCCTTGGGTTTTGGAGGTGAGGGGGAAAATGGGAAGAAGGAGCTGCATTGAAACATGGGGAGAGATGTGATTTTATTTTCCTTTCTTTTCTGGTTGTGCAATGGAGAAGAAAGAGATTTAGAAAGACAATGAGAAACTGGAAGTGGAAAACAAATAGGCAAGGATCTTTGTAAAAGATATGGAAAAGTGGCTGTTCAAATAAGATATTGAAATGTAGTCTTGAAATATTTCTGGTTTGGGTTTTTCATGCCTGCTGTGAGACAGCAGTGAAACCACCTTTGTCCTCCAGAAAGGAGGTGAATTTTTTCCTTAATCTATGACTGGATTCCTGGAAGGGATCAGCAGGGTCCCACTGCATGCGGGAGACAGGGTGGGGAAAGTCTTGTTGTTTTAGGTGGATCCACACCCTCACACAGAAGGAATTGTGCCCTGTGAGGGTGCTGAAGCCCTGGCGCGGGATTCCCAGAGCAGCTGTGGCTGCCCCTGGATCCCTGGAAGTGTCCAAGGCCAGGCTAGATGGGGCTTGGAGCAACCTGGGACAGTGGCAGATATCCCTGTCCATGGCAGGGGGTGGGAATGAGATGACCTTTAAGGTCCCTTTCAAGCCAAACCATTCTGGGATTCTGTGATTTTTCATTTCTGGCTTACTGGTCGCAGTAGTAGAGATGCCCAAATGATTTCAGCTCTCCTTTTTGGTAGCATCTTGTATAATTTCCTGGGTAGGATTTGGGACGAGGCAGGAGAAGCCACAGACCCTGCGCTGGTTTGCTGTCCTGTGTGAGATAAGATGAACAGGTCTCAATCCACCCTCCTCTCTGCCCGTCTCCTGCCCACTGGGCCCCCACAGCCAACAGACTTCCCAGTTTGTGCCCCAGGCTCTGCTTGCCTGGCCCAGCATTGACACAAGGCATCAACAGAGATGTCTCCTCCATGGTTTGCTGTCCTTGTAATCCCTCCTCCTCGCAGCCAGCCCGAGAGCTTCAGCCTTTGATCCTCTTCCTCTTTTGCAAACACTTCTCCCGCTTGTGAAATTAAATCTCTCTCACAGTGATTTCCTTCCCTATCTTTTCTTTTTGGCCGAGTCTGTCTGAAATACTCTCTTTTTTTTGCTCCTTCAGCAGCAGGGCTATATAATTGATGGCCTCGCCAAGCTTTCTGCGCTGAACATTAAACCCTTCCTGCCTTGGCTCCGACCGGAGTTCATTACTTTCTGAAAAGCTCTGTTGTCTGTTTGTGCTCAGATGATTGTTGTTGTGGAGGGGAGGATGTTGTCGGCACAGAGAGAGGAGGATGGGTTGGATTTTGCCAGGGCTGCTTTGTAATCAAATCTTGCTCCCTTTAGTAAATTTTTAAGTGGAAAAGGCCTCTTTTAGTAAAATTGAAATATGGTACCCTCCTGGAGCAGAAGCACAAAACTCAGGGTCTGAATTAGTGCAGCAGAAGGTTGTCTGGCTCTTGGACCAGTGGGAAAACACTGCTTTGCAATATACCCCTGCTCAGCACTGGGCAGGAAGGAGCAGGAGCTGCTCCCTTCACCACAGGCTTATTTCCTGGGATGGGCATTTCCCAGGAAGAACCTGCTGTGGTCATTCCTTCCAAGCTCCTGCACCCCAGGAGCTGCCCTGGGAAGGATGAGCCCCACACAGTCCCTCCAGCACCGTGGTGTCCTTATCCTGGAGCTGGGGTTCACTCTGTGTGTGTGTGTTTTTACATGATGCAAATAATTTCTGCACATTTTGGCCTTTCCTGGCAAGACAAAATGGTGCTTTCCATGCTTTGCCCTACGCCGACAACGCTCCTGGCTCCCCGTCTACCTCCATGGGCTTTCCGCACTTAAAACACAGCAAGGCTGAGGTGATTACAAGGATTGGAGATGCAGTGACACTTCCCTGCCAACAAGTAATTGATTTATTAAAGACATTACAATACATTCATGGTTGAGCGTGAGAGTTTCCTTTGAACTCGCTCAGAAATCCGAGGGGATTGTGCCTGTTTGCGAGGACCGCGGGCAGAATAAATCTGTGCTCCCCCATCGCCTCCCCCCTGCGCCGCCACAATTTCATTTCCCTTTGACTGGCGCGAGTAAATATCACAGCTCGACAACTCCGGTCCAGTGACTGGTGTGATCCAATTTAATAGCATTTAAAAATTCAAAGTGATTGTTAGCCAAATGGAAATGTAAGATTTCATACCCAGCCTGCCTTGGGGAGGAAAGGGAGAATTAGGGAGGGTGCGGGGGATGCAGACAAATGGACTAGATAAAAAATAATGGAAAGTAACTTAATTAAGAGGCTCGAGTCAAGTTAAAAACAGTAATGATTTTGAATCGGAGAACCACAGGTATTAAAAATGAAAGGGAAAGAGGAAAGAAAGGAAAGGAAAGTGTGGATAAAAAGCCTCCAAAATGATTAAATGGGAGGAAAAAGAGGCATAGGAAGAATGGGGTAAAAATAGTCCATCCATGTAAAGTAGGAGCACATGGGGAATAGACGGTGCTGGTGATGAGGCTGGGCATTAAGAAGACAAATAGGGAAATTAAGAATGCTCTGGCGGGGATAATTCCCTGTGGCTTTTCTGGCATTCTCGGAGGCACGAGTGTGGCCAAGAAGAAGGCTCGAGGGCTTTGTTTAGGAGAAACAGGAAATGAAGGAGCAGTCCTAATGGGAAAGGAGAACAGCCCCCGCGTTCTCCAGGCGCATCAATATCCTTCCCTTGTGGGACCATCGCTCTCTCCTTTTCCTTTGCCTTTCGCTCTCTCAAATGTTGCTTGGTTGGGTTGAAGTTGGGGATTGGAATTTTAATTGCCCCTTTATGTACAGAGATACACAGCTGTGTCTCTGTGGTCTAATGACTGATTCTTAACTGTGGAGCTCTCATTCCATGCAGCCCAGTGGAAATACCTGCCCTGGCAGCCGCCCTCACTCTCCCTGTGCCTTTTTAACGTGGTTTTCCAAGCTCCACAGAGCCTGAGAGGCAGGTGCTGCAGAGCGTTGATCTGAACAGGCACTCCTGTCCCATTTGATCTTTGGCTCCCATTTCTCCATCCGTGAAGTGGGAATAAAAACACTCCTTTATCTCCCAGAGTTTTGATGATAGGGATAAACCACATTTGAAGGTTTAGGAAGGACAGTGAGCATCATCCCACAGACTCTGGATCATCGGTATTTGCACTCCTGCTTGTTCTTAGCGTCTTTAGCCAAGCTTTGAGTTGGTCCCCTGGGCTTGGGGAAGCTGTGAGTGTGCCTAGAAATGTGCCTTGGGATAGGATGAGGAACCAGAAATATTCCATGGGAGGGGTAAGGAAGGCTGAGGGGCTCTTGGAGTCCAAGAAGGAGAGCCTGAAAAATCAAGGATGTAAAGAAATTACTAAGAGGAGTAAGGAATGGATCAGGGCATCTTTGGGATGGTAGACATGCCTCTGTTGGAGTGATGGATGAGTCACAAGAGATGTGCTCCCATGGGGATAGGAGGAGTGGCAGCACATGGAGGCATGGATCACCTCACCTGTGGTTCATTTTGAACTGTTAGACCTTGCTGACCTTCCATTTTATGAGCTTTGTTCTCCCACTTCACAAGTTTTGTTCTCCCACTCTGTTCTCCCAGACAAACAGAATCTGGGCATAAGTAGCAGCCTCCAGACCACTTAATCAGACAATAACAGGGTTGTGCTCCCTGCCTGATCCATTAATTTTTAACTGGAGTCAAAGGCAAAGATGGGAAGAAACCCAAGCAGAAGTAAAAGCCCTGTCTGGAGCACAAGGGGCACCTGGAAGAACTGGAGCTCAGGAAGGATGGGAGGAAAGGGGCTGTCTGGGAACAGGCAGCACTGGCAATGGAGGGATGTAAATAGATAAATGAGACAAAAAGGGCATGGATAGACTCAGAAGATCCAAATAAACTCAATCAAAACTTGGGGCTTGCGCATGGCTTCACATTAACACCACGAATCTCAATGTTTTTTGAAGTAAAGGCATTGAGTCCAGAGAGGCATTTGGGGAAGCACAGCTCATCCTCCTGTGGGGGCGGGCGAGCCGCGCACTCTGCCTGGGCACAGGCTGGCAGCTCCTCGAATTAGCTGAGTGTCAGGGTGGAAGTGTAATCACAAACACTTACTTTGTGCTCCAGCCCGGGGAGAGGGAGCACTAGAGCGAGAGCGCAGAGATAAGAACAAATATGCAAGAGCATAGTGTGTTTTTAATGGAAGGGAGATTTATTTCTCTCTGTGTCTTTTTAAGCCTCTAGATAGATCATAAAAAAACCCAGCCCAACCCACACACAACCTGTCTGCCTGAAATAGCCGAAATGTAATTTAAAGAGCATCATTTTAACTAATACTTCACTTCAGAGACACCTGCCCTATATTCATTGGAGATGCAGGCTGCATTAGAGCATCTGATTTATCTTTGGAAAGGATGTTTGAGCTCCTTTGTTCCTGTCAGGTCCCTTTTGAGGAGTAAAGTGGCACAGGGGCGGTTCGGCAAGCTCAGCCCTTGGCGTGATGCCCACTCTGCATGGACAGAGAGCTGGAGGGGACAGGGAGAGCCCCCCTTGCTCTGCAGGAGCAGAGTGGGGAGCAGGAGGGTGGGGCATGGCCACTCTGGCTGGCTGTGGGGAGGGGAGCTGGGGGTTTGTGCAGAATGTAGCAGGACAGAGTGTGTTGATGGATCAGATGAGCAATATCATGGATATTTGCTGTCTGTTGGAACGGGAGACTCCAGGTTTACTGGGAAGGGCTGTTTGCAGGTACATCCACTGGAGATGCATGTCCTAAACTAGATCTGTGCATCTGTCCCCATGAAGAAATGCCCCCACATCCAGTTCCTGTGGCCATAGGTTCTGGGTATCTTATCATTTCATATGTTGTCTTTTTCATGAGCCTGCAAGGATGAGAAATTCTTGTCATTACTTTGATGGAGAGATGAGATCAAATGAGACCAAGGGTTTTGCCAGGAGCACTCTGGCAGAGCCAGCATCCATCCATCCTTCTCTGCACTTATTGACCCACCGCAAGGATGCTTTTCTATTATTAAAAATAAAGGAAATTCCACAAATAATGCTTTTCTCCCAGGGTGGAGGAAAGGATCCCCTGTTGGCCTGTGTCCCCCAGGTCCCAGGCTGGTCCTAATCAGCCCCAAGCTGGGGTCACCTATGAAGGACGAGGGAGTGTAGGGATGAGTGTGAGGAAACATGGGGAGAGCAGAGCTGCTGTGAAATCCCTTGCTCGCCCTTTCTGATCTGAAGTTCACTTGTAATATTTTCCCCGACTCGGGTTGCTAATGCATTTTGTTCTCCAGAGTGTGCATGGCCCGACTTCCCGCGCAGCCTTTAATTAGTTTCTGGATGATGACATCTCCGCCGAGAATCATCTCGTCGTGTCCCTCCGATCTTGGGGGGAGATAAAGGAATCTAATAAAGACATTCAGCATTTCGAGGTGATGGGTTTGACAAGCTTTGTATTAATAAGCACAAGTCGTGTTCAAACTTTCTGGGGTGCTGTCAGCACGCTCTGGCTCGTCCCAACACAGGGATTTTCCCAAGGGTCTGATGGAGATTTCACTGGTACCCAGTGGAACAAGAGGAACTGGGGACCCTGTGTCCCCTGAGCAGGGTGTGACAGTGTCACTGTCACTTTGATGGTCACCGTGGAGGCAGTTGTGAGAGAGGCTGTCGTGCCTTGAGGAGAGGTGTCAATAATGCTAGAAAAATGATGCAGGTGTCTTAAGAATTCGAGATCCTTCAATTTTCTGCCTTTCATGAGGCGTTGCTTGGCTTACAGGGGGAATCCCAGGTGGCTCAGGGTGCAAAAACTGGAAACTAGATCCATGCAGCGTGTGTGGAGTTGAAAATGAGATCTGTCTAGACAGGGAGCTGAACTGCCAAACACTCCTTGTTTGGCTGCATTTCTTCATGGATAATAATGGAAAAACTTTGCTTTTATATATTTCTTCTTGTTTTCTTTTCACTCAGCATCATTAGACTCATTTTAAAGGAGGCAACAAAGTCCAGAGCAGTGCCACATCTTCCTTTGGGCATTGTAACATGAACACAGAACTCTCCCAAATCTAACAGAGGGATTCTGCCTCCTCTTAAAGCTGCTTATTATTAGCCATGCAAAGAAACTCTGGTTTGATTCCCCACAGGTGTGGGGCTCGGTGTTAGGTGTTTTCTTCTTTTTTTTTTTTTTGCTAGGAAAAATGATGCAGATCCCTTCAGAGTCTTGAAAACAGGAAAGTTAATCTGGTGAGGCAGCACCCTGATTCCTTAGGGAGCTGCTTTTGATCCAGGCTCGTGACCAAGACCCATCCAGAAATCAGAGAAAAATACTTTTGCTTGAGCCCCGGCTCTCGTATTGTGCCACGTTTATTGTGGTGTATCCCTTGTTGACTGCAGTAGTAGTGCTGATTTATGCTGTCGTAAGTGGAATCAGATTGGGCTCCCTTTTGGCACTTAGCTATAAAGTTTGTCTGCAGAAACCCTGCTGTTTATGCGGTGAATTATACCCGCGTTCACAAATACTTTACTAATGAATGATTGGGAACGTCTTGTTTCCCCCTCCTCCTCTGAGTTATTATGATGCTGTGCTGTATAACCTGCTGCAGAGACGGGCGTAAAAAAATCTCGTGTCCTCCAAGCTTCCCTGCAACAGGAGCCGTTACCTATTTGGGAAATCATTTAGACACATTTCGGTGCCGTATGACACATCTCATTACGCCTCGCTTTAGAACGAGCAATTGTCATTAGTTATTTATTAATTGCATATTAAGGTCGTTATGTATGTCCTCTTTGTTTCCAGCCTTCTTTCTTCATGGCTTTGGCTGCTGCCAGGTTTGTGAAGAGGGGGATCAGTCGCTCAGCGAAGCTGTGCTGCACCTGGGAAGGGGGTGGTGGTGCCAACCCAGGGTCCAGACAGCCCTGGGAAGCAGGATAGGCACCCACAAAGGGTTTGTGTACAAGCCTTTGTGACTGAGCAGGCTCTGAGGCTGTGTCTGCCCTTCCTCACACCTTTGGACAGGCTCAAAACAGCTCCTGATATGATGGAAGGATGATATGAAGGAAGGATGAAATGATGGAAGTATGGTATGACAGAAAGACAAAGCCCTCTCTGCTTTTCTCTTAACTATAATTGTGTTAGAGCAGCACAAACTGATTTAAAAGCCCATTATAATACACCTGTAATTGAAGGCGCAGGGCTCTCAATTTGCTCCCTGGAGGCAGAAAGCTTTGGAACACAAAGGAGGGAGGAGGCACCACTGAGGTGCCTGGCACTGTGGCAGCCAGCACTGCACCTTCTCCTGACCTGGCAGCTACAAAAGGCTCTGGTTACAACCTGGAGGAGTCCTGGGGCTGGGTGTTGGGTCCCTGCCTTTGGCAGACCCTCGGTTGCCAGAGGTTGGGCTGGGTTTGACTCAGCATTGCTGTGAGCAGGGATAGGACAGCCAGGACTCCCCCTCACTGAATCCCAGCGGCAGGACCCATGGCAGCAAACTCTGTAAAACACAGGGAAGTCTGAGTGTGACAGCAGTAAGAAGCTGTTATGAAAAGCAGGAGCAGCGTCAGGCTGATGCTCAGGAAGCTGCCAGTGCACATCACAGATCGCCTGCAGAACGCAAGTCTGACTCTCCCTCTTTTTCTTTCTTGCAGACACTTTTATAGTTGTTCTTTGTTGTTTCCTTTGATCTGGAGCAGATGTTGCTCGTGCTGGAAGATGGAGGTTTGCATGTTTTATGAAGGGGAAGCAGGGCTGGGCTTACCAGGACAGCCACACTCTCACAGGCTGTGCCAGAGGCTGAGACCCCTTGGCTGGGGCAAGCACCTGCTCTACCTCACTCCCACACCAGAAGGGATTTGCTGGACTGGGAAGGTCACAGCTGTATTTCTACACTACTTGCTTGGCTCCCAAAACTGGGTATAAAGGGGATGCTTAAGGCAAAAAAATGCAATTGCTCCTTGAAGAAGGAATAGGCAACTTGATTTGAAGTTCCCTTGCCAGTCTGAGGTGGAAAGGTTGTTCCAGATGCACCCTCCACTCAGCCTGATGTGTGGCTGAAATTTGGGGTGCTGGGGTGTCAGGAGACAGAGGTGGGGGCATGGGGTCAGGGGCAGGACAGCCCAGGCAAGCAGCACAGTCAGTACATGCCAGGAAGGTGGGAGAGGAGGTGATGATGATGGAAATGGAGGTGGCAGGGCCCAAGCAAGGAGGAAAAGCTGGTGATGTTTATGCAGTTTTGCATGAGCTATAAAAGGCAGCTAGAGGAAAAATCAGGGAAGGCCTCAGAACTGCAGTGGGTGCCATGGGAGAGGCAGCAGAGGAGGTGGCAGAAATGCCTGGGGAGCCCCACCACATTCCCAGAATGTGAAGATCTGTGTGCAGCACTGCTGTGGGATACAGGCATGGGATCTGTGAGCTGCACACCTGTGCTGGCAGGAGCGGGTGTTTGGAGGTGAAAGCAGAGCAAGGATATCGTCTGTGCCAGTGGCAGGAGGGTGTCTGTGCGCCAGGGAATAGATGTGTGTCGGCAGGCACATATGCTCAGATCCAGAAAGGCATCTATCACCTGCCTGAACACCCTCGAACGTGGAGCTCACCATATGCTTTGGTTAAATATTTAAGCAAGCTGCTTTCTGTCCTAGGGACTCCTTGTGTGCGAGTGGGCACCACACTGGGGCAAGCTGGGGGCATGCCCTGGACACCTGTGAGGGCTGAGAGCACCCAGAGACCTTCCCCAGAACCGTGGCAAAGATGAAGGGGGAAAAAAGAAAGAGTTGGATCAATAAAGCACCAGCCTGCCTGTGGGGAAATCTGTGCAGTGTCACCGGAGCAGCTTGGCCAACACTGCCATGTTTAATCACTTCTGAGCGAGAGAGATGCTGAACACAAAAGGACTGCCCGCAAGGAGAGGGTTCCCGCCTGGGAAGCCTGCATTTACTTAGCTTTATTTATTTATTCATTCCCAAAGGGGCACAGCTCCATCTGCATCCTGCTTTCGGCACAGGAAATGTCTCCTCTGCCCCACTGCTGCAGAAATGCCAAGTGCTGGTGGAAGTCCTTTAATGCAGAGGGAATGGAAGTGCTAGCGACTGTTAAATAATATTAAATATATACTTGGATCATTTATTTATTAAGATTTACCTCCCTAGTCTGGCAAAAGCCTTACAATACACCTGTTGTGCCTCTAGAAAAACATTTGGAATAGTTTGTGCAGTAAAATATTCAAATATTTAATTAGCATACAATAATCACCATGTTAAATCCTACCACTGCATAGACAATTCCAGACTTAGTTAACAGCTTCAGTGAAGTTTCTCTGGTTCGCTTCCCAGATGTTCTTGCCTCCTCTCATTCCAGATGGGGCACAGTAAATTGCATCTCCCTCAAAGTGTCCTGAGCTTGCCAGAGTATGGTGAACTTTTCCCCTGTCACATTAGCAGTTTGAGCTGCTTTTTATAGAATTATGGAAAGGTTAGAGTTGCAAGGGACCTTAAACACCCTCTAGTTCCATCCCCTGCACTGGGCAGGGACACCTTCCACTACCCCAGGCTGCTCCAAGCCCTGTCCAGCCTGGCCTTGAACAGTTCCAGGGATGGGGCAGCTGCAGCTTCTCTGGGCAACCTTGGCCAGGGCCTCACCACACTCATTGTAAAAAACTTCTTATACCTGTTCTAGATCAACCCTCCTCAGGTTAAAGGCATTCCCCTTTGTCCTACCCATCAAACTCAAGTTTAAATTGTTTTAATTATGTTTTATAACCTGGTCAGTTGATTTTTGCCTCTCACCTGGGTGGGTGCAAGTGGGCCTGTGCAGTCCCAGAGTAGCAGTGTAAAGTCTGATTTGTTTTTTTTAAAGCCCTTGCAAAACAAGCTGAATTGGGTCGATGTGGATTCAGCAGTTAAAAACATCAGAAAGGTTCCTCTGTGATGCAGCAAACAATGCATTAAAGATGATGGATACTGCTTTCCTTTTTTCAGGACTTAGAGCTGGGAGCTCTTGCTGCTTCCCAGGCAAAGGTGGGTGATCACTGTGCCTCTGCCTGGCTCTTCCCACCTCTCCAAAATGACAATGGTAATACCCCCCTTGTCCTATTTTTGTTGTGGAGACCACACGCTCTGTGTTTTTAGAGCACACACAGATTTCCTGGCTGGCAGTCCCAGCCTCACCAGGAACACAGTGGGGAAATCATGATGATGTTGTAATTAATTGCATCTCCTCAATGGACCTGGCCATGGGCAGATCATTCCCAGCTCTGAGTGGTCCCATGAGGAGTGTGCTATCCCTTTAGTGACACTGAAGCATATTAATATTTCTTTAGGTGTTGTCTTTGTGCCCTCCAATGTCCTGCCCCAGAGCCCCCTCTGTTTGGGAGCAGCTGATCCAGAGTTGTTCTCCAGTGCATGATTAGCAGATTAGCCATCGTGCCCAGAGCAGCAAAAAAATGAACTCCCAGAAGCCCTTCAAAACAGAGAATAATTCATTACCCACCTTGATTTCCACTTAAAATGTACTTTAACTACACTTCCAACTACAAACCCTAAATCACCATCATGTTCACAAAAAATCCATCATTTTTTATTTTATTGCACGGCACTGGCATGACATAATCCCTTCCAGAGCGTCTTGGAGTGCTTTACGGATCAATAAATTACTTACCTGCGCAGCAGAGGCATTGCGTGCAAGGCCATTGCAGTCATTCCGGCTTGGCGCAGCCCGGGAAGGTGTGGGAGGTGGGGAGAGGCAGGGAAGGGAGGCTCGGGACTGGGGTCCAAGTCAGGATTTGGGGTGTTGGGCTGCAGCCCCAAGTGGGGTGATGAATCTGGCTCTCCCAGCAAGGGTGGAAGGTGCAGGTGATTTGTGGCTCTCCTGCAAAGCGCTGCAGCAGGGTGCCAGTGCCTGCTAGGCTCTGGAGAAAGCCTGGAAATAAACCTGGGAAGGTGACAGTCTTTATTATATTCTGCAGGTGCAGGCTGATAACAGCAGCTGGTGGTTTTCCCTCCTACATCCCCACCAGAAGATCTCCCAGCCCTCCCCAGCAGCCACATCGTGTCCTCTGCTCATGCAGCAGCAGGAGCTGAGTGCTCCCTGCTTGCTCCTCATCCCTTCCCAGCCTCCTCCTCATCTGTACCTGTGTCCCCTTCGGGGCCTGGACCCCCTGTATCTGACTCATTCCTGAGTGCTCTGGGTGGCAGTGCCGCTGCAGGGGGATGGCTTTCATCCCCACAGAATTTCCCTCCCTTTGCAGGGTTGTTGACCTTAGAGGCTCCTCAGCAGACTCTCTCTTCATGCCCAGCTCCTCTTGGGTGCTCCTGTGCTTACAAGGGCCTGGCAGAGAGCCTGCACAGCTGCAGGAAAAGCTGCAGGAATTTGAAGGGGGTGACTCGTGTTTTCTTGGGAAGATGCAGCTCTGCTGGGAAGGGTTTGTCATGGCTAGGAGGACACAAGGAATGCTGGAAGTGGGGTAGGAAGAAGTACTGTCTCACACCACGGAGGAGTTTCTCAAGCTTCCTTAAAATGACTGAATCCCCTCTGGCTACAGTTTCTTCCCACTTCAGCTGTGTCTTCTCTGCCCCCTCTTTTCCCTGTTTGTTCCTGCCAAGTCAGATGAGACTGATGGGCTACTGCAAAAATTGTCAAAGCAGAGGGAGGATGGAAATTCACCCACAGTCTAAGATTTGAGTTGAAGCAGAACCAGTTTCATTTTTCTTCTCTTCTTTGCATCATTGCAGTGTCTCCAAAAATCACCGAGATATCTTCTGACATCTCCATCAATGAGGGCGGCAACGTCAGCCTCACCTGCATAGCCACGGGCAGGCCAGACCCAACAATCACCTGGAGACACATCTCACCCAAAGGTAAGAACCAAACCTTACCAGAAATATTTTGGGAAGGGCACAGCACTCTTTGTGAGTGTCTGGGGAGGGGTCAGTGGCTCATTCTGTTGCCTGGAGAAGGTGAAATGTACCAAAAGGTGTGACTCAACACAGGACTTGGTGATATTGGTGGAGGAGCATCCATCCTGGTGGTCTGGAAGAGGACTGGCTGTAGGTGCCAGGTTGGGGTAGTCGTGCTTAGAGATTGATGGAATCAGGGAATACTCTCTGTTGGAAGGGACACACAAGGATCATGGAGTTCCTGCATGGGGCACTCACATTGCACATTGAATGTGCTTGTCTGGCCATGTTTTGGAAATGTTTCAGGCAATTCTTACATGTTGCTTCACAGGAGGATTGTAAATAGTGCAAATGAACAGGAAAACACATGAAGCATTAATTGGTGGCCTTGTTAATTGGTAAGCAAACCCTCAGCAGAACTGTGTGGGTGTGACTGCTGGGAAGCAAATTCCCAGGCGTGCAGGACCGTATAATTTCAACCCCCTTTCCCAGCTGCTTTTTGGCATTTGCTTTGCATTTTGCTGCCCTGTTATTCCCAGGCGGTTGCAAGGTTCTCGTGGGTGAGCTGGGGGTGAGATCCGGAGGCTCTGGGTGGGATGAGCCGTGCGGCCAAGCGGCAATGCCTGGCTCTGATGCTCTGATCCTGTCTAAGCGCTTCAGTTCCACCTCAGAGTCGTGTTTCCCCTGAGGTTTTACCAACGTGGGCTGTTGTTCCAGACAACTGCCTCAAGCTCTCCTCGGGGACACCCAGCCAGGCTGTCCGGCAGCAGAAGGAGCTGACGCAGGGGCGGCAGTGGAGGATGGCGCCGTGGCTGCTCTCCCTGCTCAGCTCCTGACGTGGGCTGCGGTGTCTCGCTGCAGCTCCATTGATTTTTTGCTATTTGTCTGTGCTGGAGCGAACGGCTGGGCCAGATCCATCACTCTGCAAAGCCCAGGCAGAGCAAGCTGAGTTGGCGGCATCTCAGCCCGTTCCCTTGACAGGAGGCTCTACAAACCATTCCCCCAGAGCTTACACATGTTGGCTTATCCACTGTAGGTGGTCTTGCTTTTGAGCTGGTGGCTTTGGTCAGGGTCTGTGTATGGATCCATGTGCTCCTCCCCATCCCTGAGCATCTCTCTATAGAATCAAAGTTGTTGTCACTGTGTGTCACCATCAGGCAGCATTTATGGTTGAGGCAGTCCATGTGTTCCCACTTTGAAGCCTCTTCTTCTTTCTCTTCCCTTTGTCTACCCTGACAACATATTTTTGTTTTGCTCAGCCTCCTCAGTACCTGTTTTTCACAAACATCTTGTTTTCCCACAGCCCCACTCTCCTTCCTACATCCCCTCCAGCTCCCCAGAACCCTTGTCGCCCACTCATGTGCCCCTTTCTGCCTTCTCCCACATGCCATCCATCCTGTCCTAACCAGGCTCCCAGCTCCTGATACCTCTGTCTTTCACATGGGCTATTTTCTGTGTTTGCTGCCATCCAGCAGGTTTTTTTCCCCAGGGAATCTTTACATGCGCTTGAACCAGATGTTTCCATTTTACTTAGGACTTAGCTGCTATGGAAACTGAGGATGCACCAGGAGAGGAAGAGTGAGCTAATCAGAAATTACCTGTGGCGCTGTGTAATTTACAGCAGCAGCTCTTTCCTGATTTTGGCCATGATTAGGCATTCTGCTTTCAAAACTCAAAGGAACAAATGATGACAGAGATTTACCAGAGCCCGGTCTCCTGCTGATGGAGGGTGATGAGCCCAGAGGTGGCCCAAGACAACTTCCACGGCAGCCCATCTCCATGGGCAGCTCCTCTGTTTCTAGGTCTGCCAAGCCACCAAGGGGAACCTCTACTTCTCCGTTTTGCATTCACCACACAGAGCAAAGAGGAAGATCGGAAGTGTGAGGACTGAAATGAGAGCCAGAGAAAATGCACAGAGGTGCTATAGCAGATCTGGGATGTAGGATACATTCTAATTCAGAGTGCCAGGGGCTAGCAAAACCCAAAGCTTGCTGCTGGCCCCTCTTGGTTGTTCTTCTACTCATCCCATGGGAAGTCTTAAGCGAGCTGCCTCCTGTACCTTCTCACCATCTTCCTCCATCTCTCTTGAAGTGGTGGAGAAAAGGGACGAACGAGAATTGTTTGAGAGAATGCTGGTGCATAATTTAAGGGTTTACACAGTGGGTAGGGAAGTGGCTCTCAGCAGTGCTGCTTGGGACAGGCTGTGCCAGCGCTGTGTGTGCCAGGCATGGCTGCTCCAGGAGCTGAAGGACTGGTGCCCAAGCTGACACTGGTGAGTGCTGCTCTGTGCAAAGGCACTTCACAGGTTTTATGATTTCCTTGGCACCTGCGAGCACACAGTGCACCTCTTGGTGGGAAATGGAGCAAATAAGAGTGTTTGCTCACCAGGGAGTGCATGAGCAGGACTTTCAGAGGATATACACCGAGAGCAGTCCAGCTCCCTGGTGACTGATCTCACTTGAGACCCTTTGCCAGCCACTCCAGGCTCCTCTGACTGCTTGGCTGTTCTGTCTCTGCTCCAATGAATTTGAATTCAGTGGCTTGGGCTGGTAAACTCTGCTGAATTTTCCTGCCTGCAGCTGTTGCCATGTTCTAGGAGTCATGAAGACCATTTTGGAAGCTCTCTTTGGTTTGGGGGCTGGAGGAGTTCCTGCAGCTAGGATGAGGAGACCAAGTTCATGGTATAACTCAAGAGCTCAGTGAACCTGAGCAAGAGAGTTTTCTGCTTCTGATTTTGTGAAACGCAGGCATGCTGGCCCTGTTGGTGCCTCCATCAGTTCTCAGACCTTGGTCTTACCTGTGCCCATCCTCATCCTCCTGCATGAACAAAAGCAGGCTGCTGGCCCTGGAGAAGCATTTTGTGAGCCTGTGACCAGTCCAAATAAGGTGTGATACAGTCTGTCTTCTGTCCCTCTGCCTTACTTCTCTCTGTCTTATTTTATTTCCCTCCAAGTAATGCTGTATTAACTCACAGCAATTCCTGTTAATTCAGCTGAACAGATTGAGGTGGAAAAAGAAGTGAAGCTGCTGGAGTCACAGCTTCTTCTGCCTCAGCAGAGGAGGCATCACAGCTTTGAGGCTCTGTCCTGGGCTTGCATGCTCCAGCTGGCATCACAAGTACCAGCAGAGCTGCCAGGCACTGGGGCTTCAAAACTCAGCTCTCTGAAACTGCTGTGAGGTGCCAAGATCTGGCATGGGATGGGGCAGCTCAGCCCCTTGGGATGGCAATTAAGAGGAGCATCTTGAGGGTGAAGGGAAGGACCAAAAAAGGGAGAGAATTCCATAGATAACAGTGGCCTGGCATGAAGGCAGCAGCACGTGCCCAGAGGAGGTAGAAGTTGCATAGACCTGGACTAAGAGGTCTGAAAGGCAATGCTCTTTGTGCCTATAAACATCCATTTTGCACCCTTAGGTGCCGAGCACGTCTGTGTTTCCAAGTCTTTGGCTGGATTGCAGTCCCCAGCATCAGTGCTGACACTGTCTGTAAACTGCGGCGAGGTCTTCTAGTTAATAGCCTGGTTTTGGTCACTCAGGTGTTTCCATAGTTACTGAGCTTTTTATTTATTTTTGGGGGGTAACTGATGTTGTCATGGCGATTGTCATATTGTCAGGCCAGTTTTCATCTCTCCGTGGATGAAGGCTGAAATTTCTTGGCTGGGAAAAAGCACAGCACGCCGGGCCACCGGGCTCAGGGTGACGCCAAGGCACTGGCAGAGAGAGTGGCACCACGTTGAGCTATCCAGGGGATATTTATCTGTGCTGCAGACACAAAACTAGTCATGCCTCACATTAAGCTTGTGAAATGTGCCAAAGAATTGAAGTGAGGGATCTTCCAGGAGGAATGGAGGCTCAGCAGCCTCTGTCTCAGGAGAAGCAGACACAGTTTAGCAGTAATGATGAGGAGGGCTGTGTGGGTAGACAAGTGGGGTTATGACAGGGCTAGGGACACAAGGAAAGGGTGTAAAACTGGGGGTGTGCATGTGGATCCCTCCACTGGCTCATCCAGCACCGCTCTGCCACACACAGACATCCCAAGCCAGAGGCTGCATCCAAGTCGTCATCCTTAATGACCCTTGATGGACTTTTCTGCCATGGTTTTATCTAATTGCTTTTTGAATATTGCTGTAGTATGATGGATTCTGGTGTGAGGCTTAAGACAGTGGCTGCCAGGGTAGGAAAACATTATGGTTTGGCTGATGGTGTATTTACTAGTAAGAGGTCTGATCGAGAGGTCTGTGTGGTGGGAATCCCTCATTAATCTCAGGATTAAGCTGGGTGCTGAAAGCTGGATCCTGTGCAGAGCTGGAGTCCTGAGCTGAGGCTGAGCTGTCATTTGTGGAGCAGGTGATGCCTCAGTGCTACAAGGCAGAGACTGGGGAGATGCTCGGAGGACCTGATGTGGCCACATCCAGGATATCCCCCATGATCGGCCCATTTAACCTCCGTGGCCTCCCTGGAAGAGGTACAATCGCAGTCCCTTGTCTCACAGAGCTGCGGGAGGACAAACACATTCCAGACGTGAGGCACTCAGACGCAGCAGTAATCACAGCTCGTATACACACTTAAGATAGATGAGACACGGTGGCCTGATGTGGCAGAGGTCTCATGAGATCATCTGTCTATACATCAGCAGCAAACCAGCAAAGGGACTCTGGGAGAAGTCTGGTATATTTGGATATATTGATTCTCCCTGGCTCTTGGCAAGGCTTAAAACAAGAGGACAAACATCTGCAAAAAATATCTAGCTTTAAGAGGTGCTTGTCCCTGGGAAGGGGAGACATCCTCCCATCTCAGAGGTTTGTCCATTAAGCACATTGCCTGCTATCTTCATCCTCCCTGGAGAGGAGGCAGAGGATATTTATAGGTTGGTCACCAGATCTGGAGCCCAGCTGGGAGGCACAGGGGGATGGGGGATCCACTTGGGTGGGAAAATCTCTTCCTGCTTCTGTGCTGCCTTTTTCCTCCCCTGATCAGCTACACGTGCTGTGAGATTGCTCCCATTAGCCTAGCCTCGTGTCACCTCATTAATGGAAGACCAGAGAGCTGTGTCCTCTCCTGGCCCTTTTAGCAGGGAAATACCTCTCAGAGGGAGCAGATGGTTCGTGTAAGGCTCCTTCTGTGTTCATCCTGGGTCTTGTGTCTCTGCTCTGCCTCTTTTCTGCTTCAGAGATTTGCTTTGAGCCAAAATGAGTGATGTGTCAAAGGAGGGAAGTGAGTGCTCCTGCTGTGTGATGGAGCTCAGAGCCCAGCCTGAGCTGCTGGCTCTGCTTGGGATGGGATGGGATGGGATGGGATGGGATGGGATGGGATGGGATGGGATGGGATGGGATGGACACCATGTTGTACATGCTGTTCCGCCTCACTTTACTGCATGTGTCCCTCCTGTCTTTTGGGGTCTGGGTGACTCAACAGAGGTTCAACTGACACACTTGATGGCCAAGCACCTTGTCCGCCTTCCTAGAGGCAGTTGCAAGCCTGGGCTCCACTGTATTAACTGGAGCATTTCAACTGGCTCCAATCCTGTCGGCAGCTCAACTGTCCCCTTGTTTACTGTTGAAATAATTACTGCTTTGCCATAATATTAGCTCTGAGCCGTGACTCCATTACCATTATCGCCGGAATATTACCCATTTATTATCTCCCAGCAACCCTGGAAGATGAACACTAGGCTTCAGAGACCAATTGTTTTACAACAGACAGGATCTTGGTGTGCATTGTTTAATGAGGTAAACTACATTATAGCTGGCATTAATTTGGCTGCGGTGCTCTCCACTAAATCATTGTTAACCTGTAAATCTGCCACCACTTTTGATATTCCTTTAATCAACATGTGCCACATGGAGCAGCCGGGCAAAGGGTCAGCAGTGGTCCAGCTCTGCTTGTATCATGTAGGATATACAAATAGGAGAAATTAATAGGGTGAAGTGGCCATGGAGAAGCAGGACTTTGGGATGGACACTGGTTTTTTTGTGTGGTTGTGGTAATGGAGGCATCTGGCTTTGCCATGGGTTGCTTGAGAAGAGTGTGGACCCATATGACCACTAGCAAGATCCTGACAGGGATCAGGGGAAATATACAGCCTGTTGAGTGCCAGCAGCTTCCCCATCAGCTCCCATGGGAGAGGGATCTGACTGAGCAGGAGAGAGAATCTGGTGGAATCATGGCATGGGCTCCAAGTTGTTCTTTCTCCAAGGAATGACTAAAACTTGGTTAGTGTGACATGTGGGGAGCTTCTTTTAGCATATCCCTTCCTGATGCACCCTAGTTCCTCCTACTTGTTCAAAGCAATGGGAAGATTATGTACTTTTATGTGTATAAAAGTAATATTTTTGGTTCCCTGCATGGTGGAAATGAACTCTTGGAGCTGATTTTGCATATTTGGCATAGCTACCTCTAAAATATGCAGCTTGGTACAAAAATAACAAGACCTCTTCCAGCTACAAATGAGGCAATGTCTTTCCCTTAAGAAAAGGTGGGGGGGGGGGGGGGGGGGCATGGAAAAACCCCTTGGTTTCAAGACATTCCCTAAATGCATGTCACACTTCCCCAGTTTGCCAGAGGCAGAGAGGGATCTGCTTCTCATCACAGTTTGGGGAAGCAGCTACCTGCTACCCTAATAGGGGGAAAAAACAGGAAGCCTTGCCTGCATCCCCAAATTTTTTCCTGTGCCTTATCCCCTTGGTCTCTGACCACCTTTCCCACAACGGTGAGACCCACTGAGGAGTTACAAATGCCCTGATCTGTGCTCTGCGTGGCATCTCCCTGCAGGAAGAACAGGATATGTTAATGGCGTGGCGGGACAAAGCAGACAAAACCCAACACACCAGCAATGTCAGCTTGTTGGATTTTCCATCTCTTTTTTACTGCTGAACACAACTCCCTATTTCCCCGATAAATGCGTGGCTTTGTGTTTTTCCCTGCCTGGGACTCCCCTTTCATTCAGCTGGCCTGGGGAAGAGCAAGGAACAGGAGCGTCTGAGATTCCAGAGATCTCCACGCAAATTAAAACCTTTTATCAGCCCCTAATAGCTGTGCAAACTAATTATATTTGGGCCAAACTTTGCCAGCGACTCCCCTGAGGTATTATTATAAAAATCTGAGCTGTGGAAATGCGTCCCCATTCTGTCAACACCAGGTCGCTCCAGCTATAGAAAACTCTGCTCTGGCTCCTTTTAGCTCCCGTGATGTGCTTTGCATAAGCTGCTGCTGTTGTTTTCAGGAAGGAGAGAGCCTGGCTGGGCTGTGTCACACGTGGCCCAGGTCTGCTGAGCCAAGGACAGGGCTGTGTGCCGGGTAATAGCACTGAAATATTTATTTCTACAAGCCCTGCTGGCCTGGCTCAGTTTGTGGCTATCAGTGTGACTCTGGGGCTGTGGGTGCACATGTACTTCCATCCTGGGAGAAATGGGATGTGGTGATGAGGGGTGGGAAGGATGCTGGAGAGATGGAGATGCTCAAACACAGCAGGCAGGAGATGGGAATGAGCAGCCCAAGAAGGAAGCACATGAGACTCCCTATGGATGGTTTTCCCAGTGCCAGTTCCTTGCTGGGTGGCTCCTTGTGGTGTTGGACCTGATTTCCACCCAAATTTGTTCTTTCTTTTTCCTGACATCACCATTTGCTCCATTCCTTGCCTCATAACCTTGTTCCCAAGCTTGCACGGGGTAGGGCACCAAAGATAAACTCCATGTTCACCCACCCCCACTGTCCATAGATGGAGGTAGCACAAGGAAATGCTTTGAGCCAAACTTCCCAGTGGGAAGGAGAATTTTGCCCTGTGCCACCATTCCCCCACCATCCTTTTGCTCTTCCTGGGGCGCAGATTGCCAGCTAATGGGGTGGAGCTACTGCGAGAACTCTCCATTAATGGAGCAGAATATAAACAGAATAAAGCCTTCATTTCCCGGGCTGTGATTTCATTATTAATATACTTTACAGTTCACAGGTTGTTCATTTGCTTCCATGTTTTCTCAGCTGGTGTAATCTGCTGCGCAGAGTGAGAAGAGTCATAAAATTTCCATTTCCAGTTGAATGTGCATCCAATTCGCCATGAAATGTTTCTCTCTGTCGTGAATATTAAGTGCCCAAGGAGTCAGTGGCCCCAGGATTAAGCAGGGCAGGTTGCCAGCCCCTCTCTGTATCCCAGGGGTGCAGGAGAGAAGTGGGTGTAGAGAAGGAAAGGTGACAAGGCAAAGTGGGGGGACTGAGGGAAAGACCATGTGTTAGAGGGAGGAAAAGAGGGGGAGAGAAAGTGAGGATGGAGGGAAAGGGATGAAATTGAGTGGCAAAGAAGCTTCAAGGAGGGATGTGGTGGGCAAAGGATACACTGACAGGACTGACTTACACTCACCTCCTCGTTTCCCTGTTCCATCACCTGGACACTTGTCAGGGAAGATGTTGCACCACTGTTTGACCCAGTTTGTAAATCAGTTGTTGATGTCTGTGCTCGGTCACTGCCACGGGCCTCAGGGCTGTGCCCTTCCCCTGGCCTGAATATGGGTAGAAAAAGAGTCTACTTGTCTCTGGTGAGGTTGAGAAATGCTGCTGTGCTTGTAAAGGCAAGGATCTGGAACATGCTGGCCAGCCGGAGTGGCTCAGCTGCCCCGTACCAAGCTGGAGAACAACAGTGAAGCTACAGCCACAGAGCTGTAGCGCCATTGCAGACACAGAAAAAGGGTTTTTCACATGCATTTTGGAAGAAAAAAAGAAATCCTGTTCTGCTCATGTTAAACAGCCAGCAGGAAATTTGTTGTGTATTTAGGGTATTTAATGGCTTGTAGCCAAGCAATGGGTTTCTGGGACAAGGAAGCAGAAATTTGGGTAGTTGTGGCAGGTGGTCATGCCCCGAGGCTGGGAAGGTGGTGGGACCAGCAGTGCCATGGAGGGGTGCCCACAGCTGCAGCACCACTGGCAGCAGGCACATCTGGCGGTACATCTGGCACGTTGCTGCAGCTGGAGATGGTGAGAGATGTGTGCCCTGGTTACCCCTCCCTGGCCTAGCAATAGTAGCACGGGATGTGCTGTCACTGCCGGGAAAGGGGACAAAAAGGCAAATCGTGGTGGCATGCCCAGGCTGTGGGGGTAACTTGGGCGCTGCCCCGAGCTGATGGCATCATTTCCTTCCAACTCTTTGCTGAAATTACTTCAGCCACAGCATTCCTCACTGCAGGGAAAAAAAATGCCTCTTCCTTTCCCATCTTCTCTCGGTCGAGTCAAGATAATAATAGTCTTTTTCTGATCCCCTGAACTTTCCCATCTGCTTGGTAAAACAATGGCAATTCTTTTTCCTCCTGGCCTCTCTCTCTGTCTTCCTCTCTTTTATTTTTATTCTTCTACGGTATAATTTAAAGCCAGAGCAATGCTGTAGCCCATGGGTTTTTCCCCTTCCTGTGACACACTGCTGTTATTTAAAATGGCATTTCCCTTGCAGAGCAGTGCCTCTCGCTGCCGTCCCAGCTCCTGTAGCAGGGCCAATACGTACACAGATGCCTGAGGAGGGGATGATGGGCTCCAAGGAAGGGCCTCAGCCCAGCCTCCAGTCCCCAAGTCTTAGCCACCCAGCATCACACATCCCTGAAATTCCTGTCACAACCACCCCATCCCCCCTCTCCAGGCCCAGGGCATCCTCACCAGCCTCCCAGAGCCCCAAACCCATCCAACTCACCACCCCTGCATTTCCCTGGCTTCTCTCAATAAGCCACAATATTGTGAGTGATCCTGAAGAAATGGAGATATCAGTGCCATAAAACACAAGGGACAGAGCAAGGCCACTGGGCTGGAAAATAGCGTGTCTGAAAAAATAAAGACGGGATAAAGATGATGGAGAGGCGACAGCGAGTCTCACCCTGCCATGATTCAGATGACTCTGGGGAGTGAAGAGTGGTCAGGGGGTCCCAGGGGAAAAAGAGGGATGGAAAATATCCCCCATTTGCAGAAAGTTGTGGCAGCGACAGAGTCCGGGCTTGCCATGAGCTGCCTGCTGGGATATGTGTGGAGAAGGGAAAGTTTCCCAGATCCCCATGACTTCTTGCCAGCAGTGGGGATGGATTTAGCTGACACTTGATGCTTATTTTTTTACTCTAATGCCATTATGCCACTTGCTTCCCATCTGAGGGATATTTCCCTAATGCGGCTGAAATACGGCTTAACCGAGGTTACAGCCATTTAACGCTTTGCATTGCAATTGCTTCTTAAGAGCTTGTCCTGTGGAGAAAGCCTTGGGGTTTAAATTTCCAGCCAGAGGGACCCTTCCGTCCTGGCTGTCAGCAGCTCTTTTTCACACAAATCCGGAGGAAAGCAAGGTGCCTCGAGTTTGGCAGGGGTTGGGAATGCTTTCTCCTGCACAGCAGTGTGGCCACTTGGAGTTGTTGAAGGAATGTGGTTGATCTCCCATGGAGTTTTTTCGGGTTCTTTGCAAAGCACCTGCAGAAAAACAGGCAGGAGCAACCTTAGTTCTTGCTCTCCTTGCCAAGCCCTGTGCACCATCGCTTCTCCTAGAGCCAGCAAGAAAGCTGCCAAAAATGGGATGAGCTCCAGAGGAGCCAAGTTGCGACAGGATTTAATGGAGGAGCAGCATTCCCACAAACAGGATGCGTGTTTGAACGATTTTCTCCAGCAGCATCTGTCGCTCTCCAACATCTTGGTAGCATTGCAACAAATTATTTAACCACTACCCACTGTACCCCATCTGTTAGGCAGCCCCTCCACATGGATGGGGCCCTACTTCCCACCTTTCCAGAGGAACTCACCAGCAAAGGCTGAGCGCCAAACAACAGGACAAATTAAATCAAAAGCACAGCTTCGGCACCCAGGGGGAAAATGCACATCAGCTTTGACTTATTGCATGGCGCACGCTTACAAGAGAGAAGCAGCGGCTTTTGTCACTGCAAGGGGCCATGAAAAATGAATTAGGGCCGCTGCTGGGAGAGGGCATGCAGGAGAATCTTTCATTCCGGCAACGCTGTCCTTTCTCACCTTGGAAGCAGCTATAGGGAAAAAACCACAGGGAGGAAGGAGAAGTAAGGAAAGGAGAGAGGACTTTGTGTTGGGCACCTGATTGGATGCTCTGGGCTGTGGAAGAGACCATGGGAGGAAGAGTGGTGCCAGGAGCAGTGTTGGTTCTCAGGCAGGAGCTGCTGGGAGATGCTGTCTCCTCAGGAGCTCTCTGGAGAGGGCTTGGCTCTGTGGGAGCCTCGGCATTGATTTTCATGTACCTTTTGCATTTGTTTTTGCAAGGAGGCAGAAAAGCTCCGTGGGAAGTGGCTCCATGCCAGTCACAGCTTCTGCCGAGCATCAGTCCCTCCCAGTGTCACCACAAGGGTCACCCTTGCCTTTCCAGGGCCAAGGAGAAAGGGATCCAGCTCATGCTGGTGATAATGGGTGTCATTAAGAACAGCAGCCCTCTAATGAGCCCTGCACCCATCTTTGCTGCAGGCTATTTAAGCTCTTTGTGAACTGTAGCCATTGCTAATTTGCTCTAACAGGGTGACACATGCCCTCTGGACCTTTTCCTGGGGTCCAGTGTCCTCCTCCCAGGAGGAGGCAGAGGCTGGGAGAGGCTGAAGACAGTCGCTGCCACTTTGCCGAGCCTTGAGCTGCCTCTGAGCTCTCCCTCTCACCGAAATAAAAGAGCTCATTCTTTATTCGACTCATTTACTCCTGAGTTAGAGCCTCGTTCAAGGGTGGTTGGTCCCTGAGTTGTTTTGTTTTGTTTCTTTAAATATTAATTTCCATAATCCATTTATTTCCCAAGGAACTACTTCTTGCAAACAAAAGGTTTAATGCTCCTCTTTTATTCCTGGTAACAAATAAGTTGTCTGAGACGTGCAAAAATCCCGGCAGCAGCGAGCCGTGCACTGGCTGATGCCACAATCCATGCTAAGGATGCACAGGGATGGGGGAGACGCATCCCTGAGGGATCACAGGTGCCACAGCAGCATCTCCCTGGAGGTGTTTGCCCAGAGAGGGAGGGCAGCAAGCCCAGCCAACACTGGGAAGCCCCCACAACCCGGGATTCCAATCTTTTGCATGGAGGCGTCTCTGACATGCCTTTTTGAGATGGAAGATTTGAGAGCCGAAGGCCAGGAAGCACAATAGAAGATAGACTGCTTGTACCTCATTGTCTGGAGAATAGATGGGCTGCAGGCTCCCGGAGAATAGGAGCTGCCACTCAGGTGGCTTTAATAGAACAGGCGGCAGATAGATTTCAATAAAAGAAATGAGTATAAATATTGTTAGCAGAGAATAGAGGGAAAGTGAAAAAGATCTTGTTTAACGAGTCACAGTGGGAAACTTTCAAGGACTTTTTAGCTAAAAACTCTTCACAATGGTGCTGTAATGGATGGCTCAGGCGACTTGGCTGCTCTGCATAGCATCGGTGGGGTGAGCAGAGTGGGCAGGTGTCCCCAGAACACCACAGGGAAGTGCACGGCAAGGAGTCAGAGACTGGTTTGGGTTGGAAGGGATCTTGAAGACCATCTCATTCCAATGCCCTGACATGGACAGGGTCACCTTCCACTAGACCAGGTTGCTCAGTGCCCCAGTGCCTTGCTTTCGCTATCCCTGGAGTTAATGCCAATATATTGATTCTGTGTGACCACAGGCAGAGTGACCAGCAGATGTGGTGGCATCTGGAATGTCTCTGCAGGTCACCTGTCCCAGTGACTAGTGAGATGTGTGGCACGTGCCCACCTAATAGTAAATATCAGAGTTGTTGTATGAGATATGATCCCCTCCAAGGGTGATCTCAGAGGTACACTGAGCAAATGGAGCCACAAGTGTGGGTCCTGCCTTAGCTCTAGCTCTGCATTGAGCAAGAAGTTGAAGAATGTGTCTTTCCTGCCTTCTTGACAGCTCTGTGTTGGGATGTGCCTGTCAAAATCCCCATGTCCTGACCCTGTGGTCCCAGAGATAGGACCTTTAGAAATAGTCACCTGTGCTCATGTCAGCACAAAATCAGGCCTGGGCAGGTCCTCCCTTGTATCTTGGAACAAAACTCAAGGTACCTTCAGCTCACCTATGCCCCAAAATGTTGGAAGGGGAAGAAAAGCCACAGTACTGCATGGCCACAGACCAGGAGAAGCTCCCACAGCCCCAGGGAGGAGGGGACACTGATACCAGTGGAGGATAAGTATGTTATGTTGAGGATTTTATGGCCACCCCTCTCCTTCAAAGCCAGTGTTTCCGTGCACAAGGAGCTGTGAGAGTTCCCCAAACCCAATGTAGTAAAGGGTCTGAGTAAGGAAAACATGATGCTTTCTCTCTGTTTGGTGACACCAGACACAACTGGTGATGGTCACCACCCCTGGGGCGTGAGGATGAGGAGGGACCTCAGACTGCAGCAGTGGAGTGAGCTCCTGCCAAGCTCCCACATCCCTGAGTGCTGTGCAGTGCCAGACAGCGAATGCACCATCCCCTGGGGCTTCGCACAACATCAGGCCACGGAAACATGCTAATTAACATGGAAAAGCATGTCAGAGGAGCGATTTCCTTCCTTGTCATCAAGAAACTTCAAAAAACAGTGGCTTGGCCCTGTGTAAGCACGACACAGACTCTGATATGCTGTGTGCCCGTTTCTGGGGAGACGGTCCCGCTTCTGAAGGCTTGTGAACATGAAGAACAGGAGGTGTGTACCCCGTACCTCACGTAGGTGTGCTTCCTAAATGGGTTACTCAGCTAAAGGGGGGTCACAGATAGAAATGGGCTTGAGCCTGCGGTTCAGGGATGCAATATTCACAAGAGGTGGAAAGGACTTTGTCTGGGTCGATAGGGTAATCTTAAAAAAAAATCATTTTTTGAATGATTGCACTGGATGGTTTCCAGCAGGTTAATTATCCCTAATCTTTGTCCACTGGAGCATGGCAGCTTCAAGCTGGCACAGAGGGGCTGAAAAGAGGGGGTGCACGGAGGAGAAGCTGCCCTAGCTGGGGTCATTCACCTGATCAAACAAAAATGGGGAAGGGAATTTCAGAAATGCCTGAACTTTGTTCCTTACATGTTAATGAGCCATCAGGAGAGGGTAATAGTGGTTAATAAGAGGTGAAGCAGGTGCATCCCCCAGTTTGGCTGGGGCATGTACTGGAGGCAGCCTTAGCTCTCGTTTACCCACCTACCTGGGGCTGTGTCCAGCCTCCTTTGAGAGAGATTTGGGGTGATTTGGGGTGGTTCCTTTCCCCGCCCACTTCCCCATCTGCTCTGATTCTACTCGATCTCCCATCCTGCACTTTTCCTCTCACTGCTGTATGAAGGAGAGGTGAAGCAGGTCTCAGGTGCCAACAGTTCTCTTATTACCTTTGTGTGTTTTATTTATTTACCATAAACTGTTATAGGATGGCCATCAGCACCGCATCGGGGTGACGCTTGAAATATATGGCTCTCGGGTTTAGTGCGTCACTCGGAGCCAGGAGTCTGCACGATGTTAATTTTTATTGCCAGAAGTAGCCATAAATTGATAGTTGAGAATTGCTGTAGGGACTGTAATTAACTAGTTACTATTTCACCTCCAAAAGGAGCAATGTTTCACGCTCTTACTTTTACTTATCTGGAATCAGCTGCTGTCAACATCCGCTGAAGCCAGTATAAAGATTTATAGACCTTGGAGGTAAATATTGACTAATGGGCAGCTTGGCTTAATGTTCACCTTGAAGGACAATAAATTGTGCTATTGATTGAAGCGAGATGTCAATATCTGCATTGTTGTAAACATTTTAATAAAATTATCTCCATAAAATATTCTCTTTCTTTGGCTCATCCTGGCCACTGGGATCTGTGCCTGAAAAATGCAGCAGCACAGTGTAGAGGGCAGGGCAGTGCTTTGGGATCACTGGTGGGACTTTGAGCACCCAAACCTGTTGTGGGATCACTGTTAAGCTTGTGCCTTTGGGCTTTAGAGGTGAAAATCTTGCAGCCCTGCGTGGCTGGGCTGGCTCAGCTTGATCTGAGGTGCAGGGAGTTGGTATGGACACAGGTAAGAACTCCAAGGAAGCTTTTTCAATGGCATCACAGGCAGCCTTCAGCCAGGGAAAGCTGTGCACAGTGTCCTAGAGACCTGAACATGGCTGCAACAGTGAGCCAGGGGACAGTGGCATGTAATTAATTGGGGAACATGTGTTCACTTTCTGGTGAGTTATTATCTTGTCAGAGGCTCAATGGAAGCAAATGGGGAGGAGGAGTCAGAAGGGAGATGAGTCAGGATGGGAAAACAAGGAAAAGTGAGGGAATGAGAAAGGCATGGAGGGAGGAATATGGATGCAGGAAGCATCTGCCCACACCTCATTGCATCCATGCTGTGTTGGACCCCAAGCACAGCTTGGCCATCTGTTGGGCTTGCCTTGGTGCTCCGTGCCACACCAGGACCTTGCCTCTGTGACTCCTCCACTGCCATGATGGTCAAACTTCCCCTTCCCTGAGGCTTTTAACAGAGATATGCAGAGCAAATCCCAAATAGTGCATGGTGGTCTGTGTGCAGCCTCCTGCTCACTGAGCACAAGGGTTCAGGCTCTGCTTTTCCATCTCCCCAGCTCACACTGGGTTAGTTCATCATCCTTGGCTGATGAGCAAGGATTACACTTTTGTGTCGTCCATGGCCATTCCATTTCTAGCCTGTATTATATTATTAGTATTAATAATAATAATGATGATGGGTGCTGGCTGTGCTGGTTTTCTAGCTCCTGAGGAGATGAGAGAGCTCTCCATTAATTCCTGCAATATTTCAGCTCCTAATTGTGCTCAAGCAGAGACAGCCTTGAAAGTTCTCACCATCAGTTCAGGCAGAGAAGGACTGATACCTCTGGCAGAGCTCCTGGAGCTGCAGGGCTCTGGTAAAGCCTTGCCCTGAGCATTCCCAAGTTCCAGGTGCTTCCAGGGTGTGGTCCCACAGAGTGAAGCAGCATTATGGATCTGGTTTTCCTGCAAAGCCACTTGTATAGGAGAGGGCAGAGGAATGTTGTCTTAGTCACCTGGTGTCACCTGCTTTACGAGCTGGCAGGGACTCTTTATGTCACCTAAATATTTGAGATGCTGTAGCTGGCACTAAGGAGGCATCCCTGGGCCAGAGACTCTTGCGAGGATGGTATCCCTAATGCTATTGTCATCTGAGCATGACTCACATCAGGTTGTGCACAGGACAGAAATAGGAGTCATCTCCAGCTCAGAGCATCCTGTCTCAGTCTGGGGCAGGCTCTGTTTGGCTGTAGCCAGATTCCCAGGATGCCAGACCCTGAGTCTCTGAACTTCAGGCTCTGCCTCTCCATCAGCTGATTACTGTGCACATATCTCAGACTTCAGTGCAATGCAGGCACAGAGGAAACCTTCATCCCCCAATTTCCTGAGCTTTTGCAGGTGGAAATCTGACCCTCGCAGCTGCTTTAATGAAGTCTTTTGCTGGGGAACAAAACACACTCGAGCTGCTTTGCCCCCTGATCAAACCAGGCACACAATTATGGCTTGACTATGGCAAGAGCTAATTCTTGCTGTGTGTGAGCCGACTCTGGAACTTGGGAAAGGGCCTTTGGTGAGTTGGGAAGCCGTGTTATCTGAGCCTTTGCACAGCCCAGAGTCAGATTTGTGCACAGAGCATCTGAAGGCCACCAGCTGTGTCCTTACTTTATCACCAGGCAGCGCTGTGCGACAGAGAAGCCGATTCTAGGTCAGCCACAAAAAGGAATTTTTTTTTCTCCCTCTCTCCTTTTTTTTTGCAGTGCTGCAGGGCCGTTGGATGTAAAGCTGTAATTTTTGTGTCTCTAAAGGATATTGATTTTGGGGTAACGCCTTCATATCTCACCCTTCAGTTGCACTAAGAACTGATGAGCTCAGCGGTTTCCACCACGAGCCACTCGGGTGGGAATTTCAGAACAGGGCTGAGGACACTGGTGGATGTGAGCAATTCATCAATAGGAAAACTCACTTCACTCCTCTGCAAAGCTCACGGGGCTGCCTTCCCAGTTAGGTCAACCTGGAACGGTGGGATACACATGTGCATGCATGGGGTCCTCAGTTCAGGGAGCATTGGACGCGCAAAGTCCCGGAGATGCTGTGTGGAGGTGGCAGCTGTGAGTTCTGGTGCAGGGAGAGAGAGCCAAGGTGGGATTTCATCACGGCTGAGCATATTTGCACTAGTTTGAGTTGACAATAGTGACACCTGGGATTGCAGCAGCAGCATCCTGGCAGATGCCTGGGGTGCTCTCTGTGTCAAGCTGTTCCAGGGCATTACAGGAACACCATCAGTGCTGGCTCAGGTCTTTCCATGGTGGGTGGTGGACTCTGACCACACTATTCCTGCAGTGTGGGAAGAGATGCCATAAAAGCATCAGCCGGTGGGATGCAGAGGTGTGTGCCCCGCTGGGAGCCTCCCACGTGTGGATTTTGCATGCATTTGTTAGGAGCAGGATGCACACGGTTGACCAGTCAAGCGCAGCGAGTTGTGGCCCATCAGGTCACGCCGGCACAGACAGCAGTATCCGGGTGGGAAGCGAGGGCTGGCCGAGCTCACGGCATCCCCCTGGGGACCAGGGACCTGTGCTTGGCCTCTCTGCCATTGGCACTCACTCCCAGAAACAGCTGTCCAGAGCTAATTTATTTCCTAATGCTGCAGCAATGTTAATTTATAAATTACACTGGTAATTCGAGCTATTATTAATTTCAGATGGTGTAGGGCAAGCCTAATTAAAATATGACACCAATTGCCACACATATGTACCAAGGACTACCGTTTAAAATTTATAGGAATATTAAGTGTGACACAGGGCTCGGAGATGCTCCGTGCAGTAATTACAGCATCCTGGCTGCAGAAGATCCAGTGGGGAGATGTAAACAACAGGAAAGGGAGAAGTTGTCCCTGTTTTGGGGCTGAAAAAAGTAATTTTTGCTGCTTGTTTGGGGGAAGAACCTGGGGAGTCTTGTGCCCCAACCTGCTCCCGGCCAGCCAAGCACTGTATGTTTTTCCAGGAATGCGTCAAAATAAAGAGAGCTCCTGCAAGGAATGGGACTGAAAGATGCCAGAGTGAAGGAAATGACACTGATTGCATCTTTCTGGCTTGAATGAAACAAGAAGCTGAACAACAGCCTGGATGGGGAAGAGGGGGACAAGTGCAGCCCTCCCAGAAATGAGCCTGGGGTGGCAAAGGGATGAGGTGGTTCATATAAAGGGAGGTGTTGGCACCACCACTAATGGGAATAGACTTGCTGTGAATTAATTGAAGCTGAAGAATCAGAGAAGGGTGTTTATGTGAGCTGAGTTAGCCTGGAGGTATCTCCCAGCAGGAGGGATGTGCAGAGACGAGCTCAGGTCATTTTGCAGGGTGCAGGTTTGCCCACTTTGCCCACGCTGAGCACCCCAAGGACGTTATCTCCAGCAAGTGATGCTCTCAGTGAGGCCAGAGCTGCTGGAGCAGTCCAGTGTTTGCAGAAACCTTTCTGGCAATGATTTTCTTGGAATGGAGGGGCACAGGCACAAGGGCATTCTGGGCTGGGACCGGCAGGCTTTGTGTCCTAGTGCAGACTGACATGCTCACAGATGGTGACCAGCCAGTGAGCACAGGGCTGTTGTGCCTCCCCATCACTCAGGGCCCTCTGTCTCTGCCTCTGCAGCCGTGGGCTTTATCAGCGAGGATGAGTACCTGGAGATCACGGGAATCACGCGGGAGCAGTCGGGAGAGTACGAGTGCAGCGCCTCCAACGATGTCTCAGCGCCCGTCGTCCAGCGAGTCAAAGTCACCGTCAACTGTGAGTCCCAGGGGCCATCAGGGGACAGGGGTGGGGCTGGAGAGGGTCACCATGCTGCCCCACAAGGGAGTGGCACTTGGAAGTGAGGCACACAAAGGTCCCAGAGCGAGACAGACGGCAGCAGTTTTTCTGAGCAGGTGGTGTTTTGCCCTATTTTCCTCTTCTTTTCGAGCTCCATTTTTTTCCACCACCTCCTCCTCAGCTGTCTCCATCAACCTGGATTTTCTGGCCATGGAGAGATGCTGTGCTGATAACCTCTGAGGAGAGGAGAGAAGTGAGCAGTAAATAGAACTTTTGTTTTTTTCTGTTAGAAAAAATGAAAGAGAGGAAGAAAGCAGCATATTTCATGTTCAGACACACATGAAGACCCTCCAAAGCCCCTCTCTGGTCACTCCATTAGATGGACATGTAACAGCCATGAGTTGGGGGTCTGTTGTGTTTGGAAGAGAGCCCCCATAAACCTGAAAACCTCTGGACAGCAGGACCAGAGTGGCAGGAGCTGAGCATGGGCTCAGAGATGATTTTGGCTCCTACCCACATGCAGGGAGAGAAAGGAGATCTTGAGGAGCAAGGGGAAGGGATAGTGCCGTAGTCGTTGTTTGTTTGCTTTATTATCCATACTAGTAAAGAACTGTTATTCCTATTCCCATATCTGCCTGAAAGCCGCTTGATTTCTCGATTCTAACAATTCAGAGGGGAAGAGGGAGGGCGTTTACATTCTCCATTCCAAGGGAGGCTTTTTCTGCCTTCCCTAGCAGACACCTGCCTTGTAAACCAAGACAGATAGGAGTCCCAAAGGCTGTTGGGTGTTCACCCCCGGTTTCCCCTCTTCCCGCAGACCCGCCGTACATCTCGGATGCGAAGAGCACCGGGGTGCCGGTGGGGCAGAAGGGCATCCTGCTGTGTGAGGCCTCCGCTGTCCCCTCCGCCGACTTCCAGTGGTACAAAGATGACAAGCGGTAAGAGCCTGGGGGGCACAACAGGGGGGAAGACACTGACCCCACTGCACCCAGTGCCAGCAGCTTTAGCTCATAACCCTTGGCACAAGTCTGGTTTAGATACTGAGGCAGGTCCCCGTGACAGCAGCAAGTTGTTCTTGTCTGGGGCAAATCCAGGCATTCTATCAGGCAGCCAGCATCCACAGCTGGAACTGCCACCACCCAGGATCTATTAAAGGCTTTTAATTTAACTCATCAAATTTGTGGAAGGGGATTTTCTCAGGAAACTCTTTCAGCCTTCACTGGGGGAGGATTGTTGCTGCCCGTGCCTCTGTTTGAAGGTGTTGTGGTAAATCCCTGCTTGGGTGAAACATAATGTCCAAAATGGATATTGGCAGCACAAATCCATGCACTTAAGAGTGGATGAAATCTCTGTCATCTCTTTAAATGCTTTGGTGAGAAGGCAGCTCTTGGAAAAACAAAAGAAATGTGGTGTCAATCAAGAGACAGGGTTTGCTATGCCCCAGAGGCAGCCTGCCCTGCTTTGGGATGAAAATGGACCTTTTAGATCAACCAGCAACTTCTGTGTCCTGCCAAAGCAACAGCACAAGAACACGGCTGGGGAATGGGGAGTGGAGCAGCACAGCCCAGGGTGAGTCCCACTCTGGAGAAATTGCCTCTCTCTGACCCCAGGCAAAGGGGTTTTAAACAATTTTTGTGTTGATTATCCCCAGAAAGCCCAGCGGGGCCATGTTGTGGCCAAACACAGGACAAGCCACACTAGTCACTGATAAGGAGGGGTATTTTGACCAAAAAAGATGATCCAGAAGCTAGAAGGAAGTCTGGGTCTGCCTGCCTCACCCGGTTTGAGAGGGAAGGAGCAGCACAGTGTACAAAGCTGCGGATGTTTGTGCGGCAGATGAAAGGCTCCGCTCAGAACTAGGTCAGATCACGAGGGCCTGCGGAGCAGCGGCAGGAGCGGGCTCAGCCTGCCTGATCAGCACCCAGCGTGGATCATAATGGGAATCTGGCACTTCCCATGAGGAATTAGCTGCAGGAGCTAAGCAGGACAGGCACACCAGTTCAGGGAAGCCCAAGCACTTGGTTAATGCTTTGGCATTTGTGCTGGCTGAGAAGCCTCCCTGCTGTGATGGGTGCCTATTGCAGCACTCATCGGGGACACGCAGGGATGAGAGAAGAGGAAGGTCACAGAAGGCATTCTGCAGAGCAGAGAGGACTGAGGACATGAGAGGGAAACCAGGCTCTTCTGTAGGGTGGGAATGAGCCTTTCCCACATTCTCTCCCCAGGCATGGGAGCATCCCACTCTCTGCACAGCATTTGGCAGGTCCCAGCAACATCCCATGTCTCTGCAGCAATGAGGATGCCTCTGATCAGCATGGGGGTGGCATGGGCTGGCAGCTGGAGATCCAACAGAGCAGCATCCGTCTTCCTTATCTCTCCCAATACCTTCCCCTCCCCCTCTTCTCCTAGGCTTCATGTCCCCACTCACAGGCACAACCAGAGGATAACTGGGCAGGGAAAATAGCAGGCACTTCCCTTCCTGATGTCACCCCAGTGACCTCCCATTCCTCTTTTCTCCCAGACTGGCTGAAGGACAGAAAGGGCTGAAAGTGGAGAACAAAGCCTTCTTCTCCAGACTGACTTTCTTCAACGTCTCTGAGCAGGACTACGGCAACTACACCTGCGTAGCCTCCAACCAGCTAGGGAACACCAATGCCAGCATGATCCTCTACGGTGAGTAGGGCTGAGGGAATCAGCCAGGAAGGGGGAATGGCTTCACAGTGACACCACCGATGGCAGAGACATGGGAAGGGTCTCCCATGTCTTTTGGGGGAGATGTGTATTCGCTGCTGATCCTTTCTGCCCTTGACATGTGGGCTGGAGGTTGTGGTGAGTCCTTGGGATGGGGAGAACCTCCAAAGATGCCTCCTGATTCAGGTCCAGCGTCTCCCACCATTCAGAGGTGTTTGGCGCTGTGTTTGGGATCTGCCATGAATACCAAGTTAGGAGCTGGCTGCAGGTTTCCATCTTGCTCTGATGAGTACCTAGAAGAACCTTTGTGTGAAGGCATCCCCCATGTGTCGATGGGTGGGAGGAGAGATGCTGCTCAGTGTCATTGCTGCCCCATTCCCATGTGAGAACAAACAGGCTCCCTGCTCCATCACCTTCCAGGTCATGTTTTCTGCTCCTGCCAAGCAGTTATATCCTTACTGGAGGTGCCAAGGGACATGGGAAGGTGTGGAGGGCAGGAAGGGGGAGAAGGTTTGTGCCCTTGTCCCAGGACTGTTTCCCTGCATGCTGGAGCTGGGATGAGAGCGATGCTGACACTGCTCATGGATGGGAAGGGCTGTGATTGATTGACATATTTGTCAGACCTCTTCAGGTGGCAGCAAAACCAGAGTGGGGGCTATGCTCTCGAGGAGTCAGAACTTGATGACAGATCTCATCCCTGGGCACTGTCTGGGGATGTTTTCCTGCTGAGGTATGGGGTCTGTGGTTCTTGCAGCTGAACCATGCAGGACAAGTGGGGTCTGGGGACCTCCAACCTCTCCCAGACATTGTCCTCCTCCTTGCCACCCGCTTGTTGTGCCTGGTCGTCTCCTTGTCTCTTGGTATTGTACATTCAGAGGGAGCAGAGCAGAGTGACAGATGAGCCTTCCTTGTCCCCACGTCCCTCAGGGCAGTCTGTGCCCCAGTCATACAAAGCATCTTGGGATAGGGAGCAGTCCCACATTATGTTCTGGGTTCTGGAGAATGCTGGGGCAGTGGGAGGCATGTGGAGACCCTGGGAAGTGCTGTCCATGTCTTGGGGAGGGGCTGGATGGATTCCAAGGGAGCAGTTTGTTTAAGGATGGTAGGGGACGTCAGGCTTTGCCAGGGGCCATACCACAGCCGTGGGGTCAGGGTGGCATCACAGGACAGGCTCTTCCTCCCCTGCCACTGGTACTGGCAGCTGTGCCAGGTTCCCCTGAGCTGTTACAGAGGAGTTCCATCCCATCTTGGATACTCAGACCCATTTGCTCCCCCAGTAAAATCCAAGCTGTATGTGATGAAGGTTCACCTGTGCTAAGCCATCATTACCATTGCTAGGAACTGTCTCAGTTCTCTTCCCTGCCAGCCTTCCTGGTAATCCAAAAACCCCATGTTTTAGAGATACCAGCACCTCTGGCACTGCAAAGCCACCCAGGCCCAGCTTCACCTGTGCTGCAGGTGTAGGGTGGCCATGCTAAGTGCCCGACATAGCCTGAGCCACATTCTTAGCTGTGATGTTGTAGCCTTCCAATGTGTTTATGAGGTTAAACTCTTGATTAGTGGGGACCTTCAGTTTGGCATCTGCAGATCCAGGCTGGATGAACAGCCTAAAAGTAAAGATGACATCTCCCTGCTGAAGAGCTCTTGGTTCCTTGGGTTCTAACCCATCTGTGGGACTCATGCTGTGATGGCAGTGTCAGGCGGGAGGCAGGGAAGCATCCTGCAAAAGTCTAAGCTTATTTTATGATCTCCCCTTAGCTTTGTGGTCTGACAGTGAATCCCATCGGGGAGTGAAATCAGAGTCCTTTGACCACCCATAATTTCCATAAAGGCCGCATTGATTGAATGATCTGTTCAGTCTTTAATAATTGAGTCCCCTTGGGGTGTGACAGTTCCCTGAGGAGACTGTGACATGCAGAGGTCCCCCATCTCCTGATGCAGGGTTCCCCAGCATCCCCAGGAACAACCTCTCCCTAATTATCAGGAATGTGATGGCCCCAGGCGTCATAGGGCTGAGCTCACCCATGCCTAAGCAACCGGTGTCTTCAATCTGGGGATTAATATGTCTTTATTTATCGACATATTTCTTTATTTAATGCAAGATAAAAGGGAAGTGGATGCAGTGGCTGCACTACCTGTGCATGAGAAATGTCTCTTCTGTGAGGTTTTGGGGGGCAATTTTGTGAATGGCCCCTTTTCCCTGAAGCTGAGTGTTTTGGAGGTTTTTGCCCACAAATGGAGGTTTAATCTGTGCAGGTACCGTGACATGAGCCTTTTTGGGATTGTGCGAGAGGCTAATGTAGTGTTCATCTTTTAATCCTTTTTTTAATCTAATTTTTCATGGAGGTCAACTAGTGCTTTATTTAACATGTAGCACTCGTTATTCCAGACCTGCCGCCTCATTCAGCGGCTCATTTGGTGCTGTCTGGGATATGATAGAGTGCTCAGGGAAACCACATCATTCTGTGGAGTTGCAGAAAATACCAACCCTCTGCTCCTCACCCATCACACAGTCCCTGTTGCTCCCAGAGGCGGCTGTCAGACCATAAATCTTTTTGGGATGTTGCAGGATTAGCAAGAGGGATGGGGGAGAGCTGAACCCCCTGCATTCCCATATCCCAGCCCCTGTGCTTTGCCTTTTGCACAGGGTGCAACTACAGGCTTTGCCAGGTCTGAGGTCCCAGAGTCATCTCATCTCAGAGATGAGGAGACCATGGCCCCACAGCAGTAGGGTGTGATTTGGGCAACAGATCCCATTTCTACCCCATCCACTGGTTTTCCCACCCCAGGTCGAGGGCAGGCTGAGGGAGGTGTCTCGAGCCTGCGCTTTCCATTGCCCTTTTGCCTTAACTTTCCCTTGTTCTTTAATTTTTAGAAGAGACAACTACCGCTCTGACACCCTGGAAAGGTCAGTAATTTGGGGATCCCCCACAATGCCAGTGCTTCCTCTGCTGTTCCCCTTGGGTCCCTCTGGCTCCCACCACAACTCATCTCAGTGGCAGCAGCAACACCCACCCCCTGGATCTCCTGCCCAACATCCCCACTGCTTTCACTGGTGTAGGGATGAACTAGGGCTTTCTTAGCCACCCTCCCATCCTGCCCCCTCCTCGCCAGCCTACTGTGCCTGTCTGGTGGTGGTCTGTGCCCTCTGCATGCCTGTCCCCATCCCATGGTGTCCTGCTCCCTTCCCATTGCCAGGGCACAGCAGGGATGTCTTTGGGCTGCTTTCCCAGTGCTACTGTGTAAGTGGGCCTTGTGGCAGGTCCTTCCTCCTCTGGGATGCTTCTAGTGCCTTTTTTATGGGATGAGATAGGGGTGGACAGGCATTTGGTCCCCCTCTTGGTGTTATTCCTGGCCAGGACAGCCAGCTCTCTGCTGTGTAATCTTACTGTCCAGCCAACTGGCTTGGTGTCATCTTGATTTTGGGGTGGCTTCATTTGTGATGAATCGAGTGGTCAGTCCTTGGGATGACTTGTAGATATCTGTGGAGGTAGTGTGTGAGACCTGGATTTGTGAGGTGTGAGGTGTCTGAATGTGCTGGAGAGTGTTACTGGTGGGAAACCAGATGGTTACTGATGCTCAGTGCCCTGGTCAGGTTATGATGTGAGGGGACATGTCCTGGGGTTTCAAAAGCAGTTGTGAATCAGACCTTGTGGTCAGCCCTGTTTCCACAGGACATGAGCATGGATGCCTTCCTGAGGTCTTTTTCCACCTTAATCTTCTCCTGGGCCAACTATTTGGTGAAAAAATGGGTGTTTTGGTGAAAGCCATTGGCTAAGACACCCTCCACATCCTTTCCCACAGTGAGCTTTGAACTCCTCACTTCTTGTGGTCCCCATAGATGGGTGGGCTTGGCTTTTCTTGACTACCCTTCTCACCCCATCTCCTTGAGGTGGTCTGAGCCCATACTGAGCCTCACAGAGACTCCAAAGAGGTGCAAAACACCAAGTCCTCAATGTAGTGCTGCTGGCGGTGTCTCTGCAAGGTGGGCAGGTGGTTACTGTCCCTCCCAAGGGACACTAGTGGGCAACAGGGTGGTCACTCTGAGGTGGGCAGAATGTGCTGGCAAAAACTGTAATCTCCCCTACAAGTGTGGCTGGAAAATTGGGACAAATTTGGAGGAGGATGAAGGGGGCTGAGGGAGGTTGGATGGTAGTGGTGCACAGGAAGTGGGCTTGGGATGGGGACTTCAGGCTGAAAAAAGACCGTAGAGGATCTTGTCACAAAAATCAGCATTTGTGGGGCGAGGGATGGCTGTTGCCATGTTCTTGAGACAGCATGGATGGAGGGGGGCACCCAGAGAATTCTCAGAGCAATCCCACCATGTGCAACACCACTGGGGCCCCAAATAGCGTGATTCGTTTTTTTTTGTTTTAATCTTTATTTCATGGTTTCTGCTATTTGTTGACTTTGTGACCAACCACAACGGGCATTCCTGTCCCTTCCCGCAGGCCCTGGCGCAGTGCACGACGGGAACAACGGTGCATGGCGGCAAAGCGGCTGCGCGTGGCTGCTGCTCCTCCCGCTTGCCCACCTCGCCCGCCAGTTTTGACCCGAGAGCTGGCCCGCGGAATAGCGGCGGAGACAACCATGGCCAGCAAGTGCAAGCAGAAAGGAGAGGAAGAAAAGAAGAAGTGTTCACCGTTTCCGAAAATAATCATAAGAATTGAGAGAGTATCCGGCCAGGCCACCTGGGGGAGGGGAAGAGAGGAAAAACACGCAAAAAAAACCCCACAACAGGAATTTGGAATGGAGCGAAAAGGGAAAAAAATTAATAATCCAAGGCTTCCTGCTGAAGATGCAATGCGACTGAGTCTTTTTCTCTTCACCCTATTATTTTTTTTTGTCCCCTGCCACTTTTTCCCCCTGTTTTCACCATTCTCTGCCACGGGCCAGAGCAGAGGATGGACGGGGCCATCAGAGTGTGGCACTTGTCCCCTGCCCTGTCCTCTTCACTGCTGCTGCCTGCCTGCTCCCTCCTGTGGGACCCTCCATCCAGACACATTGGTTTTCTCCTTTTCCAAGATTTCCCCATCTTCTCATAGACTGTGCCGCCATTTGTGTTTCAGAATATATATACATATATATATATAGATATATCTACATGTATACATATATATATATATGTATAGATATATAGATCTTCAACAGTTACCACACCACCACGAAAGGAAAGGGAGGAAGGAGACCGGCGTCGAGCCACGCTTTCATCATACCATCCGCGGACATCGTGAATGATAAGGGATTCTGAGTCATGGTTAATTTTATTAATTGTATTTTCTGATACGAGCCTAGAACTCTTAGTTCCTAAAAAACAGAAATGCAAAAAAAAAGAGGGGGAAAAAAGGAAAAAAAAAAAAAAAGAGGAAAAAAAACAATCCAAGAGAGGGGGAGCAAGCGGAGAGAAGTTTGCCGAGGAGGCGAACAGCCAAGGAGGCTTGTGAGCCCGGCTAGGAGGAGGAGGAGGAGTCCTGTGCTGAAACACCCCCAAAACCGGCCCAAAAGCGGTCGTCTGGACAGTTCCTGCCAAGGGCACAGACGACACTCGCCGCGCGTTGAGGTGGAGGGAGATACTGAATCTTTTTATGGGATATATATATACAGTATATATAAATATACATATATATATATATATAATTTTCTTTTTTGTTAGAGTTCTAGCCACAGCTCCCAGCAGGGTCCTTCCGCTGCCATTACTGCATGCTGTATATGGAGTTAGGTGTGTATCGGTTCTCAACGAGACAAGCGTCTCGGTCCACACATCCCTGAACCCCCTTGCCTTTCCACCTTCGGGTCACTGGGGACAAAGGGTCACGGGGGACCAGGGCCCCTCTCTGTCGCTTTTTGCCGCGTGGCCCTGGCCTTTTCGCGGTGGAATAAAGCGAGCTGAGGGACAGAGGGAGATCTATATAGCTCAGTTTTATATTTTATATATATATATATATATATATATATATATATATGTGTATGTATATGTGTGTGTGTGCGTGTGTGTGTGTGTGTGTATATATATATATACATATATATAAAAACCATGAAAGAAATAAGAAAAAAAAAGACGAAGCAACCGGCCCCTGCCGAGGTGCAGGACCTGTTGCCTCGCCGCCCATTTCAGCGGGGGTTTCTCCTGCAATTGGTTTTCCTCCTTCAATTTCCTTTCCTTCCCTGCGGCCGGCGGCGGGGGGCACACGGGGGGCCTGGGCGCGGGCAGACAGGCGGCGAGGGGGCTCTCTCTGCCTATCCATTAAAACGATTGTTCCATGTGGCCGCTCCGTCTGGTTGTGGTGCTCATTGTTGTGGGGGCCAGGGCCACTCCACGTTCTCCCCTTGCGCCACCAGGAATGGGGAGGGATGTGGGGAGGGATGCTGGAGGGGGGGTGGCAGTTGGGAGCACCAAGTCATCACAATGGGCGAGGAGAGCATTGGAAAGATGGCCCCTGGACCTCACGGATGAGCCCAGCAGGAATGCTGTCACAGGTAAGGCTTTGGTGAGTAGATGGAGTGTGAGGCACAGCTATGTCTGATTTCCCTGCTCAGGACCCCACTCAATACCCCTAAGCTCACCGTGTGGCTCTCTAGCCCAGCTGCACAGCATTGCAGGGGATGTTTGTGGAGCAGCTGAAGCAAATCCTGTGTGGGAAGGAGGGGCAGAGTAATGTGAGGTGGGTGCAGAGAACAGGGTCCCCCATGCAGTGCTGCATGCAGGCAAAGCACAGCAGAATTGTTTGGGTGTAGGTGCATTTTGCTGTCCATGGAGCCTTATCTTGGTCAGTGTCTTGGTTTTTGGTGATGCTGGAAGCTTGCTTAGTGGGTTTGGTCCTCAGCCTCAACTGTAGCCTCCAGGGTGCCACTTTCTTCAGGTCACCTGACACATTTGCAGGATCAGAAGTTGGTTGCTGTTGATGGCGTCACAGTTTTGTGAGAGCTTTTTTATTTCTTGACCCTATGAGCATGAAAAAGAAGGATGGGAAGGTGTTGTTTTGAGGTAGGACATGCAGTGTCCAGGTTATACCGACATGGGGTAAGGGAAGAACCATGCTCAGGCTTTGTGGCACATCCAAGTAAGGGACAGGGTACTGAGGGTGTGGGGACAGGACAGCTGGGCACAGGTAGCAGGGTCAGGATGATAGAGACTATGGTGTTGGGTCTTTATGCAGCTCCTGCAACTCCCAGGTTGGACCAGCCAGCCACAGTAGAGCAAACCTGGTAGGAGGGGAAATGCCCAGATGCTTGGGGGTAATGGGGAGGGATCCAGGGATAGGTATGGAGGTAACAGGGCTCTCTCCCTCACCTCCTCTCTGTAATTGTAACTTTTTTGGTGTTCTAGGTGAGAGATCAAGGAGTGTCCAGTGCCAAGCTAGCAGACAAAGAGGAAGTTAAAGAGAGAGAGAGGCGGCTCGATGGATGCATTTATGTAATAATTTATTGACATAGGTAAGGGTGTCTCTTGGTGTTGGGGAGGGATGGAGGTCATGGTCTGAAATATGCCCTCCCTCCCCCTGGATGTAGCAGCTGAGGTTCTTGTCCTTAGGAACAGGTTGGGTATTGCTGAGGGCCATGGAGAAACATCCCTCTCAAGGCAGGAAAGGGAGATAGAGGGTATCACAGATAAGGCAGGAAAGGGAGATGGAGGGTATCACAGATAAGGCAGGAAAGGGAGATGGAGGGTATCACAGATAAGGCGGAGAGGGGCTGCATCGTCTCCCTGTGCTCTGTGATGGGGACAATGCAGACGAGGCATCAGGATGTGCCATGAGCAGGAGCATTCGGACATCTGTAGGTATTCACTCTAGTGGAGGCACATCCAGCACTGAGTATCAGGCAGAACTGGCATGGGAAGATGGGAAAGATTAGGGAAGCTCGGATTGTGGCAGGATCCCCAGGGGCCACATGCAAGGGGTGAGTGTTGCTTTGTGGCACCTGTAGTTACATCAAATCAGCCCTGACTCCCTGATGGGTTGGGAGTTTTTGGAAGAGGCTCAAAGCAGAGAGTCTCCCATGGAGGTCACCAATGCTTGATTCACTGCAGGTGACATTGATGAAAGTGGGCAAGGTGATACATCCCTCCCGGATCCCTTCCCTGAGGAGGCTGGTGAGTTTTGGGAAGCACTTACCTGGCTGCTGGGGTCACTCAAGGGGGACAGCAGAGATGTTCCTGATGTGCAAGGTCACAGCAGCTCATAGCAGAGCTGGGATGGAGCTGTTTACTTGTTGTGGGGTTCAGAGAAAAAAAAACTCTTGGGACTGGGCTTTTCATTCCCACACTGGGGAAGACGAAGGGAGGTCTCAAAGTGAGCAAGATTCTGATGAGTCCTGTCACAGTCCCACTGCCCCCAGTCTCCTGTCAGCAGGTCTCACACTAGAAGAGCTTGTTGAATGTTTTCTCCTGGTTGATGGTGTGGAAAGGTGAGGCATCCCCTGGGAGTGATGGGCACAGTCTGCTGAGGTTACAGCCATGTAAGGGAGACACTGAGGGTCACGGGTCTTCTGCTTCTGGTCCTCAAGGTTTTTATCTTTTGATGAAGACATTTGGTCTGTGTCACACACTGCCAGATCATGACAGGAGCAAACCTTGGGAGGGCATTGTCTGCACAGGCATCCCTTCATGGGGGCAGGTTTAGTTGTCAGAGTGAGCATTGTTGCAAGATGATGGAGGAGATACTAGGAATGTTTCCGTCGTGGAAAAGAGGCCCCTGATCATGCTGCTTCCATGGAACGTAGGTGAGTGATGAGAACTAAGACAGTCCTTACCCTGCAGGGCCTCCGTCAACAGGTGCGTGCTCATCGCTCATTGGAAGACAGAGGTGGGCAGGAGCCGAGACTCACTGGTGGATTCCCAGGGGGGATGCATGGATGGGGTGAAGGATGGCCCAAACAGTAGCAGCCTCCCAGCTGTGGGGCTTCAAGCATCACTGTCACAGGGGACTATCAAAAGAGGGCCCAGCCAAGTGCTGGGTGGGACCCCAGGAGTGGCAGAGGTCCCAGGCACTCAGGAGCCCTCCCAGCTCAGCTCAGCAGGTGCCCAGCACCGCATCCCTTCCCTGGGGTGCGCGGGACCCGTGAAGCAAAGCCCCGAAGGTACAAAGTTCGTCAAACTTTATTGATACACTGCACAATCACAACCATCTCTTATTCTTGCCGAATTAGAAAAGGTTACAACTACAATGTAACATGCACAAATCTCAGGTAGTATAGCCACCCTTGGAATACAATGATCGACAGAAACTCAAGACCGGCCATCACGGCCGTCAGCAGGAGAGACCCAAGAGCCACACTGCCCCCGCCCTGGGCACCCGGCCACCCCCCAGGCATCCAAACATGGAGAGTAGTGGTCACAAATGGGTCTGCCACCCAGCAGAGCTGCGGCGGGGCTGGTCTCAGACAGCCAACACGTTCCTCACAATGGCACGTTACATGGCACGAGAAAGTCGAATGCCGTCCCAGCAGGGTACAGGGGAGCCCACCCGACCCAGGGACAAGGATGGAATGGGGGCGGCCCTGGCACCAGGCCCGCCAGCCTCAGTGTGCGTCATGGCATCTCGTCGCTGTCACTCTCTGATTTGCCGTGGCCTCTTGCCCTGTGACTCTGCAGCATTTCTGCTGTGGGGACAGAGAAATTTGGGGCTGACCAAGGAAAGGGCACGGGGTGGCAGCAAGGGGTGGTTGTGGGGCAGTGCAGAGCAGTAAAGGCATCAGGGCAAGGTGTATCCTGCACCCACGGTATTTTGGAGCGGGCATGTGGGGAAGGATGTGCGTGTTGCTGTGCTGGCTGAAGAGAGTGCCATCCCCACACAATAAACATGCCCAGGGCCATGGGATAGGACCCACATCGCTGACAGTGCCACCTTTCTTGGATGCCAGTGGAGAAGCAGAGCAGCACCACAGGGACCGCAGGACGCGGACTCACCCAGGCAGTACTGGATCCCCGTCCACCAGGTAAGCCAGCGCCTCAGGCCAGCACTGGGGCAGCCCCTGCCTGGGGCCAGGTGTTTTTTGTCAACCAGCCATGATACGTGTTGAACATCCAGGATGGGCGGACAGGAGCATCCACTGAGATTTTGCAGCAGGTCCTGGGCAGCCCATTGAGAAGAGGGATGAGGATGGGCACGGCTGCATAGAGGACACGGTGGTGGCCCATCATGGCCTCTGGCTCAGGGTGGTTTTTCCATCTTGTGTGCTGAGGGCTGGCACCCCAGCTTCCCTGCAGCCACAGAAAGCAGGTTTGGGCAGGAGCAGAGTTTGCAGGGGGAAGACAGCGTGTGCGTGGCCTTTGTTCTTAAGTCATCTCACTTATGGAGGGAGAAGGAAGGGACAAGGCACGGGGAGGCGCTGGGTCAGGACAGGGGACACTCTGTGTGCTTGCTCAGTGCCTTGCTGTACTTGAGTCTCCCTGTTGCAGCAATAGGCTCCAGTGCCACGCTTGACTTTTCAGGAGTAGGATGGGAGTGTCCATCCCCAGACCGTGGCACCAAAGCATTCCTGGGTGGCCATGGAGTGACAAGAAGGCTCAGGGCTGCCACAATGTACCAGGCAAGGGGGTCCATGGTGCACGAGGCTATCAGGAGCACAATTCCATATGCAGGGAGATCGCATGGCTACCGCCACCATGGGTGGCAGCTCCCAGGGTGGCTAGAATAAGCAGAGAGGGCAGAATCTGAGTGTGTCTGGTTTGGTGTCACAGACAAGTTGCAGCAGGGAGCATCGGAGCCATCCTTGTCCCTGCTGTGCCAGCACAGCAAATTAACAGAGCCCAGGCCTCCTCCACAGGGTCAGACACATCAGACTTTCCTCAGGCAGGGACACGTGATGAGCATGACACAAGGCAGAGTGAGGACATTGCAGCTCAGGGCCCCATGAGGGGCAGAGATACAGACGGTCATGAACGTCAGAGCTGTAGCAAAAGGGCCTTGTCAGCTGGTGTTTCGATCTGTTGTTCAGAGCCTCTGCCCCACGCTGCTGATGCTGTGCTTTTGTTGTGCAGGTTGGAAAGTGCTTGGAAAACAAGCCCAGAGAAACCTCCCCAAAAAGTGCTGGCAGAGCATCAAGGTGAGGGCCATGGGGTGGCCCCTGCCATCAGGGGGCCAGCAGCAGAGTGGGCAGGGATCTGGAGCAAGGAGTGAGGGCCTGGCTGTCTGACGCAGCAAGAAGGCGCTAGTCTCTAGGAGGGCTGGTGGCAGTCCCCAGGGCTCACATTCCTGGGAAAGCAGCCTCGTGTCCTCAGGAAGGTGAGTGAGGGGGTTTTAGTGGGAAGCACAGGGGTACGATGTCAGCTGGAATAGAGTAGTGGGAAGTGCATGACCCTTGAAGGACAACTGGTTGTGTTGGGTGACCCTCTCCCAAAGGGCCAGAGAGCATCCTGTTAGGAGCAGAGGCAGGTGATGGGGGCCTGGCGACATCGGGGTGCTTAGGGAGGAGCTTTGGCGACGAGAACTGACATTCAGGACCAAGAGGGCTGAAGGCAGAGCCAGGAGGCTTCAACCTTGGGGTCTTTTTGGGCATAGGCGGCTTAGTGAGATGACGAGACGGACATCCCGGTGAAGGCTCTGGGCAGCACCTGCCCCGACGGCTCCATGCCCCTGGTGTTGGAGATGAGGCAGCCACAGGGGGCACCGTCTGTGCCAGGCCACATCCCTGGGGCGATGGTGGCGAGTGACAGTCTGGTGGCACGTGGTGGGGTCTGTACAGCGTAACCGGCGGCGAGAACGATCCCGGCACGTGGGAGACGGGGCCATCCTCGGACGCTCGGCACCGCCGCCCGTCCTCCGGTGCATTGCCCGTCCGATGGAGAGGAGTCCCCGGGCGGCGCGGCGGCCGAGCCCGCGGCGGGGGAGAGGTGCGGCGAGGCCTCCCGGGACCCTCCGCTCCCTTATCAAAAGTCGAGAAGAAGGCGAGCAAGGAGGGTGGCCCAGAGGCAGAGGCCAGCAGCCACCCGGGATGCCGCATTGCCGCCATCGTGCACCGCTCCGGGCCCTGTATGGAGGAGAGAGGAGAAAGACAAAGGAGAGCATTAGGGCCAACTCTGAGATGATGAGATAGAGCAAAGGGAACCCACCTCCGTGTTGTCTCTGCAGTTCCCCTTCACATTCCACCCCTAAGCTGACCAGAGTGTTGTGTTCCCCCTTGGAGGGGTGGTGGATTTGTCCATTATTTGGACATTGTCAGTGTGGAGGAGGAGGTGAGGAGGTTTGCAAAGAGCTTGAGGAACACTTAAGGGAGGCACAGTCCTTGTATGAGGAGGAGGAGGAAGATGCCATGGGCAGGTGTCAGCCCCACCATGCTTGAAGTTGCTTTCCTTGGGGATGCAAACAATCATGTGAGAGCCATCGGGACCAGAGGCCTTGGTGCTCTGGAGTGGCACAGCTCGTGACTGGTAACACAGGATCATTGGCTCAGGAAATGGCATTGTCCAGATGTGGATTCTCAGGTATGCAGGAACATTTTGGGGTTCTGGGGGGTTCTTGGCAGGCAGGTCAGGCAGGGAGGAGTCTGGTCATCTGATTACACCACTGGAGTGAATATTTGTTGGGGTTTCTTTGTTAGGGCTGTTATTTGGGCTGCAGGGCACACAGGGGGGCAGTCAGGATGGGATGAGACAGCTGGGCAGAGTGAAGGAAGCAGAGGCAACCACCACACACACTGCCATAGGGCCATGGGTCTGCCTGCACTCCCCACGGCCATGGAGAGGCATTTGGGGAAGTCACAGGTCTGAGTCCCAATACTGGCGTTCTGAAAGGGAAGAAATAGAAAAAGAAGTGCTCAGCTGTCTTAGCATCAAAACTCAGGGCATGGATGAAGTGTGAAGTTAATGGGATTCTTATGCATTTGTGAATATGCTCTCAGGCCTGCAGTTACCTGGAGTGGGTTCATCATAGAATCCCAAGATGATTTGGGTTGAAGGGAACTTTAAATCCATCTTGTCCCACCCCCTGCCATGGGCCAGGAACCCTTCCATTATCTCAGGTTGTTTCAAGCCCTGTCCAACCTTGCCTTGGACATTTCCAGGGATGGGGCACCTCCAGCTTGGCAACCTGTGCCAGGGCCTCACCACTCTCAAAGTGAAGAATTTTTTTCCCCAGTATCTAAACTCATCCTCTTTCAGTTTAAATCCATTCCCCCTTGTCCATGCCCTTATCAAAAGGGCTTCCCCAGGTGTCCTGTAGCCCCTTCCAACCCAAATTATTCTGTGATTCTATGAAATCATATCCAGGTACTATAATTTCCTCAGGATGGTGTTATTCCTTCTCTTTTTATCTGCTGATTTTTTTGTGAGCATTTATCTTAATTCAGGAAGAGGCAAGGGAGAGTCTGATATGTTAAATCCAAGCACTGCCAGAAGGTGAAGGAAATGATGGGAAGATTGAGTGATGAGCAAGAAGCTGTGTCATGCCCATGCTCAAACAAAATTGATTATAAGAGCACATGATCATCCAAGATGGGTAGAACTGCTATGCCATAATCAGACATTTCCTTGCTGAATAGACCTTGTGAAATGATAAGTGGAAACCCACATTTGTTAGGGGCAGGTAGAGCCTTTGCAGGTAGAATAGAAAAGGGCTTCTTAGCTTGACTTCCCTCAGACCTGTTACTGCTCCCTCTTCTTTGGTTTTGACCCCTCAAACCAATGGCAGCAGCTCAGCACATCATCCAAAATCATAAAAAAAGTGAAAATTTCTGCAAATTTAATACTAAGTGCTGATTGGCTTTAAACTTTTATGTATTTACACCTGTCCAAACACTGCTAAATCGGTGCCTTTCTCCAGCATCTCTATGGATGTGGATTTTAATGTGTGACTAATTCTTATCACTATTTTCTAGTTCACAGTTCTACACTGGTTATTGGCTTTGATTTAATGACACTTTTAGAAATTTCATAATCTATCCTAAAGCAATTGCATTGTGGTTGAGTTGGAGAGCTCCCAAATAGATAAGTCACCTAATACAGAGAGGAAATAAAACTAAAAATGCTGGGTCATTACTAGAAAAAAAAAACACAAATATTTTATCTTAAATGTATTCTTTATTCTTTTCTGTGGAAGAACGTATTCTGGTATCAGACAGTTTGGCCTTGTAAAGATTGTAAAGATACTGTACAGAAGAGACAAGAATAAAGATACAGGGACAAAATAAAGTAGTAATTAGATACGATCACAAAATCAGGGCAGATGGCTCATTTCATCACAGGCTGCCTGTGAGTCCTGTGTGTTCTCTGAACTGTCACTCTCTATGGGAAAAGGACAGCTCCCACTGGGACAGGGAGAGAACTCAACTGAGGCTCATCCCAGCAAATATTTTGGCTCTGCTTTGCTCAAACCCCAGTGCCTGGGCATTGTGGTGTGAGTGCACCTGGACTCTGGCTGCCCTTACTCAGCTTATTTATTATTGCAGTTATTTATTATTGCTTGCTTTTAGTTTTCTTCCTCTTTATTTATTTTGTGTCCACTTTTCTGGCTATTTTCTTCCTTTCCTGGCTATTTCCTTCCTTCTCCTTGAGGTCACCTTAGATTTTTTGAGACCTTGATTTGAGTACAGATGGTAAGGTTGGGATTTTTTTTCTCTCCTAAGATCATCAATAAAAAGGTCAGAAGGAATCATTGGGTCTACGGTGAATGGTTTTTCTTAGCCTGTACTGGAGGCACTCTCAACTCCAGTGTGAGCCACGGGAATAGCACAAATGCTTACAGAGCTAAGCAGTCCCTTTACATGCACCAAAAAAAAAAAAAAAAAAGTTTTCCATTTCTTTTCCTGCCTTCTTTCTGTCCAGGACAGAAGTCTCATGCCTTCCACTTCACTCCTCCCAGTTTGTCGCAACATTCACCCTTCTCCAGGTGAGATACAGACACATGGAGATGAAGGATTTAGAATATGTCTCTTGCTGCTTTTCATTTTCAGGACTCAGGAGAAACAGGAAGGGAATGTGCCCACGCTCAGGGTGCTGCTGGAGCCTCTCCTTCCTAGAGGGCTCGGGAAAAGACAACAGTCCCTCTCTGCTTCTCATGGTCTGCAACAACAGCTAATGGGGAAAGTCCGTCCAATTCTCGATGTCTGAGGACAGAAATAACTGAAAGAAGTCTGGGGGACCTACTGGGAGGAGTTCAGTAACTTATGTCTGAGAGCACAGGCACCTAGAGTAAGTCTTGGCAACCACCCCAGGATGAGATTATTCCTGATATCTTCCCTCAGGTAGCTGCATGGTCCTTCAAGGCCTGTCCCTGCTCATTGAAGGGGGGTTGGACTAAATGACCTTTAAAAGGTCCATTCCAACTCAAATTATGATTCTAAGAAGACTCCAACAGGGATGCTCACCCCTGTGACTGAACAGCCATCCAGCACAGAGCAAGGAACAAAAAGTGGTGGGTTCTTGCGCACAAAAAAGAGACACAAGTTGAGCAAGATCTAAGGCTTGCCACAAACACAGACCCTGGAACACTATGGTAATGTGAGCAGTGACTGTAGATAAGCATTTTATAGCATAGTATAATATATGGATTATTTACAGCATCTAATGGCAAAGTCGGCAATTGGGATTTCATGAAATAGTTGAGAAAACACAAAGTACTAAACGCAGGAAGACAACTGCACATGTGAAATTTAGGGACCAGGTGGAAATAAAAGTGTGAAAAAGGAAAAAAAATACATGTGTAGCAGGTAGCAAAGGTAGTAGATGAAGGCAAAGTGATCCCACAGGGTAACAGGGAATGTTCTGGGAAAAGCCCTACAAAACAAAACAACTCAGTGAAGAGGAGGGAGTTGTCCCTCATCCCTTCACAGGAAGATGGAGAAGAAAACTGATAAATACTGAGGAAAAGAAGGTATCCCACTTCAGCTCTGGCTGAATTCACCAAGACATGAAGGAAGCTCTTCCCTCTCACCTCCCAAGCTGCCCAAACCATAGTGCCATGGCACAACCTCTGCCCCCCATGAAAGTGCTCCCATTTGAGACTCACAGCTAATTTAGCCTAAGTTTATTAAAGACTAATTATTTACCTGTGTGTTGATGGTGATTAAAGCTTAACCCGGGGTGATGTGCCATGTTAATGATTGTCTAACAAAGCCTGGTTTAAAGTTTCAAACTGTGTTGGTGTCTTTGAAACATCTCACCAGATCTGCAGCTGCAGAAGGTAAAGGTCAGTATGGACAGAGGGACATAGAGATCCAGGGGTACCAGCCAGAAGAGATGGAGCTACATCTCTCAGGGTCTACATCTTCTCCCAAAAAAGCTGGATGCAAGAGAAGCTCATGTGCAGACAGGCCAAGAGGGGCAGGTGCCCACAGGACATGGGTGAGATGGAATTTGGAGGCACAGCTGGGGCCAGGGAACAGAGGGAAGGGCCAGGGAGCCTGGCATGAGCAGCTCATGGTGACAAGGGACCTTGAAGTCAGCAGGCAAGCTGGGGTGAGGGTGGGACTGATACAACACTGGCACCATGGCAGGCAGGCGTGACACAGCAACAGCACACGGGGGTTCCTTGGTGTGAAATGGAACAGAAGGAGTCATGACAGGGACACAAACTCAGGTCCATGCTCTGGTGTCACTGCTGGAGTTGGTGACCTCAAATACTGGACACCTCAAACACTGGTGGCCTCAAATACTGGAACAAGAAAAATGGTTGAACTCAGCAAAGCCCAGCATGGTCCTCAGAGATGGGATTCAACCTCAGATAATCCCATGTTAATTGGCTGACCTTGTAACCCCAATGACCTAAAGTAACCCCAAAATGTTCTGTCAAGAGTGAGTTTGACCTCTAGTAACCCAAATGACCTATAGTTACCTCAAATAGTAACTAGTTGACCTCAAGTAACCCCCCAATGATCTCCAGTAACCCCCCAATGATCTCCAGTAACTTCAAATTGCTCTGGACAGAGCAAGTTTGACCTCTGTTAACCCCAAATATGAACTACTTGACCTCAAGTAACCCCCCAATGACCTCTAGTGACCCCAATGACCTATAGCAACCCCAAATATTAACTGGTTTACCTCAAGTAACCTCAAATTGCTCTGGACAGAACAAGTTTGACCTCTGGTAACCCAAATGATCTACAGTAACCCCAAATGTTAATTGATTGAGCCAAAGTAACACAATGATCTAAAGTAACCATAAAATATTCTACAGAAGTTGTCCCAGGTAATCTCAAATGCTAATCAGATGACCAAATAACCTCAATAAACCCCAAGAGTTAGCCCTTTCCAGCTCTCCTGGAGCCCCTTTAGGCACTGGGAGGGACTCAAGTCTCCCCAGAGCCTCCTCTCCTCCAGCTGAACAGTCCCAGCTCTCCCAGCCTGGCTCCAGAGAAGAGTTGCCATTTCCTGAGGGGTATTTGGAGCAGAAGATGCTGAGAGGACAGATGGCTCAGTCCAGAGTCATGAGGCACCAGCACAGCCAGCCCCAGCACCAGCCACCTGATGGACACCTGCCCTGATCCCACCCAGAATATCCCCACAGCATAATCCACTCAATTAACAGGAAAAAATAATTTTATTGTTGACCAGAGAGAATGGAAGCCTTTGTAATTCCCCACCCAACAGTGTTCTCTCCCCTCCACTGCTTCCAGCAGGGCTGCCTGTGGCACCATGGCACAGCAGTGTGTGGCCACCAATCCCTAGGCTGTCCAGCAGCACATTCCTGAAGCAAAATAAAGCTGGGGATTGCAATTCCCCAGACTGGCAGCAACTTTGGAGCTTACACGTTTCAGCCTTTTTGTGGGGTATTAATAATGGCAGGTGGCAACTTGAAGAATGATGAAATGAGGTGTGAGCTGCTCCTTTGACCCAAAAAGCATTGCTGGTGGCAGACACAAAAGAGCAGTTGGACACATTCACCTGCCCTTCGAAGTTCCTGTAATGCACAAAAGTAGATGTGGGGTAATTACTTTCTCTCCTGTACAAAAGACCTGGTTCAGATATTTATACTCCCTGAATACAGCACTGCCTCCTTCTCCTCTCCTTACTAATTTCCACTCCTCATATCTACTAGTTTTGTCAGATTACTGGTTTGTGTGCACAAATAAACACAGAAAATCACTGCAATCACAGACACTCCACAGCAATAGGTAAACAGGGTAAAGACGCTATTTCTTTTTTTTTTTCTTTTTTTTTTTTTTTTGCATATGTTTTATTGACTCTCTTTTTGCAAAATTCAAATATTTGTAGTGAGGCTCTGACACAGGCTGCCCAGAAAAGCTGTGGCTGCCCCTGGATCCCTGGAAGTGTCCCAGGCCAGGCTGGATGGGGCTTGGAGCAACCTGGGACAGTGGAAGTTGTCCCTGCCCATGGCAGGGGGTGGAACTGGATAAGCTTTAAGGTCCCTTCCAGCCCAAATCATTCTGTGATTCTATGACTTGTGTTTTAAGTGTTTTAAGTCAAGCAGTCTTTAAATATTGAATCAGGGCTCTTATTCTTAAAGACATAATTGCTTTCCTTTGCTTTTATGTATTTAGTCTGAAGCTGCTGATTCTTAAGAGAGTGCACAATAAAGCATGAAAAGATTTTATCTCTCCATAGAATAATTGGTTTAAATCACATCTAACACTTGGTATTTTAACTTATTTTCAGTTAACTCACCCAATCATCAATCAAAAAGATTACATACTAGAAATGAGACCCTGAACATTGGAAAAATGCAGATGGCATCTTTTATAAAACAACTACATCTCTCTTTATTCCCATAGCTCTTCAATGGAAAGGGCCAATAAAAGGTCCCAGAGCTCCCACTTTGGAAAGGAGGCTTGGGGAAATTTCCCTTGGTGACTGAGGGACACGCTGCACTTGAAAGAGATGCAAAGATCCAGGTTTGGGTGGTTTTTTTTTCCCCCTATCTCCATACATAAATGGCAAGTACAAAATGCAACATGCTCATCAAAAAGTGAACCCAGACATGAAGTCTTTAAATAAAAGAATTAGCAGATTTCCAACCACTTGTTCTCCTCTCCCCTTTGGCAGAGGCTGGTAGAGACTGTCCAAGAAACACCACGCACATACCCAAATAGAAGCTCCCCACAGAGCCCATCTTTTCCACTCTCCCCTGTGTTTCCAAGAAGCTGCAGTTTTGACAGACAAGCTGTTGAATTTCACAACATGTTCACAAAATGAAAAAAGCGCAATCCTTGAGAAGGGATGGAATCCCACCTGCTTAAATTCCTTTTTGAGCTCACTCCATGGCCTGCTCCTCACTGTTCCAGTGTGCTTCACTCAACATACTCTTGAAAGACGGGGGGGGGGGGTGGGGGAATAGAATATGAATATTTGCCTTTTTCTCCATTAAAAGTTATGAAATTAAAATAGCTGAGTGTTCACACAGAAATATCCAAAGGATGTGCCAATATCCTTTCAAAGACAAATTTAGGCTTCACTGTTGGTGCAGGTAAATACCCACATGAAAACAAATGGAACGTTTTAAGTTTTAACTTTTCCTTCCTAATGCTTTTTCCTGCTGTCTCACTAGCAAATATTTTCCTAATCTTCCTTTTAGAAAACAAGGATTAGAGGAATATTAGTATTCCACTGAACAGACCATTATTAACAGGAGTTGCTACAAGGACAGGACTGGGTTCCTACATCTCACTTTTTATGGATGATTTTTAATATCCCTGTTTTACCATCTATGCAATCACCTCTAATGTACTTCACTTCAGCCTGCTGGACGTGTTTGTGGGATTAATTTATTAAAACAAGGTGAAATTTTGTTTTCTCTGCATGTTGGCATCAATTAATAACCGTTGTGAGAGGATTGCTGTGCTGTCACGGGAGGAGTGTGTAAAGAGCAACACTAACTGCTGAGAGAAGGAAAAATGCCTGAAAACAGATGTTGTCAAATAACAGATAACCACGTAATAGCTTGGAACAAAACCAAAAATCCGTAATCCAGTCCCCTTCTGAGTAGAGGGAGTTACCTCTACTGCAACTTTTTCTTTAGTCTGGTTACAAGTCATGGAAAAAAGAGACTTAGGTGATGTTATTTTGTCTCACATCAGAGAAAGAGCAAGTGTAAGAGTGCCAGCAGGACAGGGAAACAGAAAAAAATGGATATTGGGAAAACTGAATTGGAAATGTAATGTACTTATTTATCTAGTAAATATCATAAATACAATATTTACTACATACAGTCATAGAATCATCAAGGTTGGAAGAAACCTTTAAGAGCATCAAATCCAACCATCAATCCAGCAGTGCCACTGTAACTGCTAAACCCCTAAAACATATATATATATAAAATACCTTACATACATTGTAAGTTATAGATTGTACTATGTAAAAACTAATAATGTATACTAGATACTCTATAATTTATATACTGTGAGTATAATACATAATATATAATAAAGAATAATATGATTATATATAATAATATATGTCAACAAGACACTATTATTAAATATATGAATAACAGTTTTTTTTCATATATATATATTTTATTGATATATTATTATTAATAATGATATGTACAACATTGTATTTGTATAATATTGTATTATATATAGTCTATTATACTATACTGCACTATACTGGATATTGGGAAGATTTCTTCACCAAAAAGGTAAAACAAAAGAGAACAGAAAAGAGCAGTGGAGAGGGAACAGAACCCAGAGCTTTGACCCAAAGAGAAGAAATCAGGCCAGGGCAGAGGAGAACTGGTCAGAATAGAAAGGCCTGGACCAGCCCCTACCCAAACACAGCCCTACAGAACACAACAGAACAGAGTGGAGCAGAGAACACACGAATGGGCCAGCCAGCCCCACAACCAAAGCCAAAGACGTGCCCCTCCCGCCACCCCAAAACACCAAGCAACCCCAGCTCCCCCCTACAGTGCAAAGCTTTGCTCCCGCTGTCCATCCAAACCCCAAACGAGTATGAAAACTCTTCTCCCTCTCAACATCTCCTTTGAGTCTGCTACCTGACTTCCATCCTCTCCCTCCTGCTGGGGGGAGGCAGGCTCCTGCTGTCCACCCTTGGATCGTGACAGCTCTCTTGGCTTGTCAGAATGCCAAAGGGACATGCCACAGTTACACGCCACCTTCCTCAGTGACAGCTGTCCTTATGACACCGTTCCTCAAACACCTTCCGTCCCTGGCCACCTGAATCACCCAGGCTGATGTCACCCGTCCTGCTATTGCCAGTACAATGTGATCACTGCTGGCAGTCCTGCCAGCAGCAAACAAGGGAGAACCCCCACACCATGCACCCAGAGCGTGTTCTCACCTGTCCCAGGCTCCCTCATCACCCCTGTGCTCCAGCAACACCAGGGCTCAGCTGAATGTGGCCAACTGTGCTGTGAACCCAGCATCAGGCTGGTACAGATCTCATCCTCTGAGCATCCTCTGGCAGGACCTCACTGCTCGGGGCTTGTGCTGTTTGGCACCTCGATGGACCAGGAACACCAAATACAGCCAGCTCTGCTCCATCACTCCACCACTGGCCATCTGCCAGCCTCCTTCTCTTCATCCTTCTCATCATGCTCTTCATCCTCCTCTTCATCCTCCTCTTCCTTTTCTTCATCCTCCTCCTCTCCCAGTGCTTCCTCTTCACTCTCCTTCTCTTATTTCTCCTTGTCACCTCACCTTACTGTAAAAAACTAGGCACCTACCATAGAGGATGATGCTGGCATTGGTGTTGCCCAGCTTGTTCGTGGCCACGCATGTGTAGTTGCCGTAGTCCTTCTCCGAGACGTTGAAGAAGGTCAGTGTGGACAGGCGGCCCTTGCTCTCGATCCGCACTCCCTCCAGCCCGTTTGCTAACCTGAAGAGAAACACGGATAGCAGTGCTGAGAGAACTGGGATGGGGTGGGTCTTCCCCCTTCTTGGGCAACCCTTTGCTTCCCACCAGTCAACACCACTATACACCCACATGTTCCCCCACTGGACTTGTGCATCCCAGTTTTGAAGACAAATTCTCCATTCCACTCTCCATCCCATAACCCAGCCTGACCCATGTGTCCCACAGCCACCAACCCAGGGAGAAACAACTCTGGGATTTCCTTAGCCCTTAGCTGAGCACACACCAAAATGAGTTGATCCCAGCCTTTTTCCACATGATGGACTCAGGCACTGTCACCCCCCTCTACCTCCTCACCTTGTCACTCCAAGGCTGTGGCTACCTTCCCATCCTCCACCCCCTCTGCAGCCCCTCACCTGGTGTCCTCCTTGAACCACTGAAACTCCGCCACGGGAACAGCTGAAGCCTCGCACTGCAGGATGCCCTTCTGGCCCACGGAGGCGCCCGTGTTCTTAGCGTTGGAGATGTACGGCGGGTCTGCAGAGACATCTTGCTGTGTCACACTGGGCCACGTGCACCCACCCCTCCACCATTCCCCTGTGCCCTGCACTCACAGTTGACGGTAACTTTGACTTTCCGCACGTCCGGGACGGCCACGTCGTTGACGGCGCTGCATTCGTACTCCCCGGATTGCTCCCGTGTGATGCCCGTGATCTCCAGGTACTCGTCCTCACTCACAAAGGTCTGCCCTGGGGGATGTACTGAACGTGTGGCACCGTCACCCATGGACACCAGGAATTTCCCTGTGCCCCTGCCCGGACACCCCCTGCCTGGGCATCTGGCATCCCCTTCACCCAGGAAGCACTTGACAAGCATCCTCAGACCCATCCCAGGCCACACCAAAATGTCAGCACCTCTGACTGTGAGTCACCTTAATGCCACCCTGACCACCTCTATGGGACAACCATGCATCCCACACAGGCCAGGATGGCCCTTCTTCAGACCCAGGCAGTTCTTCCACCAAGCAAGGGCTCACCTTTCCCGGAGAGGTGCCGCCACGTGACAGTGGGCTCCGGTCTCCCAAAGGCCAGGCACATGAGGGTCACGCTGCTGCCCTCATTCACGGTGATGTCTGACGAGATGTTGACAATCTGGGGGGGCACTGCAAGGCATAAAGGCCACCAAAGACACCATCAACACACCAGCTTGCCAGGCGCAGGTGGGAGGCCCCAGCCATGAAACCTGTCCCATCGTGTGACGCTGGTGTCCCCTCCATTGCCCTGTCAGTCAGTAACTCCATGCCTCCAAACCAGTACCTTGGATTGGAGCCAAGCACGGATCTGGGGTTTGGAGGGGTCCACTCACTGTGCCAACCCCCCCCCACTCCATGGCTGAGACCCCAATAACCAGCTCTCGTTATGGCCTGTGACAAGGCTCATATTTTAGCATATTTATTAAAGCTGTTTAAATTACTGAGCGTCTGCTCCTTCAATACCGGCCAGGGTGATTTATACTGCACTATCCCCAGATACTCCATCTAATAAATAACTTGGCAATCTCTGTACCCATAAATATCCCTGGCCATGGCAAAAAGCAATTAAAGCTCGCTTGCCGATGCTGCTTCCTGGCACTCTGGGCTGTTGGACACAACCCCCTAAAGGGTTTGCACCCAAGGGAGTAAATGAGGCCACATTTAACAACCCTCCCCAAATGAAAAACCATATGTACAAGGCCAGAAAGAATGCCCTGTGCCCCCTCCCCAAGCACAAAACATGCTGAAAGCCCAGGTCAAGTGGCATCAGATGCCCAACCCTTGCACCCAGGGCTCTCCTGCAGCGCTGGGATTCCAGGTTAATCACCTGAAAACCACTGTGGCCAGCATCAGCACTGCCTGCAAGGGAAAGTGGGGCTGCCTGGCTCACCTCACACCCCCAGGGAAGCTCTCCTCACACTCTCAGAGAGGTTCTCCTCTCTCCCAGCACGGGAGAGGCAGCACAGCAGGATGAGCCATGGCAAAGACGTGGTGCGGGCTTTGCAGCCCTATGGGTTCTGCAAAGCAGTAAATTTCCCAGCAACTTGACACATTAATATAGAAGTACAGTCTGTTATAGCAGAGGGAGATTGTCTGAGTCCTTCAGGGGAAAGCAGCAATCCAAAAATGAAAAGTGTGTGCCGGCAACTGCTGGAAAACATAGTTAACGCTTGGAGCAGAACTGGCCAGCTCCAACAGCGCAGCCACAATGAGCTCCAGGAAGGCTGTAAATGGCCCTTCCTCACTCAGACAAGATAACACTAATCCATATTACCAGCTTCCTTGCACCTCTTCCCTCCAGTAACAGCACCTCAAACTGGTACCAGGAACTACAAGAACATCCAGGACAAAGCTTCCTACAACTGGGCATTTTTCATCTGCTCCTGAGCTCTGCAAACCAGCCCTCCTCGTGAGCAGTTTTGGTCCAAGATGACATCACCATCGTTAGTGGATGCAGAGACCTTGGGATGCCACCCCTGCTCCAGATGGTGGCCTGTCTCTTCCTTGTGTGATTTTGCCTGCAGATGCTGGACTAGAGCGTTCGTGTGTGATGCAGTGCATCAGCAAAATCAGAGTCATCATTCTATCCTTGACCTCCCAGACACTTCCAGTTCAAGGCTGACATCCCTTTCCTGTTTCCTGAGTCCCAAACCACAAGTACAACATGAGACGGAGAAACTGGTGCTCTGGGCACAGATGTGAGCCTGTCCCCTCCTGGGCACAGAAACGCTTTCACTCCTGTGGAAAAAATTACCACTACCCGTAACCACTACATTCCCAGTGCTCCCATTTGGAAAACCTCAAGCCATACAAACCCACGTATCAGCCTGAAAGCCCTTCCCTTAGCAAAGGATGCTGACACAGACATGCCAGCAGGTCTCACAGTGGGGAACTGCATTTCCTGAACATCCAGAGGCCAGGGAAGCACAGCCGTGCTTCCACTGCCTGCCTTAATCCAATCAGGAAAGCCCCTGCGAGCCAGCAGGGACATGCAATGGAGGGACACCCATGGACAGCACGGGGAACCCACTGGGCAGCTCGATACTTGTGACTGCGATCGTTGCCTACGAGGTTACCAGGACTTGGAGAAGGACATCAGAGGACCTTGATTACATTTTTATAGATCCCACTGACTGGGTTGTCAAGGATGACGCCTCAAGGACACACTGGTTTGCCATGGGAGGAGCGGGTGGAAACTAGGGCCGCTTAGGGATGCAGGCAGGGTGAGTTTGATGGCAAACATGACATGTGGATAAAGCCAGCCCACAACCACACCTCGTCAGTACCACGAGATAGGGATGGCCAAGGCATGGCCGCCCTGACAAGCACATCCCACCCAAGCTGTCTTGTCTCAAGGTGGTGACAGTTTGGGATTGGTGCTGGGTGTGAAGTCCAAAGGCTCTCCCAAACCCCATAGATTTCGCTTGGTCCCCTCCCAGGTCAGGCAGCTCTGCTAATGCCTTGCAGCCCTCCAGCATGACTGTGGGTGCTGTTTCTAGTCCTTTACCTGCTGACAGCATTCCTTTCCCTGAATTACCTTTGGTTCTCTACATTTCCCTCCCTCTGCTCTATACAGCTGCAGTGAGAAAAACAGGGCAGAACACCATCTCTATCCCCTTTTATCCATAGTCCTTCCTCACAGAAGTCTACAAATATAAGCAAATTGAATAAAGAATAAATCCCGAAGAAATGACGAGCGGCATGGTCTCACCGGAGCGACAAGCGGCGCGCAGAGGGTTTCGTCAGCCCCGCGTAATATTAATCACAGGGAAGTTAATGCATAAGGTTTGGTAAGCCAAAAAATACATTTGCACTGTAATTTCTTGTTTGTTCGGAAAGCCAGTGAGAGAAATTGAATGTGAAAGCGATGCCACTAAATTCAATAACAATAAGCCCATGATTTATCTCCATCCTTTACCACTCGAGACCTGCACTGCCTGATGTGCCAATCCACGCTCTCCGTGAGACCTAGGCACGTGCCAGTGTCTGCCACCATCTGTGGGGACTGTGAGGTGCCGTCCCTCCCCTCACCTCCTAGACTGGGCCCTATGGGGCTGGTCATGGGATCACACCTTGGTGACACCGCCATGTCCTGTGCAATACTCGGGATATCTGTGGAACTCTCCCCAGTATGTTCCATCCCACCACGTGCACCGGGCACCAGTGGTGGCTTTGCACCCATTGTCCCATCTGGGGACAAAAGCAACGGGAAAGCTTGGACCTGGCAAGCCACTACCAGACGCCCAAACGTTAGGAGGGATGGTCACTGCCCACAGGGACGCCTCTTCCCTGCTAAACCATGCGGGGAAAAAACAGCACCTCGGGAATTGCTGCGTGATCGGTGGCTGCACATGACGGTGACGCACACGACCGTGTGCAGGCTGACTCATCCCCGGCCGCTCCGGAGCGCCGATCCCTACCGGAGCCACTCGCCGCCGTGGCCCTGGATTATTTTTAGCTGCCAGATCATTACTGCTGCACGCCTCGGAGCAGAGAGCCTGCATGAGCACAGTGGCTGACACATGCAACTGATGTCCCTCCTCCACATCATTAGCTCCTAATCCATTAAAAGAGATGTCTTCCTACACTGGTGATAAGGAGAGATGACGGATAACCATGGGTTCTTCAAACTCCCAGGCAACAGCCACTTGTCCACCTCTACTTGGGGGACAGGTCCCCATAGGGACAGCAGAGAGGGACATCTCATCTTCGGAGCTCTGAAGCCTCCGTGGACACTGTCACACCTACAGCACATTGTGCTTCTGCCCTGGCACTTCCCTTTCCATCCCCTCTCACACACCTCCTCTTTGGGGGAGATGAAGCATTCATGCAGCTCCCTCACCTCCCCAGCTACAGTGTCCAGCTGTGTCCTGTGACAGGTGGTGCTGTCACCATCAGGGAGAGGGACTGTCACCCTAGCAGGGGTCGGATGCCTGCAGGAGATGACACTGCCTCCCTTCCCAGCACCCCAGCTGCCTATAGCCCCAGGCATCTCCAGCTCTGCAAAAGCCTCCCCGGGACAGGCAGGATGGGGCTGTCAGAGGTGTCACTGTGCAAGGTCTCATTAGCGTAGAGAAAGTCAGCACAAAGGAGGCAAATATGCTGAAACCTCACATTTAGCCTGTGCTTTCCATCTCCTTCACTGATGAGAAGCACAGCAGGGTGGCACCGGGGCCTCCTCCAGTCCCTGTGTGTCTGCTGAAGGCACCAGCAATATGAGACCTTCCCCAGAACAGCTCCTGTTTGGGGCTAATGTCCTTAAATGGGGCACCTGAGAGCCAGCTCCTGGCTGGCAGGTGGAAATGAATGCTTTCCCTATCATCAGCTCATTGATTTTGTGGTGCAGGAGATACCTGTGCAAATGCACCTCAGTGTTCCTATGGCGGAAGTGACTGGGGCAAGGAGGTGACATCAAGGGTTTTAACAAGATGTTGCTTCTCAGCAGCGATGATGATCACCTCTGGTCGAACCGTTCTGGTGACAGCCCAGTCTGAGAGGCTCATCAGAGCTGATTTTATTGAGATAATGGATTAAGCACTTCTAAAAGCTACAGTTTGGTCAACAAAATGATTTTTGTCAAATTTCCCTGCCAAGCGAGCTGTGCATCATGGCCTCATATTTTTTACAGGCGCTCCATTTTGGTGATAACTTCCTTTTCCCTTTGCTTGAGGCCTTGAACACCCTCTTTTCACCCCCAGTAAAACACCCTCTGTGGGATCCCACTCTCTGTGGGATTTACAGGAAGGAACATGGCAAAAATGAAATACAGGCGCCGAGAACCCTTTTCCAGGTGGAGTCACCCGATTGCTCGCAGTGCATCCTTTTTCTCCAAGTTTTCATGTTGAGACAGGGAAAGCAATAAAAGCGAAACTCACAGTGTTATACCTACTGTGTAACCACCTGTCAGTAAATTTATGAACAATTAGGAAGTGAGAGTGCTTCCCAGGGAGCTATTTGTGCACGAACTAAAACGTTCTTTCTGTTCGGAAATATAATGGGGAAACAACTTCACCAGTTCTCCCTCCTCTTCCCCAGTTTTGTTTTTTTGCAGTAATTAATCATCTGTTGCTGCTGGTCCCTGTGGCACATGCCAATGGCTCCTTTTCACCAGTTTCAGGCAGCTTTGAGACTGGGAGCCCAAGGATGCTGTCAGGTGGACCCCATCCTGTCCCTTTCCCATTCTCCCATTTGGATTTTGGATTGGCACGTCATGGCAGGCAATTTAGGGACAGTGGCTGTTCCCACTGGGCAGTGTGTGCTCTTTTCTGCCTGCCAATCCGACTCATCCTTCTTCCAGACCTTCCCCCTCTCCCAGCCCTCACTCTTTCATTGCTCTTTCATTTCTCCCCTTTGCTGCCTCCTGCCCTTTTGATGCTCTGGTGCTTTTCTGTGTGCGTACATTTCCTTCTCTCTTTCCTTTGTTCTAGGGACTCTGGGCTTTTCTTCTCATCCTTTTTTTCTTTTGTTTTTTTTTTTTTTTTCCCCTCTAGTTGCTTCCTTATTCAAACTTTGCTATTCTTTCCAGATTTTCTTTGGGCTGCTTTGTCTTTGAATTCACTATCACATTGCTCCTGCATCACCTTCATTTGGCCATTTTCAGTCTCCTGCCCATCCTCTGCCCCTTCAGGGAGGAAGAAAGGTTGAGATAGGAGTCTGGCTGCAACTTGTCATCCAACCTTTTCTCTTTGGAGAAAAACATCTCAACTGAGATCAAAGAAGATCTCAATAAGGTCTCAAATGTGGCCCTTTGAGAGCCTTAAGGAGCTAGTTGTTATCACAAGGGAAAAATAAAACTCAGTTTGGTTTTGAAACGCTAATGGAGAAGCTACATTTACTCTGGTGCTGCTTTGAGAGGCAGCGAGTGAGACACAGGACCAGCTCCAGGAGAGCAGCCCTGGGTGCATTTGGGTAACACACCCTGTAAACAAAGGCCATGGCCCTTCAAACCCTGTTCTGGTTCCCAGGGTGAAGAAAGCAGCAAACATCAGGATAGCAAATGGATTGTGCCAACCAGAAACAAGAGAAACAATGCCAGCAGCTGGGAGAGGCTTCAGTATGGTGAGTAAGATTAAGGCAGTACAGGGAAGGGTTCTTTAAATGACTCAGAAACAGAGGACATCTGAGAAATACCAAAGACCACTGTTAGGTAGGGATGGCCAGTACCAATGTTCACCACCAAAATCTCCACCACAAGGGATCCCAAGCTCACAGCCTCCACCAAAACACTGACCCTGAGCTCCACGTTTCAGACTGAAGTACAACCTGAAGCAGCCCAAGCCATGGAGGCAGGGCTGTGTCCTGCCTATGGTCTGCCACACTCCTCAGTCCAAAATCCATCTTGGATCATGATGCCATTAAAGTCTCCCAGCTCCTCCTTGCAAGCCTGCACCTCCCAGAAGCTCTCCCTCTCCCCCTTTTTGAGAGGTGGCCTTCATACTGCTCACCCCAGAAGCAGGAGGGCTCACCAAGGTCCACCCCACTTCGGCTCCACTCCAGCCTTTATGAAAAGAGGAGGACAGGGTGACTCATCTTCTGTTTATATGAGCTTAAATGCCTGTTCTGTCTGCATCCCAAACTCTCCCCAGAACACACCAGCATGCCATAAACACCACAGGTATCTCTGAAAGCATCCATCCCTTCGTCATGAGGCAGCTCATGACAAAAAGAGGAAAAGGGAGACAAAAAAAAAAATCCCTCTGGCTTCCTGCCATCTACGCTCTTATAAACCCTGTTAACGGCTGTTGCAATGAACCAATGCAAGAGACATATTAATAGTGCTACTAAGAGACACATTTACTGTTGACGGCGATTCCCTGGCAGATTTATTGCTGGGTTGCTGGGAGGGAAGGCCGGGCCCCTCAGTAGCACAATTAAAACCCAATTGAACATGGGCACAAAGAATCAATACTCTCTCCGGCCAACTTATAGTTTTGCAAAATACAAATAGAAATTAATTGACCTGAATATAGTTGCTAACTGGTCATTACTGCTTGTTTGGCATCCTGCTGGAACAGTGAGGGCAAAAAACAGAGGACAGAACTAAACCTCAATTTTGAGGCCAGAAACAGGGCTTTGCTCCCATCTCTATAAAGTGTGTGCTCTGCTTGCAGTAATAGCCAGGACTAAATCCATTTTTGGAAAATCATTCCTTTCCTCTCAGCACTGAGCAAAAGACTGTGTGTTGTTCACAAAAAGAACAATTTAGCCACCAAGGAACTGCAGTGGAGCTGAATGACAGAAGGGCTTGGGTTAGAAGTCACCTTAAAGATCATCTTGTTCCGTCCTCTGCCATGGGCAGGGACACTTTCCACTAGATGAGGTTGCTCCAGCCTGACCTGGAACACTTCCAGGGATGAGGCAGCCACAGCTTCTCAGGGAAACCTGTGCCAGGGCCTCACCACCCTCACAGGAAGGAATTTCTTCTTTACATCAAGCCTAATTTTCCTTTCAGTTTGAACCCATTATTCCTTTTAGCTGCAATTCCTGATGAAGAGTCCCTCTTGACTTCTTTGTAGGCTCCTTCAGATACTGGGTGGCTGCTATGGCATCTCCACACAAACTTCTTTTCCCCAGGCTGAAGTGGGAACAGAGCACAGGAGGATTTGCCTCTCTCATCACCACCATCAAAGGCACCTAGAGATGGATTTTCTCAGCTGGGCAAACCGTGTGGTTTTAGCTTAACATATTGAAAGGGAAGTACAGACACTGCTCAGCATGGACCACTTGACCTGTGCCTGCACCCCCAGTTCCTCTCTTGCTTCCCTCCAGCTGTGCAGAAGTGACACTGCTGAGAACCACAGTCATCACTGTGGTGGGAGCAATTCAGCAGGACTTGCTCACACCAGGAAAAAAACTTTCCCCAGCACAGTTAGGAATGCCTCACCACCAGATTGTCACTCTGGACACAAACTGTCTCTCACCTTTGCCTGGCTGTGCCTGGCAAGTGCCTGCATCACCCTGAGAAAGGGGTGAGGGCAGCGGGTGCTGAGCATCGCTGCCCGTTCACCTGATTTCATTAGGTGCAAAGCACTCGGATACTTCACCGGTGTTGACTGGATGGATTAGCACGATTAGAGAGCAGACAGGATAAACAGATTAAACCTCACAGATGGACAGCTCACACACAGCTCAGAAAGAAGGAGAGGGACAGCTCTCCGAACAAGGGGATGGAGGGATGCTTCCATTGGATCTCTGCTCCCCCCTCTTCCCGAGGTGAGCACTCCCCTTCTTCACCACAGACTGGTGCACACTATCTGGGGTTTCCCAATATATTCCCACAAGCACCAGGAGGAAAACCTGTTGGATGGGTGACCACAATCAACCCCTGCCTCTAGGCAATGAGAAAAGTACATGAATATATACATAACTCTGTTGGGGGCTTCTCAGAGACTGTCGAGGCTGAGAAAGTTTTCAGATTTGCTCATTGCAAAATCAATACCCATCAGCTGTTTGAAATTAAAGGAAAGATTAGGTCCTGGTTTTATACACGCTTTATTGTATTCCGAGAGCTTTCTACTCAGCCAAATAAATCTTCTTTAAGAGGATTAGGAAACTTTCATTATCTTTATCTAACCTGAACTAACACTAACTCCGAAAAATTAATCTAGAGACCGGACAAAAGCCAGTAGCTGGTGCAAAGCCACAGGGATCCAGAGGCAGCATCCATCAGAGAGCTACTGGCCCCTCTGATCTGCCAGCACCTGGATCCCCCCATCAGAAGAGCCTCAGGACACTGCTTTGCAGCCTAACTGCATCTGCTGTATTGATACTTGCCTATGAAGCCCTGTGCCAAGAGCCCTTCATGGCCCCACAGTGATTTTGACCTCTCTCCCAAAACCATGGAGCCTTGTGCTGCTGGTCTCTGCTTCTCCTCTGTGCCTGGCAGCATGTTGCTTTAGGCCCTCCTGAAGCATCTTCGAATGCGTGCTTGAGCAGCTTACTAACGAATCCCTGATGGAGAGAGCTGAGCAACATGGTTCCAAGCAGTGGAGACAGGTCAAATTCACAGCATGGACAGGCAAAGGGGGAATAAAGAAGAGCTCAGCAGCCCCACTGTCAGTTCTCAGGTGTCCTCTGCCCCATGTGATGACTGTACAACACAGCAAGGCTGAGACAATGCACGCTCATCTCCTCCCTGGCATGGTGGGCACTTGTCCACACCACTGTTCCCATGCCATGCAATGTCTGAAGCAGCTAATGCTGGCTCCAACTCCACTACCAAGAGGGCCTGCAAACCCTTCCCAAGTCCAGGCAGCCTTCCAGGTCAAACCATCCAGCAACAGCATGAGGCATGTTCCGACCTACCTTGCACGATGAGATGGACGCGTGAAGTCTTGGGGTGATTGTCTGTCTGCACAGAGCAGGTGTAGGGGCCCTCATCGTATATGTCCACGTTGTGTATCTTGATGCTGTACTGAGTCTTGGTGTTGGACAGGATGACCACACGGTTGTCTATAGACCACTTGTCATTGCCGGCATACAGGATGGTGCTGCGGTTCAGCCACGCTACCCGCGTGACCCGGTCATCCACAGTACACCTGGAGGGGACACACAGAGGGTCACACACCTGGAACGGGACACACACAGAGCATCCTGGGTCTCAAAAAGGGATGGGAGCAGGATGGGAGTGTGGCTCCCCAGCTCTGCCAGCATGGAGATGCTGCATGCTGTGGCCGTGCTCCCTGTTTCCACATCCCCCATCATGTGAGATTTCACGTAAACAGTGGGCTTGCCAGAAATAAAACCTCCCTTTTTCTTTCACACACAGCTGGGGAACCACAGACGAAATTCCCATTGTTTGACCTCTGCAAGCCAGGCAGACCATCTCTATCCTCCTTCTCACCCACTTCCACAGCCCCCCCCGCCCTTGCCTTCGCTGTGCACTGAGAATTCCAGATGAAGCTGTAAAATGTGCTGACAGTTCAGCTTGTCGGCACAGCCCTCAAGCCATCCCCGGGGTGATAAACACCCCCACTGCTGGGGACAGGGGCCACAGCACATGCACAGGGAGAGGGGAAGAAGAGAAACAGCCAGAGACAGCCAAGCCAGCACATGGGGAAGGGAAGGGAACATTTGGATAAGCAGCTGTAAATCCTACAAGTGCCTTGAAAACACAACGCGGTCGTTTCCATTATTTATTTCCTGCCTGGCTCCCACCCTCCCTGCTCTGAGACGTGCAGGAGCTCGGCAGCTCTGGTCCACGGCGCTGAGTTACACTTGGCAAAGAATGGAATGGGGGGGAAGGGAATTTAAATGTTCCTGGAAAACATGGCTTTTTCATACTCTTTGATAGATTCTTCTCCATCTATCTACTTGTGGCCTTCTCTGCTGCTGCCACAGTATCTGCAGCAAAAGCTCTGAGCATTTGGTTAAATTAAGAGCCCAGCATCTCTTGGGAGCTTCACCTTTGCCACCTGAGGACCAGGCTAGGGAAGCTTTCTCTTGGCATGAAAAAAAAAAGGGAAAATCAAGCTAGACATGAGCTAGTGCCAGCAGTGGCAGAACTGCCACAGCTTTGTGCAGCCAAGATCGTAGGAAAAAGCACCTACAGTCAATCAAGGAACTCATGTGAGTCCCTCTCCACATGCCTGTAAATTCAGAGAGCAGCTGGGAGGCTTTTCCTGTTCTCGTCCCCATTGCAGTGCCTCTCCTGCCCGGGCTCTGGGGGTGTTATATGCCTCCCTTGCTGAGATTGCAGAGCATCACCTCGATCGAGATTATTAATCGGGCCCAGGGAAGGGGCGATACTTGGCATGTTTGAGGGTCCCCGCGGGTGCTCGGTTCAGAGGAACGAGCCATATATTCTCCTGCAAACAAGTAATTTTCCCTTTGCAGGAGCTGTACGTCTCTGCCAGCCACATCACGTACGGAGGCCGGGAAAGACGGATGGCCCTCCACGCCTGCCGCGGCACCGCCAGCACGAGGGGAGCCTGCCTGGTGTCAGACATGCCCCGGCGCCAGCTTGGCTCTGCTGGACCAGGGCAGCCTTGTGCCGGCAGACAGCATTGTCCTTGTCGGGAAGCCGAGCCCTCTCTTCCTTCAAATTAACTGGGGGAGAGCTAAGCACAGCCAAGTAAAGTTCGGCCCTGGGGGATTCCAGTCTAGTGGACTATTACTGCTGTCTCACTTCATTATAATGAATAATAAAGAGATACTTACACATGGCTTCTGTAAATTATTCATTGCGTGCACTGAAAAATCAGGGCAGCAATATGTAAAACAGACAACTTGCATGTCTGCGCTCATATAAATATCCAGACTACAGCCCTGCGAGGTACTCTCGGGTCCCCTCATTAGGGGTGAAGCACAAGGACTCGGGTTTGAAGTGACAGGGATGAGACACTCGTGCTGGCGCTGAGTATGTTTGACTGTTGCTGCCCAGCTTCAGCTGCTGCATATGGGATGTGCTGCTCGAGGAGATCTGGGGCCAGTCCAGGACACCTGAGAACTGGGGATGTTCATTCTGCATTTACAGCTCACACTTACATCTCAGAGCTGCACTGCACGAGCACCCAGGGATGCCCCAGGTGGAGGCTCTCACAGGACGGAGGGCAAGGACAGCATCACCCTGCCTTGTCCGTGCTGCTGGTGACTGCTACTGCCCTCAAAACCACTTGGAACGAGCAGGAAGCAGCAACTTGGAGACCTCTGTAACAAACCCATGCCAAAAGCAAGGAGGCAAAGGCTCCTCCTTCCCATCCCTCAAGCCCACTCATCAGTCACTGCCACTCAATAGCAAATATAGGACCAAGTCCCTTCGGCTTTGTGCAGCATCATGCTCCTCTCCGGACCAGACCCCAGACTGTCTCCTGCAGCTACAGACAACCAGACAAAAAACCTGCCCTCCTGTGCCTCCTGGGAAGGTGTCAGAATGACCACCAGCAGAAAAGCCCCACTCATCAGCTGGCACAGAGCACATGGCATTCCTGGAGGCACTTTCTCAGCTAACCTCACTTTACCACTGCCAGTTTTCCCGTGCCCGGCCAATTGGCACTACAAAGAGAATACCAACGGATACTCTGGCACAAGGAGCACCTCATCAGCTTCTTTAACTGTCTGGGAAAGTGATCTCCATTAGCTGCTAAGCTGACGGCACTCGCTTGTCTGCTGAGCCGTCTTTGCTCCCCATTTCCAATTGACCAGGATTATGATAATGTCTCCAGTAAGCAAACAGGTAAAGAGACTTCTGCAAAGTGTTTAGATAAAGCAGACAAGCTCTGACAAAGCTGGATAATAAAGCAGGCCAGGAGGTTTTCCCTTGAAGGGATCTAATTAAAACCAAAGACAAACCCCCATTAACAGTTTCCTGAAGGCACCGTATCCATCTCCAGAAACTGCCTTACGAGTCCAGAAGGGACAAAAGACAATAAAGCGCCTGTCACATGGGAGGGAAATAAACTTATCCTGGCTCTGCAATTCACCTGGAGAAAGCCCATCAGCAAGGCAGGGGAATATCTTGGGAATGATATTGTCAGCCCCCAGCATACGCTGCATCCCAGCTCCCCCACACATCCCTTCTTTGCACAACATGACCAGTCCCATCAGCTCCTCCATCTCTGCATCCCACTTACACCCTCATTGCCTTTGAGTAGAGACTTTTCACCATCTGTAACCCTTCAGTGCCTCCAACCACTGCTGCTCTCCTCCAGAGTGGCTGGGGAGCTTTGGATGCCAGGATTTGCTGGAGCTCTGGCCCCCACAGTGTTCACAATGATACATGTGGCTCTTGAAGGCTTCATCTCCTGAGACCCATATTGATTCCCTCACTCTGCAGGAGGACAAGAGCTGCTGTAGGGATCCCAGTGCTCCACCAGAGACGAGGGTGATGAACCTGAACACAGCAGCATGAGAAGATGCATGAGGGTGGGAGCTGGGGGCACCAGCGCTGTGCTGTTTCCCCTCTAATTGCCCCTATTCCTCATTCTTAAATGCTAATTTTGAAGCTTGCAGTGGAATTATTTCATTTAGTGTCAACAATACAGATAGCTCCACTGACATGCTCTTCGTGTGTGGTGGCACACAGTGCCCGTCTCCCTCCTCCTGCACCTATTAGGAGAGACCCCACATAGCTCCCACAGCAGGCTCCTTCCCAGCCCCATCAATGAACACTGACAGTGCCTCTCCTACATGTGGGTTGAGCCATAACACCCTCCACCTTCATCCCCTGCCTTCTCTGTCCACGTCATCGACCTTTCCTGCACTGCTGACTCGGCTGAACATGAAGAAGAAGCCTGGGGCTGTCCTCAATGCCTCCCCCATGGTGAGGGAAATACTGTGTCCAGGGTCAGCACAAGTCTTCTGGCAGTAATTTGGAGGGATAAACAGCAAAAAAAGTGATGGAACCATACAGGAAGTCTTGCAAAACCCTCTGCATGGGTGCAAAATATTCTGAGGAATGGGATGCATGGGACCCCAAGACGTTGGTGCACATTCTAAGAAACCCAGGGGACATGTTTGGACCTGAAGAGACAACACCACCAGTCCCTCTCCTTGCCAAAAGGCTGGGGAGATGGATCAACCCAAATTTGTTGTCCATTTGTTTGGACACATGCTGGGATTTTTGGGGTTGTCCAGTGCAGAGCCAGGACATGGACTTAATGATCCCTGTGTGTCCCTTCCAGCCGAGGCTATTTGATGATTCTAGGATTCAAACCTCTCCTGTTTGCTTGTTCAAACCAACAATGCTCTACTTTTAAACTCCTCTATGGCCCTTCAACCCCAAACTGCTTCTCTCTCCTGTAGGTAACATGTCTCGTCAGGATGACAAATGGAGATGCCAAAACCAGTTGCAAACTTGCCAGCTGACCCAGTTTTCAGAGGCTAAAATAGCTCACCCAGATCAGGAATGAAGCCCCTCGACAGCAACCGGGTGTGCTTCACCCTGGGAAGCCTCCAACCAAAAATGCCTGTCACAGGGGCAGAACAAACACCCTTGTCTTTGAGAAGAAATTGTTAATTACATTTGCCAGGGACTCCTAATGGGATTTCTCCTGCACTTCCAATATTCACCCTGGCTACACAGTTAAGGGGCACCGGATGTTTTTTATTCTGGGCGGCTGGAGCAAAGGCAGAGGAGATTTATTTGTAATCATCGGAAATAAACACATTTCCTCAGAAGTAAACACAAAAGAACAGAACCTGGCTGTGCTCCCACTTCGTTCAAGATGCAAATGAGAAGCAGGCCATCAAAACATTGCAGCTCCTCTAATCCTCTCCCAACAATGCAACCTGCCATATTATCCGCAGGGACAATGGCACCTGTGCCATGTGATGGCAGGTGTCATATGGCAGCTCCCGGGGGCAGGACTGCACCACCTGAGCTTCCATCACTGCCATCCATGCTGTTTATTTGGGGGGTGGAGGGCACTTTTTCTTTCATCATGGTCCTGTCCACTCTGTCTCCTCTCCGCAGCACCTGCAGTGTCCCTTCTCCCCTCTCTCCCATCCTTCCCAGTTGCTGGATGTGGAGTGCACAGCTCCACGCCATCCCCATGCCATCCCAGCACCCTGAGGACAGAAGGCACAGCTCCACACCATCCCAGCACCCTGAGGACAGAGGGCACAGCTCCACACCATCCCAGCACCCTGAGGACAGAGGGCACAGCTCCACACCATCCCAGCACCCTGAGGACAGAAGGCACAGCTCCACACCATCCCAGCACCCTGAGGACAGAGGGCACAGCTCCACACCATCCCAGCACCCTGAGGACAGAGGGCACAGCTCCACACCATCCCAGCACCCTGAGGACAGAGGGCACAGCTCCACACCATCCCAGCACCCTGAGGACAGAGGGCACAGCTCCACACCATCCCAGCACCCTGAGGACAGAGGGCACAGCTCCACACCATCCCAGCACCCTGAGGACAGAAGGCACAGCTCCACACCATCCCAGCACCCTGAGGACAGAAGGCACAGCTCCACACCATCCCAGCACCCTGAGGACAGAAGGCACAGCTCCACACCATCCCAGCACCCTGAGGACAGAGGGCACAGCTCCACACCATCCCAGCACCCTGAGGACAGAAGGCACAGCTCCACACCACCCCAGCACCCTGAGGACAGAGGTAACTCGTGTTGCACCATATGGCATCACCCATCTAGCCTTCACCGACCACTCAGCATGTCCCGATCTATCACCACACCCATATCCCCAGTGGGAAAACAAGGAGCGTGGGATGTACCACAGCTTGGCCAGCCCAAACAGTTCTCCTTTCTTCCATAATATTCCTCCCTCCCTGCCGTACACCATTTAGCTGCTACCTCCTGCAAAGCCACACACAACTGGCTCTGACTCTGCAAGTTTAATTAATTGCCTGGCCCTACTGCTACTGCTCCGATTCCCCAAGCGCTCCCAGTGCTGTTCAAACACACTCCAGGCCACTGGAAAACCCGTACCCTACCAACAACCCCCTGCCCGAAGCCCTCCAAGAGCTATGAGACCCTTCTGCCCTCTCCAGAGGCTCAGGGCTTGACAGGGAGGGTTTGTCCCTGGCGGTTCCCCTGCAGTGGCAGTTTGCCCACCAGCAGGCACCAGAATAGAAGCTGCTCCCTGTGAAAAATCAAAGCCCAAATTGATACATTAGCGACTGCTAAATATAAAATATCCATCTGCAAAGATAATAAGCCTGTGAGGGCAGAGGCTGTCGAGTTGCTCCATTTCAGATAGTTTAATGGTGTTTTGGTCCATGACTGCAGCTCCCAGACATTAGAATGATAACAAGATGATGAGGAGGGCGGGAGCCGTCTGCGCGAGGCATCAGAAGTCAAGACAATGCTCACTACACAGTCCCTGAGGGGTCCATGTCACACAAAACACTGGCTGCTCTGCATACAGCATCGGCAGGGCTTTGGGTGGTCTCTGTGACAATCCAGGGCATGCAAAGGCTGCCAAGGGGTCGCTGCCAAGCTTTAGCTGACATTAATTCAGGGAGGGGGGGTCTGAGCTCCCTGGAGTCAGGGGTGGACCTGGGTACCACTTCAGGTAGCACAGTGATGCTAAAGCTGATACAGGCATAGCTGTGCTGCAGATGGCTTAAAAAGCAATCGTAGCTTGAAGAAGGAAGGGATGCCCAGTGATGTGAGCTGCTGCACGGTGCCCCCACTGACAGATCACATCTTCTCCCCAAAGCCATTCAAGGGATTTTCTGAATTAATGCTCCACATCGAGCAAATCCAGAAACAGTCAGCTCTGTTAAAGCAAGCCAGGCTTTTCCTGCAGTTCGTAAAGCCCTTCTTTCACTCCTCATTGCTTCTACTTCCAACTTGCAGGGACACACCTCACCCTGACAACATCATTGGCAAGGGGAAGGGGGGCCGGGCGAGGTCAGGTACTCCTCCCAGCTCCCACCTGACTTTCCCTTGCTTCTGACACAACAATGCATCAATATCCATGTCCATGTGCTGGGATGCTCCCTCCGTGGGGTAGAGAAAGTCAGAAGGCATTAGCCTAAGCCCCAACAGCCAACAGCTGTTATTAGCTCAGGAGAAATCTTCATAAGGAAATATGAGGTGGCAGCAAAAGAAATAAAGCAGAAGGCCTTTGGATAGAGCAAATCAATGGGAATGTTTATAGAGCAGGTAGCACGTAAATGCTTCCATCAGAGTCAGTCGATGTTGGCGGCCACACCTCATCTCACAAAGACAGAGATGAAAATGAAGGCACCAAGCAGGGGCAGCCAGGCCAGGAAAACCACAGAAACTGCACAAAGTACAGAGAAGCATCTTTTGTTGCCAAAAATGGTACTTGAATGATTTCACTTTCTCCCTAACACAGACAGGCACTGATTTCAAACTTCTCTGTGGTCACTTAGCCATCCTGTGGTTTGAAGAAGGTTGGAACATCTTCCCAGCTCCTCTCCAAAAAGACAGTCATCATCCAGCAGCATTTACCATCAAGGCATCGGTACCTGTCCTAGGAAACATGTGCAGAGAGCTGTTTTCTCACCAGGAAAGGCAAATTCCCCTGTCCTTACGCCGAGCCCTGCCCTACATCCCTGCAGGGAAAAACCCACCAATGCTATCAGAACCCTTCAAGGGTGCAATCTGGAGATTCCCCTTCTCTCTGCCGGTGTAGGCAGAGCCCCCTGCTCAATCAGTGCTGGCACCCTGCCTAAATCAGTGCTAATCTCACACAATACAGCACCTGCAACCGGCTGATTTCCAGTGTTCTTCAATCAAAAGCAGCAAAGAAAACACTGAGTTCATCACTAGCAGAGCTGAGCAGTTGAGAACCTCAAGTCCTCCATGCCCGTTCTGGGTTTGTAGGGCTGGAATTTTCCTTGCTATTGCTTTTTTGACAGGTTTTTTCATTCATCTGCCCAGGCGGGGAGAGAGAGGAATAACTTTGGCTGCCACAGCTGGACATGCAGTTAAGTGGCTGTAATTAGCGTGTGGCAACATGAGGCTCTGACCACTCTGATTCAGCCATCCTGATGGGACTGGTGACCATCTCCATCTCAGCTGGATAAGGGGGACACTTTCAACCCAGGAGGATGTGGCCGTAGCACTGGCAGCACCCCACAGTTGCAAAAGAAGAAAGGATGCTGGCAGGCTGATTAAAACCTGGATCAAGGCACACCCACGAGAGAAGGAGCTGGACCAAAACCATCGGACACTTGTCCCTGCATTGCAAGGAGGGGAAATTGGTCTGAAGTCACCCCAGTGCAGGACACAGTGGCAATGCAGCAAGGGAGTGGTGTTGTCACCCCAAAAGGGGTTCCTGGGGGAAACAAAAGCATGTAGGGCCCTTTAATAGGAAAGCCATCCATGTCTCCATCACATGTGGGCCTCATGCTCTCGGTTGATCTATCTGGCCACACCACCCTCCCCAAGAGTTGGGCAGAAAGTAAACCTCTTCTCACATCCTGTTGTTGATTACCACCAAAAATATATTTGTCATGGGATGCCCACCGCTATCTCTGTGGCTCTTAAGGGTAATGGAGAGGTTTCAGTCTTTGGAGGATAAGTCTCAAGCTCTTGGCTGCTTGCCCGGGAGGATTATTTTACATCAGGTTGAGTTCTGTAGTAATTATCTTCAAAACAGCTGGACTGCTGGATAAACTCACTGTATCTTAATGCACAATACGGGAGCAAACACAGGGAATTAAACTGCAATTCCAGACAGATCGACGGAAAAACCTCTCGCCGGTGTTTCACAGGCTGAGGCTCAGGGCTCCTCAGATGTTAGGGGTGGGGAGGCATTTACTCATTTGAAATCAATTCCAGCTTCCCCAGAGACAGAACAGAGTGGGAAAGAGATGCTGGATGAAGTTGTTTTACCCTTAAGCTTTCAGCAAAGAAAAAAAGCAGTTTTCCTGACCCTCGTGGCTGGAAAATGAAGCAGTATTTGATCCAGGCTGGACAGCTTGATGTTCCACACAACCCCGAGACTTCCATAAAAGCTCCAACATTACAAGGTCTTGGCTCCACACTGCACCATTCACTGTGGTGACAGCGGGCAGGGAAAGCTGAAGGGCAAATCAGCTCGCTCCATCCACACCCCTCACACCTGGAAGTCACTCCCAGAGAGTATCCCACCCCAAGAGGACGAAGGGGCTGACAGATGGACAAACCAACTCCCAGACTCCTCCACCAACATGAATTAAAAGGAAAAAATATCAGGTACCTTCATGATTGTGCTGCCAAAAGATTTAGGTGCAAAATCTTTGCAGATGGAATTAATAACCGCTAAAAAGAGGGAAATTCTGCCGCTGGAGAGTGAAGCTGTATTTCATGGTGAACACCATAAAGCACTCCTGCCAAACATGAGATCTGTAAATGACCTGGGTAAGCCATCAGCTCAGGAATATAATTGCCAATTTGCAGAAATTTCACCAGCAATTAGGCAAAATAAAATAACCCACCAGAGGAAATCCTTTGCTCACTGCTCCCACGCCTCCCTGACCCATCTGATTTCCACCCACCACTGCTCTGCTGGGATGAGGGTTGATGCTTCAGGCACTAAGGAGCCAGGTGACAGCTCCGTGAAGATGAAGAAGTCATCTCCAGTGCCAGATAAATAAGTCATCATCATTGTGAAGTGACAACAGACACTCCTGGGCACCAGCCAGATGAAGACCTCTTCTGCTGGTACCTCCTCTCTGAGCATCCGTGAGAACCAGGAGCCTGATCTCGGTAACCCCAGGGGCCGAACAACTGCATGCAATTAGGGGGTTTATTTGTTAGAGTTGCACGTGAATATCCCAAATTACATTATCAGATCATAGTCCTGCTTCTGATTTATTCCTTCTTTGTTCTTCAAGTCTTCGTACATCTAAGCAATTAACCTCTCAAAGAGCTGGAGAACACATAATTATCCTCATTTGTCTAAACGTCACCAAGATGGCTGCCTTTCAATTAACCTTCTGGGAATGGAGGGAAGTTGGAGTGATACAGTGATCATTTCCAACTTCAGCCTAGGCTGCAGCTTTTTTTTCCCCCTTAAAGTAATTTAATTGAAATATTCAGATGATAAAATATAGCCAGATAACTATTACTGCAGGTAACGGGATCAAGAGGGGGCTTGCAATCGAAAAAGAAGTCAAACGAGGTACAGTAATACTATATCAATATGTGGCACTTCCATCTAAAAGTATCAAAGCACTTTGTGCTTATTAATGAAGGGAGCATTTCGCACTCCCCTGCCAGGCTGAGACTTACAACACTTCAATATGTCACTGCTATCAATAGGGAAACTGAGGCAGAGGATGTGCTCTGGCACCCGGAGTTTACAGAGTCAATCCCTATGCACTCAGGAACTTTCCAAGAGCATCCTCTCATGAACCCCTCTCCTATCCTAGGAGAAGTTGGCTCCTTCATGAAGTCAACACAGGACACGGTGGTGGCCAAGCTGCTTTTGCTTTTATTTATTTTAATAATAATAACCCCCGTTTTTCTGAGCCAGTGTCTGCCATGCCAGCGAGTGAGGGAGCCGTTCCCACCCATTGCCTCACTAATAAATATGCATCATTCCCGCCGGGAAGTGCCAGGTCAAGCTTTGCACCAGCACGAAGCACGACACCAGCATCGTCTGGCACGGGCGAGCAATATTTATACACACCCCCGCTCATAAATACACAGGCAAAATAAACAAGCTGGCTCTGAAGTTTAGCGCATCTCCTCCCTCAAAAGCGTGGCTCCTCAATTCCCCGCGGTGCCACGGCTCCGCTCCCGGCGTGAAATTGAGCTCTCCAAAAAGCAATTTGGGCTCCGGCACCACTCCAAGCCCTGCTCGGTCCCTCCTGCCCCGGCAGCACCGAGGTGGCTATGGCAGGACCAGCTCTCACACTCCCTGCACACGCAGGGGGTTGGGGGAGGCTAGACAGAGCTCCCACATGAAAGGAAACCGAGGCACAGTGATGCACAGGACTCATTCCCTCCATCCTTCTCTGCCAGCCTCACCTGTGCATCAGTGTTTCAGCACCAGGCAGCCACACTCTGCTGATCCGTGCAGGCAAGCAGGGAGGAAAGGACGTGGGAATACAAGAGGCTTCCCACTGGGGATGCCACAAACCCGCGTCTCTCCCGGGGCATTCATCCGGAGATGAGAAGCGAGGGTAACACAATAGCCACCGAGTTTATTCTCGGCACAGGCTGCCGGCGACATAATTAAAATGCAGGTCGGAGTCAAGGAACCTTCCTATAAATCTTTGCTTTTGGCTCTTGGGCTTGACAGGAAACCTATACCTGGCGCGGGGAGTACAGACCGAGGGGGAGGCACGGATAAAGGCTCTGCTTTATGGACGGCCATTTTAATGTTTTGTTTGAGTAATGGGCCTTGCAAATTAGCACCCCGGCAGCCTGAAATACATATTTTTCCAAGGACATGCAGGCTTCCTGATCCGACAGGTGATGTGGGCAAACAAGCCCCGAGGGCAGCTGCAATCTCAGCTCTTTGTGGCTGCAGTCATATTCTATCCCAGCTGGGATGATGAAGAAGAAAACAGAGAGCTTGGAGGGGGAATCCGGAGGCTGAGGGAGGAAATGGAGCAGAAAACGACCCTGTGTGAGACCAGTGAGGGGCTGATGAGCGGCGGCAGTGGCACAGAGTGCCTGTCAGCCTCTGGAGAGAACTGATGCTGCACTGGCACAGCATGGTTCCTCTCTCCCTCGAGGGAACCCGGCGAGACACTCCAGGGCATGTCTGTGGCACATGCCTCTCCTTGCACAATCAAAACTATGGATCTCTAGCTCTTGATGCAGCTTGTCTGAGCATTAGCTCTGGGCTGAATATTCAGAATGGCTGGAGGTGCTGCAATCACACTGGGGAGAAAGGGGATGCCTCGGTTGTGGGGAAATTAAGCTGACAGCCAGTGGACTGCCCAGTGGGGCTCCAGCTTCTCCAATGCAAACATGGCCAGAAAGATGGAACATCCCTGCAATAACTGGGAGAGGAGAGTCAGGAGAGCAATGGAGAAATATGTGCGGCTGAACACGAGGGGGAGCTCAGGCCAGAGTGTACAGGGGAGCACAGAGCAGAAAGCAGAGCCTGGAGCTCACCCTCTCTCTCCATCCCTCCTTTTCCACCTCCTCTCCTTCTTCTCCGTTTATCCATCCCCACCCCATCATGTACAGAATCTGCCTGGCCGTCACCTTCCCACACCAGCATGAGATGTGCTGAGCACCCAGGGGATGTGTCTGAGTTCTGAGCTGCCCCAGACGCATGTAACTCTGCACAGCAAGGGGGGAATCCCTTGTACAGAGCTGGACATGTGGCTGGGCCTGTATCCAAATCAGAGCTGAAAATGTGCCTGCAAATTGTTCTGAACCTCAAATGAGGAGATTGATGTCTTCAATTCTCCTTCTTGTCCGCACAGTCTCCTGTAAGAGGCACAGGGTGACACCTCCCTGTCAACACACATCTGTGTGCCTCTGGATTTCACTGTGCAGACCATAAAGAATGGGTGGACAGGATGAAAGCAAGCTCAGAGCCTGGAGCAGTAGCGTGCACTTCACTCGCAGGATCATCATCTTAGATCGAAAGTGTCCAAAAAGGACTTGGGAGCAAGCTGAGCTGGTGACCAAGACATGAACTTTGCCGAAGACCCCTGCCTAGCATCACGGTGTGTCACAGAACTGGAGATGGACTCCTTCCTGACCGACTCCAGGCACAGGGCACAACTTGCTGCGTCTCCCGGATAACTCCAGGAAGGGAAGCTGTACTTTGTGAGCACAAAGCTCTGCCTGCCGCTCCCACTCGCCCTGCCAAGTTTCAGTCATCCAGGATGTGATTTGGAGAGACAGCTCTGAACTCGGCAGGAGAGGCAGGAGTTTCGGCGCAGTATCCAGCACTCCCGAGGCGCTCCAGAGCCGCGGCACCGAGCCTGCGTGCCAGCCACTGGTGCATGCTTTTCCAACCAGGGAGATGCTCTGGGGCAAAGGGGAAGGAACAGCCTTTCAGAGGTACCATGCATTCCAATATGCTGCTGTTTTATGCACCAGCATCTCCCTCCAGGAGGTTTGACTGCAGCTCACTGGGGTGAGTGCAAAAACTTCCACCTTTCTCTGAAGGTGCAGGGCTGATCTCTCGGGAATTCCAGCCACCCAGAGCCAATGCATTTCATTTGTAGCCACAAGGAGTGGCCAGAGCCACCATCAGTAAATCCATGGTCTTGTTGACACCCTAAGGACATGCTGAGAGCTGTTCTGAGAAATCCCTGCATCTTTAGTACCTGGAATGCCCAGCAAGGGACATGGCGATTCCAGCTATTTCTGCCACCCACTTGTGTGCACCTACAGAACAGAGAGACAGAGGACTGGGCCAAGGCACACAGAAATAATTTTCTGCTGGCAAAGCTGCCGACTCAAGGAGAAACATAAAACCCTCGATGAAGGGCTTGTCTAGTTTATTATAACATCGGCTTTAATTTATGCGCCTGCCTTTTATGATTGTTCTCTATCGCTGTTCCTGGGGCTTATTTATGGAGGGCCATTAGCACAGAGAGCAGGCCCTGATGAGGGAGCATTTGCAGTCTGCTGGGGGACCAGGATATAAACTGAGCTGAGGAGGAGGCAGTGAGATCTCGCATGGGGCTGCCGGAGTCCTCTCCCCGAAAGCTGAGAAGGATAATTTGATCTCGGAGAGTGATACAACTTCATTTCACATGGCTGTCTCTGGGCAGGCTGCAGCCTCCTTCACATGCACTTTGCTGAATTCCCTAGTCCCAAACAAACTCGGCAGTGAGCGGAGGGGAAGTAGAGAACTTTGGATCCAACCATCCACTCCAAACACAAAGACAGGAAAAAGCCTCTCAGGGGTGTGAAAGAGATGCCAGGGTGAGGAGAGGGAATCTCAGAACGGTTTGTACTGAAAGGGATTTAAAGATCTTCTCATTCCAACCCCATGCCATGGCCAGGGACACCTTCCACTATCCCAGGCTGCTCCAAGCCCTGTCCACCCTGGCCTTGGACACTTCCAGAGATCCAGCGGCAGCCACAGCTTCTCTGGCCACCCTGTGTCAGGCCCTCCCCATCCTCACAGGGATGGGGAATTCCTCCCCAATATCCCATCTAACCCTGTCGTCTTAAAGACATCCGTCCTTACTCTGTCTCTACAACACCCTTATAAAAAGCCCCTCTCCAACAAGGGGTCCCTCCACAGCTGCACAATATCCAGGCAGTGCATCCCAGGATGCTGACATTGATACTCATCCCTGCCCGGGCATTCCAGCCCTGTTCCCATCTCATCTTCTTCCAGCAAAACACTTCGAATGCTGTGCAAACACCCCACGGTACACAAACAGACTTCAAAAAATTATTCCTATTTACAAACATCACTCTCCAATCTTCAACACAACTCAGACAGGCAATCCTATGCTGGTAATTAAAACCACAGGCACCAAAATGATGGGTTAATTAAAGGTCCAACCTACCCCCAAAACACATCAATGTGCTGGGAAAAATGCATTGGTTCAAACCCAAACGAAGCGGGTAGGTGGGTCTGTTGGCAGAGAGAGGCGATGTAAAATGAATTTGTATGATCAAAACCTTCCCGTACAGTTCGCAGGTAATTTGCGACGAGAACAAAAGCTTTAAATTCATCCACTAAATTATTCACTACAAATCGTCCTCTCGGCTCCCGCGCCTGTGTCCTTCAAGCTGTTCTAGGTGGTGATTACGTCCCCTCAGTGCACGGGGAGGCCTCGGGGAAGCGGCTGCAGGAAAGACGGAGCCGCCGATCCGACACTGGCAGTTTGATTTACAGAGAGAACTGGGGAGAGGAGACAGCAGCCCTCAGGAAAAAAGAAACTTCAAGCTCTAACCATCCCATCAAGGGGCTTTCTGCCTTCTTTATGTGGTGGATTTTTTTTTTTTGCTCTCTTTCGTTTTCCGCAACAAGCTCCCGCTGCAGGCACAATAGATGATGCTAAATTATTTTGGAATATGCTGAGAATGCCCTGCTTGGCCAAGTGAAGCCTCATAAATCATTCCTCTTCTTCCACTCCCTTTCCTATTCCTGATCTCTCTTTCAGGCAGTATAATGCCAGCTTGCTGGGGAGCCCATTGCCCTGGCACCATGGGCACTGCTGAGAGAACCAGAGCCATTCCTGCTCTCAAGGGGATAAGGCCACGTGACTGGGACAGACTGGACCTACTTGAGCTGCTCAGGTCTCTACACACCAGGAATCAGTTCTGGAGCCCACCTGGGTGCAAGGCAGCCCCACAGCAGCCCGTAGTGGTCACAATTCCATGTACTGCAGGGAAGGGATGGGAAAAGCAGTTGCATTTATGTGTCGGATGTTTAAACATCACCCCTGATGAAGCTGGTGATTAGGACTGAGATCCTCTCTTGTCACTAGCAGAGGTCCCCTCCAAAGCAGGGGAGGTGCTGGTGAAGGACCTGGCAGGGCAGTGTGCCACCAGTGGTCTGAAGAAGTGGGAGAAAAGGAAAGCTGGGGAGAGGAAAGTCCTGTATGGAGGAGATGTGGAACTCATTCAGCATTTGTGCTGTAGCTGGAGTGGCTGCATGGCCCAGGGCTGTCAGCCTGACTCCTTGCACCACGACTAAAATCCCACTTTTCACTAAAAACCCCAGAGCAGAGATACCTCCATCAAAGGCAGAGGCCCCTCCAGCTGGAATTGATGGGAGGAAAAGCACTTTGGACCAGGAACCACAGTGTGGCAAAAGCACAGTCATTTTCTAATACCTGAAGTGACATTTTCCGAGTCCCTCACACTCAGCTGTGACACTGAAAATGTCATAATAGGGATATGAGTGCTGTGCATCTCTGTGCTGGCCTGGTACCCATCACTCAGGAGTGATGGAGAGGTGGCAGGCTTGGGAAGCTGCTGACAAGAAGGCGCAGAGAGCAGTTCTGTTTGCAGCCCTGGGCAAGGACTACACTCTGTTCCCTCCCCGGCTCAGAAAAAGGTGGATTGCCATCTTCCATGGCTTTGCTGTGAGCTGGCCTGGGAGGACTCAGCGAGGAATTTTGGAGGGGTGGGCAGGATGGGGCAGAGTCTCCTGAGGTCTCCCCAGTGAGGAGGGAGCCCCGTTATCCATCAGCATTTGATGCATCCAGAGATGCAGGATGAGGCTCAGGGTACCAGAGGCAGAGCTGGGGTCCCCCAGCCCTCAGCATCACCCCATCACTCCTTCCACCTCCCCACCCACAGACACAAGTGGGGTTAAGCTTGGGTTCTATAATAACTGCCCTTCTGCCCTCCCCAGGAAAACGCTACAAACTCCAAATGCAGTAAGAGCCTCAGCAGCCACTCCTGCCTCTCCAGAGCATGAGCTTTACAACTCTGTAGCCATTTCTGGCTCGTTGTGTTTTGCACAGACCAGATGTGATGCTCATCCTGAACAGCCAAATTTCAGGCCCCTTGGTTATTCCTTAGATGGAGCTGCAATTTTAGACAAGACAGACGCAAAGCAAAAACAAAACCTAAAGCAGGAGCAGAGGGAAAAAGCCCTCTGAGCATCACAATAGTGACAAAAATCCATAGTGAGGCATTTGTCTTTGGTTTTTAATCCAGAGGAAGGTGAAAAGGCCAAGTATAACTGCAAACATGCTGGGACCATGTGTCCCAGCAGCCTTGTGGGTCTGGATGGGAGCTGCTGGTGAGCAGGGAGATGCCAAGGGCTCTGCCAACACCATGACCAGGGTTGGGGATGACCCTGTGGACCATGGGATTCATTCACTGGACTTGTGCATCACCACCTCTCCCATGCCAGCCCCTCTTCTGGGAGAACCAGACAGCCACAAACACATGGCTTCCCTCCAGTGCTTTTCCCAGCATGTTTGGATCACCCAGCTGCAATTCCCACCTTTGCCATCAGGACCTCTGCTGGAGTCTAAGTCCTTTCAAGTCAGACCACCCATACCAACGAGGCTCAGGGTACCCAATATTTCATCCCCAGTATCCCAGAAGGGCTGAGGAACATGCGGACGCGCTCCATAAAGCCACCATTAGAGATCCCCTGATGGAGATGGATTATAATTTGCAAATGATTAAAACACAATTAACGGTGGTAGGGAGGTACTCGAGGCTCTGCAAAGGAGCTGTACAAATGAGGAGTTATCAGGACCTTCGGTGTCCTAAGCACCTGTCAATTCTTGGTTGAAACAAGTGCATTAGCCTCGTCCAATATCCATCTAACCTTTCCACTCTCCCTTGCTCTGTTTCCCTGGCAACCAGTTAAAAGTGCTGGAAAAAGGCACAGCTGCTTTCAGAAAAAAAGAAAAGGAAGAGGGAAAAAAAGGCAGTGTGTTCTTTTAAAGCACGTGTGCTCATCACTCTTTCCCCCCTCTCTCTCTGTCTCTCCTTTAAGTGTCTGTGTTTTCCCTGCCTAGCTCAGCTCCAACTCCGAGACCTCAGCACGAGCTGCCACACTCAGAGGGCAACGAGCAGGGTGGGGATGGCTCTGCCATCCTGCTCTCCTTGGGGATGGCCAAATGAACCATGAGCCATTGCAGAAAACCACTTGGGACTGCAGAGAACTGGAGGGGAGCCAACCCAGGAGTGGGCTCACTATGGGAAGCTGCAGAAAGGGGAGATGCTCTCCCAAACCAGTCCACTCCTGGGGCAGGGGAGCTCAGTGTGCCCCTCTGGTGTGCTCCCTGCCAGGCACGTCACAGCAGAGCCACACACAACCTGCACAGCTCTCCGGAGTGGTACAAGCTGAACACTCCGCATTTCATGGTGCTCCCTGTCAGTCTCTGAGCAAAACAGCAGTTTAACAAAGATCAAGACTTGAGGCTGTCACTAAACCCTGCTCTGCTGCCTGCTAAACAGGGTTATTTTTCCTTTCTTGCCTTTTCTCCCTGCTCCTGCCTGCCTGGGTAGAACCATGCTGATGAGTGTGGCATTTGTCCTGACACCTTTGGGAACTCAGCTCCGAAGCGTAGAAGGAAAATAGCAATGAGAACAGCCGTCACAAAAGCTGGACTGGGGAGGGTGGTGCTCAAAGCCTGTCACTGCCATGTCTCCTGTCTCCACAAGCAAATGCCAGAGAGGGGTTGGAAACACATCCCCTTCCCCAGGGACAACCCAGCACCCACAGCAGCCTGCTCTGGGTGAGGACAATGGGGTCGAAGAGGGAAAAGTTTACCAGGTGCTTCAGGAGCTGTCACAAAGGATGGAGCTGGGAATGCAGTCAGGGAAAGAGCAGTGAAGGTGGGATGGGGGTCACTCAGCACCCTCTGATGAACCCTGTGGTTCTTCACGGAACTGTTCCATCAGGGAAGCTACAACATCAAAGCTGTTCCATCCTGGAAAGTGCTAGGAATCTCTAGGGAAGGAGCCTTGTGGTGCTATATTTGCGGGAATGACCATGAATTTTCCTCCAGACCAGAGAGGCTCCAGGGGAACAAAGCCCCTGGGATGGCTCCAGAGGCAATCAAGCCTCATTACTCTGCTGCTCAGTCAATAGCTCCATCCACACACAGATTTGCTGCTCCATGTCCCAGCCTGGCTACTGGCACACACAGGAATGGCTGAAAGCCCTGTACCCTTTTATCCTGTCCCTAACATCTCCAGGAGCAGGGGCTGAGGACCACCCCCACAGCAGCATCCCTCTTACCCGAGGGACAAGGAGCAGAAAAGGGTGGCAGCAGCATGGGGAAGAGCTTGATTGGGTTAATTAATTGCCTAGTTTGAAGAGCCACTGCCACTTTGCACTCAGCATCTTAAACAGAGGGAGGGGGAAAAGAAACAACCCATTAAACAACGCACATGGGGGAAAAGAAACCAAAACAAAGGAAAAAATCACCCTAATCTAATGTTTTGCAAACACTGGGCACCCAAACAGCTGATCTTTGTCAGGAACCTTAGTTCCAAGAACCACTTAGAGGCTTTCATCAACACATTATAATATTAATCAAGACTCATAATGCAGAGTGATTTGCATGCCAACAAATATATTTACACTGTAAATTGTTTGTTGAGAAGCCTCAGAGAAATATGCAATTCACTGCTATTGAACTTGGGTAGCAGGGAAAAAAAATAAAAGTATCAAATCCCTGTAGAGTTGGTTCCTTCTGGTTTTGGCAACACGACTCATTAGCATGCACTCGCACTTCCACGTGGGTTTTTGCTCCCAGCTGTTTAGCTGGATCACAGCAGTTAGAGGTGGAAAAGCTTAGCAAGGTCCTCACAGTTAAATCCAGGTTACTGTCTTCTCCACAGAGGACACACAGCCTCTGGTAAACTTGTGCAGCAAGAGCCAAGGAGTCAAAGCACAACTGTCACCCATGGGTGACTCTGTCTGACTCTCAGAGTGACCCCAGGCTATTTGTGCAGTTCTGTTGTGAAAGCCAAAGTGACCCCAGAGAAGTCCTGCTCCCACAGAGGGGAGGATGGGCATGCACAGGGAGCTGGAGAGGCAGTGGCAGAGCTTCCAGTGTCCACAGCCCCCAGCTCAAGTCAGCCAAAAAGCCGGAGGATGGTTGGACTTGATCTTAGAGGATTTTTCCAACCATAACGCCATGATTCCATGACGTCCTGCTGCAGAGGACCATGGTAGCATGTAGGATGTGACTGCTCACTCCTGGGATCTCCTGCATGTCCCTGCCGACAGGGAACACTGCTCAGAGAGACAGCTCAGTCCAGACCCCAGGCTTCAGGGGTTTGACCTGCCCTGACAACCCCTTACAGACTCCAGGGCACTGTGCGGAGAGGCCAAGAGGAGCAGTTGTCCTTTTTATCTGCACAGGTTCACAATACAAGCTGTGTCGACAGCACAGAAGGAGAGGACACGATGGGAAGCGGCACCACTGGGAGGTCTTTTCCTACCTAAATGATTCTATGACTCCAAGAGCATTCAAACCGTTTGCACGCTGATGCCACACTTCCCATTCCAAGGGATCTTCCCTTCCTTTCCCTCCCACTGCTTTTCCCCCCTGCACCCCTGCTCTTCCCACTGTGATGTGCAGGTCCTGCCGTGTAAATGAGCACCTGCTGTGCTCCCCATCCGGACTCTCCCCTCCCTGCCTGCCCGGGGCTCTGGGGCTGGAAAGGATGATTAGCAAAGGTGTTAGAGGAGAATTAAACGGAGTATTCTGTGGTGCTTCTCTAAGCTGCTGAAGAGCGGATTAGCTGGAGACATTGATCTCCTGGTTCAGAGACCTTCTAAAGAGTGAGGCAGAAAAATAATGGGAGGGAGGAGGGGGGAAGCTAATTAACACTTCCAGGGTAGCAAGCCCTCCATGTGGAGCTGGTATTAATAGATTGGATAGAGGATGCCCTGGTCAGAGTAAGCAGTGTTTGTTCATCCAGTGGGTTTCCTTGTGTGGTGACTGGGAAGAAGTTGGGAGATAGGACCAGCACTGAGGAAGGGGAGATCACAGAATCACAGAAAACAGAAATCACAGAATCCTGGAATGGTTTGGGTTGGAAATTACCTTAAAGCTCATCTCGTTCCGACCTTCCTGCTGTGGGCAGGGACACCTTTCACTAGACCAGATTGCTCAGAGCTCAGTGCAACCCAGCTTTGAACAGTTCTGGGTGTGGGGTATCCACAACTTCCCTGGGCTGCTTGATGACACAGAGCAGCAGAGAGCCCTGTCTCAGGTCACTGCTGTCTCCATGGAATTGGGACAGGACCAAAGGCTGCTCTCACACAGGTACCTCTGGCCACAGCTGGTGTCTTTGCTCCAGCTTTTCATGGGAAGCCTGAAGCTGAAGATGCACTCTTTCTCCCTGGCTAGTTATTCTGCCCCCTCGTTAGCAGCTATTTTGGGACAACACCACATTGCTGCTTTCAAACCCACCATGCCACCCCCGTGATAAGCAGGGAAATGATCTGAAAGCCCAGGAAGCATTGCAGCAGAGCAGTGAAAATCCCAGGAATACACTTTGCAGGTCCGTCAGGTGGTTTGATCTGTTTGCATTTAATACTCAGTTTCTCTTACGTGCACGCAGTGCAAGTCTCTAATCCCTGCTCAGTAATTACCAACATTAGAGGACCAGAGCTCAGTCCTACCCACCCCTGCTCGCTAATGCCTGCACAAGCATCTCCCTAAACCTTGCTGTGCCACGGCATTAAGGACAAGCAGTTGCCTTCAAGCTCTCCATTCACAACGATTGCCCTACAAAAACATCAGGGAAGGAGAAAGAGCTTGTTTAGGGGCAAAGGGGCATTTTATTTGATAAAATCATAAAGAGCAGTGCGTTCTGCAGAGGAAGAATCTCTGAGACATAAATGTCAGGTTTATGAACAATTGAGCTGCTCCGTGCTTGCCTGAAATTGCTCTTTAAGGTCAGCGCTGTAAGTGTTCCCTGGGGAAATGGATTGCCGGACAAGAGCCGAGCAGGGAATGTGGCTGTCCCATCACCAAAGTGGGGCAGAGACACAGCACCAGGGTGAGGAGCCACAGCCCCGAGGTGTGGCTGCCCACATGATCCCAGACACCCACGCACACTGCTGTTTTGGGAAAAGCCTCGGGAACAGGAACATTGCTGCCTCCAGCCTGCTGCAGGCCAAGCCCTGTGCTGTCACCCCAAGGAAGCATAGACTCCCTCTCAGAAATGCAGATTTATCTGTGCAGCCACAGCACTTGGATTGGTTGCGCCAAGATACTGCACTTCACTTTGGAATTAAAGTGATGGGATGCAGACAGACCCTCTTCCCAACTGAGGGCAGGGGTCCCTCCAGCTCTGAGAGTGCTGCCTCCATGGAAATGACTGTTATTTTAGCAGAATTTGGTAAAGGAAGGCTGTGAGTCCAGAGGGGAACCAAGGAAAAGCCCCAGACTGAGAAGACAACAAGCTGAGCACCCTCCAGATGCATCTGAATCTTAAGGAAAGACCAACCAGATGTGGCTTATCCAGTTTAGCAGTTGGGCTGGCTGAGGGCTGAGGGGGCTGGAGGCAGTGGAGGTGTGATCCATCAATGACACCAAGAGGCCACTTCACATTGATCCAGGGATGAGAAGTGCTGGCAGGATCAGTAAATGCTCCAGCACACCCTCGGGTGTCAAAAGGGCTCACACACAACACCCCATTTCACAGCTGCACACACAGGGTCTGCCAGCTTTTCCTAAACCAGGCAGGATGACAGAAGACTAAGCCTGGAACCACAGATCCCAAGATGCCTCTGCTCATTCTGCCTACCCACCAGGGAGGACACCCCATGAGGAGACCCACAGGGCTCTGGAAAGCAGCTCAGGGCATAAATCAGAGCAGGGTGGAGCTGGGGAACCGCTCTCACAAAGGTTACAGCAAACAGACTGGAGAGGAAGCAGGAAGGGTGAACTAACACAAGGTGTTTTATATTCCTCCGGGTTGTTACTATGGGACCTTGATGGGCCATATGGTCTTGTGTTGACCCTTAAATCATCTTATACCCTTCTAACAGCAGCCATCGCTGTTGCTGGCTTCCATTCCTTGTTATTCTTGGCACTGGGAGGCCAGGAACGCGAGGCAGCTGAAGCCTGTAATGAGATGCATCAGATGGAGACCATCTGGAAGGAGCATCCAACTTTAACCTTGAGGGCTACTTGGAAAAGGACCTTCAGCCAGGAAAAGTTGCCTTCCCACCGACAAACAGCCGTCTCTCGACTGCTCCTCGCAACATTCTGGGGTCATGGGAGCCATCAGCCTCCAAAGAGCCCAGCACTGAGCCTCCTGCACTGGATGCCTACAAGATGGGCTGTCCATCTGCTGCCTGCCAAGGCACCGTGTCCTCGTGTGGTGGGAGAGCGGTGGAGCAGGGCAGGAAAGCGGCTGCAGGCACTCAGGGCAAATGGGACAGCCGAGAGCCGGGTGGGACGCGGCCGGAATAAATCAATTATCCAACGTTTATCATCTGGAAAGGCAGGAGGAGACTCGGAGGAAGCTCCAGTTCTGATCGGGAAGCTGCAGGGGATGGCTCTATCCGCTGGCGTTTTGGATTTTCCTTGCCATTCCTCTCACCCTGTGCTCCCAATCTCCTTTCACTAACAGCCAATCCTTTGCATTTCCAGATTCACATCTACTTAAGGGCCAGTGATAGATAATGCTGACAAATCTTGCCTGGCCATCCAGAAGGAGATCAACCTTGCCATTAGCAGAAAAAAAAAATTTCTAAACAACTCAGAGGCTTCTGCCTTTGTTTCCATCTCAATTAGAAAAGAAACACACAAAAATGGAGGAAAAAACCCTTTGTAACTCAAGTTGCTGTGATGAGAACCTGCAACAGGTAGATCAAAACATTTCCCATCAATGTGGACTTGCTTCTGGGGTGAAAAAGCTGGAGGGATTTGCACAGTAGCCTTAGGACCCCAATTTCATGGAGCAAAGTCCCAAAACATCTCTAAGCCTGCACTGAAAGCCAGGAAAATCTGCTACTTCAACCATTTGTTGAAGTGCTTCGCTCATTTGTGACTTTGTTCTTTCCATTTTTTTTTAATTAAGATTGAAAGGCCGAGGCTGTAAAAAGAGGCATCGGGAAGCTGCACGAAAGGGAACAGGGAAAGTTCATTTGAATGGAAATTGAGAAGCCAAATCCTTGGAAAGGTTTTCAAAAGCCACCTTAAACGACTTTCTTTGTTGTCTCGCAGGTTAAACACCTCATTGGAACTGGGATATCTGTCTTGAAATGCCTCTGCACATCTCTCCAAAGGCAGTTCTCCATAGCTTGGCTGCACATGGATGGGCTTTTTTAGGAAAGAGCTTGTGCCAAGGACAAATAGGAGCAGGATGCAAGAGGAGAGCGGGAGAGAGATGTACTGTGCTGCCTCTCTAAGATCCAGGGCTTCTCTGACAAAGAACCCTCTAACAGCCCAAGTACATCCCCACAGCCTGACCCAGACGCCACCTGAGATTATTTGAGAAGGATCAGGCACATCGTTTCATATCAAACATCCCCCTGAGACACATTGAGGAAAAAGATTCATTAATAAAAAAAAATCCAAACGAGCAGCAGTTAGGCAGAGAGAAGCCAGGATGGAAATGGCAACCCCAAAGGGCTTCGGGAGGGCAAGCTTTCCTTCACACCGAGGGTGACCGGAGGGGACAGCTGAGCTGTGCCAGCTGCACAGGCAGCTCTGCCCATGGCAAACATTATCAGCTCCACGCTGAAGGATTTATTCTCAGCCACAGACTTCTGCTGTCCAGCACACAAGAAGCCAGGCTGGCTGGCATGAATCATCCACACACCCGACCTTAATTTAGCATCCGTCCATCCATCTCAACGAAGTGGATGCCAATGGATAGAGGTCCTAAGGCAGGATCAGGCTCACAGGATGTACATGTCTAGGAGAAACCCAGCGGAGAAGATCCTGAGAGGTAACACTCCACAGATGCTTCTCACAACATCTACAAACTTCAATTCTCCAGTCAGGGCTAGGCAGCAAACAACACCAGGATGCTCTCAGATGACTTTGCTCCCACCCCTGGGGCTCACACAATTTTCACTTCCTATTTCTCTCTACATAAATCTCTCAGATGCTGTGCCCAACGGCCCAAGCTGACTTCTTGGGGAAGGAAAAGCCTCTCCCTGTACAACCATCCATCTCATATTTGTCCACTAAAGATGATTTAAACCTTTCTCCAACGTGCCTGGTGCTGGTCTGGACCTCAGAAGAGGCACAGCACCAGCCACGATGGACAGGTGAGAGAGAAGCAATTTTGGCAAGACAGGCTGACACCACTCGTTAAGATAAGGGCTAATTGGTGGGGTGGAGGCATGATCCAGGATGAAAGAGACAACTTTGGAGCAAACTCACAACTCCCAATCCAGCATCTCCACTAACAAAGCCACCTCTTGGTGTTCTTCAGGCCAAGAAGGCTTGTGAAGCTCCTCACACCTGCTCCCTGACCCAACAAAGGCTCCTGGAGCAGCACAAAAGAGCTGGGATTCCTCAGCCTTTTCCATTTGTCTTTCCCCTCTCGCTGTCAGCATCCTCATCCCTTCAGCGGGATGAAGGTGCCTCCGCTGGGCGCGGGATGAGGTGCTGATAACAGGGAGCCACACAGGGAGCGTGCGAGCCACCCCGCTGTGTTATTAATACATGAACTTTGCCACCGCCCTCCCACGCTGCCTGCTGATTTTTATACCATATTGCATAATTAATCTGTCAACATTCTGTGACGAGGTATAAATATTAATAATGCGATCACACAGTTGGCTGTTCCTTTTAAAATTCAAACTTGGCGAAGATAAATCGCGCACTTAATCTTAGCAAGCTTTGAAGAGTGTATTAAAAAGGAGAAAAAAATAATAAGGGGGAAAAAAAGGATACATTTGATTTTGCAACAGGATTGCCTGAGTTTATCTGGGTTTATCTTTCCCTTTCTCTCTGCCTCTCCCCTTTCTGCACATGTGAGGGTGATAGTAACATTTTCTCAAATATTTGGGTGCAAGTACCAAAATGAGGTGACAAGGGGAACACACACACAAGCTGTGCCCAGGTCGCTAGGTTAGGTCTTCCTGCACACATTCAGCTGGGAAAAAAAAAAACAGGAATGGCTTTAAAAATGCCATCAAGCACTGTCTGAAGGGTAAAGAACAGGGGAAGAGTGTATCCTCACAGAGTTCTGAGCTGCTTTTAGTGCCACTCTAAAGAGCTGGATGCTAAGGCACTGGTACCCAGTTGAGCCAACAGGAATGGGAAGCTTAAAGCACCACCAACTTCACAAATGCCTTTAAAAACACAACTTAAGAGGCTCCAGGGCTGCTCAGCACTGCAGAAAGGGACTGCCCCGCAGATATGAGCTGTCCAAGGTAGCACGCAGAGTTTCTGAGCCCTTTGCCACACATAAAACCCTCCCAGACACTTCCCTCAACAGAGAATGCTGGGGCTGAGGAAAGCCTGTGGCACAGTTTTCAGGTGAGATCTCTGAGCATCTACCAGTGCCTCTGTGACTCCCCAGACCCGTGTCTGATAAACTCCACTAAGCCTTTGCAGAAGCAACTTCCCTGTTTGTTCTGGGCTCCAAGACCTCAGTAATGCTCCCTGCCTCCCCTGCTCCAGCCTCGTTATCCCAAGACTTCAACACCCCATAATTTCCACATATTGTTCATCTCCAGTTCAGATGTTGCCTCTTCCCGTGCTTGTTCTGCCTCCCAAGATAAAAAAAAAACACTCTCTGCTCATGATGTAACACCTCGTGAACCATGGGAATTCAGCCTTTTCCATGCCCATTTAGTCCCAGCTCATGTGCTCTTTCTAACCCTGCTTTTGTTTCCAAAAGAGGAAGACAGAGAGGGAAAAAAAATCATCACACCACCCACCTCCCTAGTACAAATAAAGCACAGTGATGGCAAACTCTTCCCTCAATACTCCAGTCACTTTGTTTTACAGAGTACTGAAATGAAAGGGATACTTTAGATTAAAAGATTTGTTTAATGGTCTGATTAATTCATTCCAAACAGACAGAGACTGTTCTGAGGATCTCTGTTAGCTCTTAACCTTTCCAGCTTAGGGTTTTTTGTGTATAAGCGAGGATGTGTTTTAATTTAATATTCAGCGCCTGCTGCGCTCTCCCTGGGCTGGATCACATGGCTTTTTTTCTGCACATGGAGAAGAGAACAAATGCTTCTTAAAATAAACAGAGAGGAGCTGGTAAACAAGGAGGGCAAAAGCAGGAGGGCTCACCTGGCGGCCTGCACATGCCACGGGCAATTACCCCATTCACCCTGGTTCAGTTCACAAAATTAATTAGCACTGAACGCTGCTGGTCCATATTATTTATGAGCTAATGAGCAGGAGAAGGTGCAAATCCAAAGGTAAGCACACCAGGTGGCCAGAGGCAAGCTTCCAGCCCTCAGGAAGGGAGAGAATCCTAAACCCATGATCCCAACAAGAAGCTTTGCCAAGCTGGGATTGGAGCTGGGAATTTGAGTGTGGGGGTTTTGGAGAGGAGATCTCACCTGAGGGATAGCAAAGCGTGAGGGGAAACTGATCCTGTTCCTTGGTTTTTGGAGACCTGGACCAAAGAGCAAGGGGGCAGGACAGCGCCCTGTGCCCCACCTTCATGGGCTCCATGGAGCAGCCACACCTGCACCCTGCAGGTCACGTGGCCCTGGCCACCACAGCACCCGTGTGCCCTCGGTGCACGCAGGGCAACATGGCCAAAACCATCCTTCACACAGGCACAGTGTCCTGGGCCTTCTAATGCCCCTGGGGCCTTCTGCCTCTCCAAGGAGACCTGAGGAACGGCCATCATCAGGCATGGGCACACCCTGTGACAAGGCAGATGTGTTGCAGGATTGGCACATGGGTTAGAGGTGACAGAGCTTCAGCTCCCGGCTGGCAAAGGCCATCTCACTAATGGCTGTCACTGTCATGCTGGAATTCAGGAGGCCTATCATGTTATACTTGTTTCCTGCAGGATTAAGTCGTTTCCCTTTCCCTCTGTCCTCTCTGGCTGTGAAGACAGATTCAGGAGGAGAAGGGACAGTGACAAACAGGTGCAGGAAGTGCTCCCACCAAACCCCAGATCAAACGCCACACTTTGTCCTCACTGCCACCACCACTCTTATCCTTGTCTCGGTACACACAGTGTGGCATCAACCCTGAGGAAAGACAAGCTCAGCAAAGCGAGGGGGAGATGATCCCAGGCACTGCTCAGGCATCAGGCTGGGAGAAGTGGAAGCAGCATTTCGCTTCCGCCTGACGTGCTATCGCTTACACGAGATCGCAGCTCTGCTCTTGCCTTCACTCAGCCCCCTCCTCTACAGCTGAGGAGAAATAACACTGCTCGCTTCAAGTGAGGCAGAAAGTTCAGCACTGGCATCTGCTAAGAGTACTCCAGTCTAGTGCTCATCTCTCACGCAAGCCTCCAACCACAGGCTGCTCCCTGATCGCCCCCTCCTCCCAGAGGACTGGAGCAGGTTAGGAGAGGCTCCATTAACATAAATGGGATGATTTGGGGTTGCATGGACAACCTCCAAGCCAGCAGGTAACGAGTGCCACCCCTCTTTCAGCCCAGGCTCAGAGCTCCCATGAATGCAATGTTATTTCCATGTTCAGCCTCCTGTGTGTTCAGCCTCACGATTTATTTCATCTGACTGATCTCTGTTTGCCTGTTTTACTGACAACATATCCCCCCACAATACCAATTCCAATATCCACAAATGAAACAAAACCCAAAAAAATTGGCTGCCCAGCCAGAACATCATTTTACTTTATTCGCCTGTTTATTATTTTTCACCCCATATGCTCACAATTATTCTTGTTTCTATTTTGCTGCTTAACAAGCAGAGGGGAGGGGGAAATCACATTCTCAAGTTTCTCTCTCTATCTGCCTTTCCCCCTTTTTTTAGCACAGAACAGATGTTTCCCACGTCAGTGTCTCTCTTGACAAAGGCAGTCTTTTTCTGGTGGGAAAAAGATACTCGAGAGGAAATTTTCCTCCAAGCTCTACTTCCAATTTTTTTCAGGTTTCCAAGGGCTCTTCCTGTGGCTCCAACTAGAACTCAAGACTGATCACGTTCTCTAGGTTATCCCAGCACACCGGACTGCCTGGAGCAGTCACCCAACCTTGTTCATGACCCTCAGGGCAGTTTCTACAAAAATAGCACAATAACAGAAGCTGCCATTAGTGGGAATAAATAACTTCCATTAACGTCAACTGCAACTGTCCCATGAGGGAAAAGAAGTCCAGAATTAAAGGTATTTAATTAAAGATGTTCCAGAAATTTAGGTTTGATAGATAGAAAAAATTCTTTACAGTGATGGAGATGAGGCCCTGGCACATGTTGCCCAGAGAAGCTGTGGCTGCCCTATCCCTGGAAGTGTCCAAGGCCAGGCTGGATGGGGCTGGGAGCACCCTGGGATAGAGGGAGGCGTCCCTGTCCATGACAGGGGCTGGAACAAGATGTGCTTTAAAGTCCCTTCCAAACCAAACCATTCTTATTCCATAATGCGGTGTTAGCACTATAGGAGGAACTCACTCTCCTAAAACCCGATGGATAAAACCACATCTAGACTGCAGTGAAGGCATAAACCAGCACCAACGGCCTTGACACGGGACAAAGAGAAAGGAAGTCCCCTCAGATGCCTTCAGAGGCATCACAGTCAAACCAGTTCAATCCCAGGGCTTGGTGCCAGGACCTCTGGCTATTTTTTGGCTCCTTGTTATCTACTCTTTTTCTGTTCTGACTGTGCCTGAATTGATTTGTATGAAAAATGGGGATGATAATGGCCAGCTAACAGTGGCAATCTTTGAAATACTGGCTCTGCTAAAACAGATGAGCTGTCTCAGCTTACAGAAGCGACCCTGCGAGCCTCACCAGAGATGGAGTTCTCTCTTCCTAGCGTGAACAATAAATGACCAGCTCATCTGTGCTCTGGGATAGTCAGGGAATCGGGGTAACAGTCAATAAGGTGTGCTTTGGCAAATCCCCCCATGTGCTTGCCACACCCCCACAAGCATCAGCTTCTGAATACTGCAGCACTGGCAGAGAGAAGAGAGGACCGGGGCTCTCTCTGCCTTTTCCTCCAGCTTCCCTCTATGTGAGGAGAACCATGTGCTTGAAGAGAAAAGCAAAGAAACGTCTTGGGGCAGAAAAAGGCCAAAGAAGTGTGACCTGTATGTATGTGGGGTCTTCAAAACTCCCATCTGTTCTTGCTTGTGCCAGTAGCACAAACTGGCTTCACAAGTGTGGAAATATGGCCAGGACTGAAGGGGTTCTACAAGAAAGAGGGAGAGGAACTTTTACAAGAGCATGGAGTCACAGGACAAAGGGAAACAGCTTCACACTGACAGAGAGTAGTTTTAGATTAGATATAGGGAAAAAAATTCTTCCCTGTGAGGGTGGTGAGGCTCTGGCACATGTTGCCCAGAGAAGTTATGGATGTGCCATCCCTGGAAGTGTTCAAGGCCAGGCTGGACACAGCTTGCAGCAACCTGGGATGGAGGAAGATGTCCCTGCCCATTGCAGGGAGTTGGAACTTGATCTTTAATATCATTTCCAGTCCAGGCTATTCTATGATTTTATGACTCCATGTTTGGCCAAGAGTCCCAGACATGACACTCTAGGATCATTTTCATGCATGGAACAAACCCCACGCCCACACTCCCTAGCACATTCCCACCCCATGCCCAAATCCCACTGCTTTGGAGCTGCCGCTCCTCTGGAGCTGCTGTGATCGCTGCTGGCACCAGCCCCTTCCCCAGGACGAGGAAATGTGCATTACTTGCTAAAATAAGTTTGACATTAATGAGCAGGAGTCTCACTGGCAAAGGCTCACACTGTGCAGCAGATGTGATGCGGGCTCACAGCTCCTTCCCTCCCTGCCGGGTGGATGGGAGGAAGAGCTGGAGTCACAGAGCTGGCATAACACGGCCAAGAAGACTGCTTCAAGAGGGACTGTCACCACCGGTGCCAAGCCAAGACATCCTCCCAGCAGCAGCCTGGATGCTTTTTAAAGAGGCAGGCTGGGAAGGAGACAGATGTCACCCCTGATAGACAGGGCAAAGGCAGGGGAGGGCTGGCACCGGGGCTCCACTGCCCCGGAAATGCCAACATGGGACACGGACATTTGACTTCCTCTGGAAAGTGGGCAGTGAGTGATCGAAGCATTCATCTGAAAGCGCTTGTTCCCTCCAGAACATCAGCTTCAGATTCAAGCCAGGCAGCTCTATTCCTCATCCTCTGTGCTCAATAAACTCTGGTCCATAAAATTTATTGCCTGCTTCTAGATGACAACTGCAGGAAAAAAAAAAAAAAAAAAACCCATGCTGTAGTTGTGTCTCATGTAGACAGCCTTTACAGATGGCATCACCACAGCTGATTTACGTGAGACAAGACACAGGCCAGACCTGAGTCCTGGGAAAAATTCCATACCTGGTCAGCAACAAATACCTTCTCCTTGGCCCCATTCTCTCTGAGCAGTGCCCCACTCCACAGGTCAGACGCAGCATCCTGGAGAAAGTTCCAGGGCCTCCAGGGACCTGGGAGAACTGGAGCTGGCTCACAGCCACCTGCACCAGTGTGTGCATCACTATGGAACCCACGTTCTCCTGCCCCTGCATGGGAAACATACAGAACAGGCAGACAGAAGGCACAGGGAGGACAGCCATGGCAGGAAAGTTCTCTCTGAGGCCAGGAATGTCACAGTAGGACCTGCTCTCTCATTCTTACACTGACTGTGACAAGGAGTTCAGTTCTGCGTTATACACCTCAAAATCCAAGAGTGGCTGGTCAGCCCCAGGGAAGTGCATGCTCTTTCCACAGCTCAGGAAGGGCAGGTATGAGACAGAATAAAACCAAGCATCCACTGACCCTGAGAAAAGGGCAAGGACTTGAGTTAACCAGAGTATCTGCAGTGCAGGACATGGCTCAGAGAGGTTTGGAGTGCCTGGGAGAGGAGCAGGGAGCAAAAGCATAAGGACTGGGGAAGGTCAGCCCTGAAGGATGCAGGACTGATATCCTGAGAGACACAGTCCCTATTGTTTTTGCTCCCGGTCAGGCTCAGTTGGTTCGGCTGCCTTGGTGTTCTAGGGTGAGAAGGGTATCTGCACACCCTCCTGCCCAAGCACCTTTGGCAGAGCTCCCAGGCACAGGCTAGCCCCAGCAAGCTGTTGTAGTGATATGCAGCTCTTAAGCAGTGTTCAGCTCTTTTAGAAGTGATTTCAGCTCATAGGCTTGCTGGGGTGCCTCGGGCAGACGCAGGGAGAGAGAGACGGGGAGCGCTGTGTGAGGTTCCACCGGAGGATCTTTATTTCATCTTCCGTGAAGGGTTCAGGGACAGCTTACTTCCAACGAGCTAGGGAAACTGAGGGGTTTTTATAGGGTACAGGGGTTTTGAGAAATGGTCCAATGGTGTGGGTCAGGGTACAAATTGACCTGTTGTCTTACAGGAAGATAACAGAGGGTCTGAGGCGCGGGAAAAGGGGTTCTTTTGCTAGTCAGCATGACTATGCATTTTCTCTGCCCTTAGGCAGCTAATCTCCAGAGGGGCCTAGCAGGCCTATCTGCTGCAACAAGTCCCTTCACTTCCATCCCCACCAAAGTCACTGTGGCCACGGAAGTGAGGGTTGTGTGGCAGAGCAATGTCTCTGCCACGCTCTGCCCTCCTGTGAAAGCTTCACTGACAACAGAGGAGAGAGGCTGCAACAGCAAAGTTCAGAGCAGGTGAGGACCCAAACCACACAGCATCCACATGTGAACACAAGGCAGTCTCCGTGAGGCTGGGTGGAAGTCAGGGTGGGACTGACCTCCTGAATCCTCCTCCATGGCACAGGGGCTAAGGGCCTGGGAGAGTGGGGAGGCAGCAGGAGGAGGGGAAGAAAAAAGCCATGGTGAATGGAGTGGAAAGATTTCTGAAGGAGCCACGTTTGTCACATTAAAGTGAGTGAAAGGCAGTGCAGGCGCTTCCCTGCCTGTCAAGTGTGTTTGTCTCTGGTCCTGGGAATTTTCATTATTCATTATTCGCCTGGCATGGATAGCAACAGGAGCACGAGGTTCTGTCTAATCCCCACCTGATAATGCATTTCTGATAGGCGTGACGGAGCCGACGCCACTGACCGAATTCACATTTCCAGCGGATAAAATGCCATTTACAGCTGGCAGGCGCTGAAAATTCAGATTGGGGAGATAAGAGAAGGTATGGGCAATGGGTCCCAAGGGCACGAGGGATGCGCAGTGATGTGGGCCTGGGGACAGAGGTGACATCCACACTGCTGTCTTGCCATCTGTGGCAAAGATGAATGCAAGTATTTAATATTATAGATAACCCAAGTGAGGACAAATCACAACAGGAAGTGTTTTGGGTAGACTTGTCTCATCCAACCTGAGTCTTCGCTCTATAATACAGAATCTGAGAAAACAGAGGCCAAAATTAACCCCCTGGAGACACAGTTCAGAGCTCCAGAAGTGCATAGTGCTTGGAGAGACAGCTAATTCAGAGCTGCCTGGGGTCCGTGTCCACCAGCAATTATCGTGCCTCAGATCAACCTCATTGACTCCAATCCTACCACAGTACAAAGCTATAGCAATGGGCCATTAATATTTATCAGACTTCATAGGAGGAAAAATGGCTTGTATGATACGTTCTGTGTAATTTATGTCATGTATTTTAACAGTGGGTCATGGCAGAAGCCAGATAACAATAACCTTGTCAACCAGCAGGATTTATAGCCTAGTTAAAATACATATAAAGGCACCTGTATTATTGCAACCGTAAGTATTTCAAGTGTAAACACTCTAAAGAAGAGGGGATATTAGGAGATGGGATTTGGCCAGAGGGCAAAAAGTGTGGCTATTTGCAAGAGACAGAATTTAGGTCAAGTACATATATGAAAGAAGTTTTTAACGCCAAGATCTACAAGGCAGTGCAACCATCTCCCAGGAGGAAGGAGGAGACGCTCCGTTGTTTTCAACAACTGAAAGTAGACTGGATGGAGAACTAAATATTATATATGATGGAGAGGAGCTCACACGCTAGCACAGGGAGAGACTAAAATACAACCCGCTGTGAAATGTGGCAATGGGGAGATGGCAGAGCCTTTCCATCCTATTCCACAAAGCAGCTCCCCACGCATATCCAGAGCTGGAGCTGCTGATTTTGGGTGACACACACAAGCTTGTAATGCTTTCTGTTCCTGGCAGACATGTGGAGTCAGCCCAGAAGGAGGGAGCGGAGCCTCCCCTGACTGCCGTGTGATGAGCAGTGGTATTGCCATCCAAGCACTGGTTCTGCAGCCTCATAAGAGACAAGGAGGCTGCACAGATACGAACAAGGACAGTGTTTCACCTGGAAAAGCCCAGCTTGACTTTTAGATCCCAGCTTGAGCCAGCAGAAAATTTTTTACTCCTAATTAGAAGTCAAAAAGCAAATCTACTAAGGCTCCGAGAGGATGGCACGTGGATATTGGACTCAATGTCCCTGGCAGATGGGGAACACACCCAGAGAGCCTCAGACTGAATTGCTGCTGTTGGTCACAACACCATGGCACGTCCAAACATCTCGGCCTGAAGCCATGAGATGCACACGGATTTACCCTCACCCAGGCTCTAGCCTTCTTGTGCTTGTCCCCTAATGACCTCTCAGGATCCAGGATCAAATGCCAAGGAGCAGCTCCTCCAGGAAAAGGGGAGATGAACACCAGCTGGTCCCAGAAGACAACAACATCCCTGCAGTCTCGGCAGCAGGAGAGGCACAGTGTAACTCCCTCCAAACAGAGATCATAACTTTGCAACAGCAGCTCTTTAACAGCTTCCTCGCTAACAAGCTGCTCTTGTTTTCATGTTTTGGAATGGTTTAATCCTGTATATGATAACATCCCCAACAAGCGAGTGCATTAAACTGTGACAGCTTTTCACTGACCTAAGCAATTGCATTGTGAAAACGCCATTAGCGTCTCTCTCTTCTTCATCTAATCCCCCCTTCCCTCCCTCCGCCTCTTCCCTGGTCAGTAAGAGCTATGCTCAACACCACTATTAAATTACCCTTAGAAATACGCTCCTCAAAGAAAATCAATGCACATGTGTTTTAACACTTGTCACAAATAGATCAACTGGGTAATCAAACATACATCATTCCACCCAAGGTTTAAATAAGTACCAGGACCACGTGTTGATGGTGCATTCCCACGGCTGGAGCACCTCTGGGCTGCTGCCGTGCCCGACACTGGGCTCTGCTCCACCTCTATCTCCTCTAACAGGGGTGCTGCCCGCACTACTGAAAAGGCAGAAGGTAGAAGAATCAAGCTTCATCACACCAAAGCTCATTGCATCCGGCTTTCCAGCAATCCTCGTGTACCTCCAGTGAAATTTGGGAGAGTGGAACAGGCAGCGCTGCCCATGGCAGCATCAGGCTGTGCAGAAGCTGCTACACAGGCTCACTTGGCTTGTTTTTCAAATCCTTCTGCTCATTCCCTTCCTGCCACTATTATTTACTGCTCTGGATGCCAGTGGGATGATTGTCCCCACGTCTGTCTGTGAAGAGCCATGGCTGATGGTTTGTATGGGGAACATGCACACAGGTCTAAAGTGCCTGATAAATAGATTGTGAGCCCTGAAATCTGTTCCTACTGTGAAGATGTTTGCTGCAACTATCTTTACTTCAACATCGTTTTCTCTACTTTTTTTTTTTTTATATACCATCCTTCATCTTTTTTCCTTGGTCAAATCGGGACAGAGAGGGATTTCTTGCCAACTAATTAAAGCCCTACATGTTAATGAACTCCCAACACTTTACTGCCTCAGAGTGTCTGCAGCCCCACAGGAAATTAATAAGAGCTTTAATCACAAAGAGACTTGAAAGGTCAGTGCCTGCTATGGGTCTCCAAACACAGAAGGCAAAGGAATCATATCATATTTTTAAAACACCCCGCTGAGAAGCCACAGGGCTGAGGCCAGAGGCAAAATAACAGGCAGAAGATGAGTGGTACAGCTGACGTCACAGGGCTGGGGAAAAGCAGGACAGGAGAGGCTGTAATCACATGCTCTCCCTTTGTCTTCTATTTAATCTGCCCTACCTTTGTTATTCCTTTTTCTCTCAGAGCAGGCCAAATTACATGTGATCGATCTGCTTGAGAGTAACCCTTTACTAGCCTACTTGACAGCTCATCTCCTGACCTTCCCCTCCATTCTCTTGCTAAACGAGCTCTTCCTAATTTTCCTTTCCTTGTTAAGAGTGTGCATCTTCCTAAAGCTCCTTTCAAGATATTAAGAGGTACATGGAAAAATTGATATTATAAGTAGATGCTCCATATGGACCAATTACTGAATTAATCCATAATACCCACCTGGCTCCAGCAGCCAGTTATTTACAGCAGGCACCAAGGCACACACATAATCTATTCACTCCTCAGCGCAGTATCGAAGTGCAGCAATAGGAGCACCGGCTCCACAAGTTATTTTTAGCCCAGCCCCAGTGAAATTTCAGTCTTGAAGGACTCCAGCTCGAGGAGCATCTCCAAGTGGAGGAATGAAGTCAGAAGGATTACTTGAAGTGGGTGTTTCTGGCGACAGAGAGCACGGCCCTGTCAGCTGGAGGACTGGGGTGATGTTTACACGTGGCTGTTCCTGGGACAAACACCAGCCTTTCATGGTTTTTACCATACAGTCTGGCAGCATCTCTAGGACCAATGGGAGAAACCATCCTGAGGTCACAGCTGTGACTTCAGACCTGGTCTGGCCACCCCAAGCTGCCCACAGCACAAAAAACACCAGACCAGTACTCAGTCAAGTACTTTCCAAGTCAGGAAAGTCTCAATTGTCACAACCTGGGCAGCCAAACCAAGCTGAAGACCCTTGGATGTTTTGAGGACCCTCAAAGCTTTGCATCCACACATCCTCCTTGCCTTCCCAAGCCCCTCAAGAGGCTCTGTCAGCTCTTTTCTCTCTTCATGCTCTCCCCAATTTCTCTGAACTCTGAACCCACAATTATGTGATTTCCTACCTGATGGACTATAAAAGCTTCAGCTCCTCTAATCACAGATCAATGGCCTGTTCTGTGGAGAGAAAATCATCCTCGGTGGTGTTTATCATCCCTGCAAAGTTCTGCTGTCCTCCTCTCACTCCTCTGCCACTTTAACTCTTTGCCACCCACAGTCTCCTGCTGGATGCCCTTGGCACAGGCTGAGGAAGGAAGCAATTCCCTTAGGATGTACAAGCAGCTGCTCCCAGCACCTTCAGCATGGAATTTTCTCCAGAAATCTCTGGTCCTGCCTTTAAATGAAGTCTTTTATCCCTCATCTCCCCCAGCCTCCTCAACGTGATTGTAATCGCACTAGCAAGAAGGAACAAGACCAGAAATAAATCCAAGCACAAACCAAACTTCCCTGCAAGCAGGAAGGAGGTGCAAGAGAAGCTGGAAATTTGGCCACCAAAAGCAAGCATCCAGACACAAGAGGAAAGTCTGCCTCAGCAACAAAGTGAGCTCCTGCAAGGCTCATCCCTGAAAGTGAGGGACCAGATCTAACACATCACTGCTCCAGCCCAACTCCAGAGCGCATTCAAAGACTTCTACACTCCAGAGGCCTTTCAGTTTTTAGGTTTACAAGCCAAATCCCAAGCGGGAAGGAGCCCCCAGCACGACCGCGAGGCTCAAATAAAGACTTGGCAATGCACAGCCCAGGAGAAAACCCAACGATGCAATGGCATCAGAGACATTTCAGACCCCCTCCTGCTCTCAGGCTCACAGCAAGTGCTTCTTCCCTCGAGTTCAAAGCCTTTTCCCTTCAGGCAGGTTATAATTGAGCACCGTGACGTTCCCCACACGGCCGCTCTCGGATGAGACCCATCATCGCTCCAGTTTGTCTCCGGCAATTCCTCGATCTCATTTTGACTTACGGTTCCTCGTCCCCTCCAGGGATTTGGCCCCATCTACAGAGATAATTGGAAACACACCCTCTGCGTTCTCCTCCTGTCAGGAGCCAGCTGTCTGAGGCTTTAAAGGCAATCTCCCTGTTTTCCTTTCCCTGCTCCCCATGAAAGCGTCTGCTGAGATCCTGGGGAGCGGGAGGAGACAGCCCCTCTCCTTCCCCAAATATCTCATCCTCTGCAGGCCAGCCACAGCTTCTCCCTTAATTTCCAGCCAGATTTCATCTGACAGCACTTTAGGAAGCGATAGGAGAAATCACCATCGGAGCAATAATATGATTACAGTCCCTCTACAGCCATAGCTAAGGCTGCAATAACTGCGGAGGCTTTGGCCTCACCTCAACCCATCCTGCTCTGAGCACCCCAATCCCCACTCCCATTATTTTTTATTATTTTTGATTATCTGGCTGCACCAGAGAGGGGGAAAAGCACACAAACCCATGGGAGATGCAGAGAGCAAACTTTCCTGGTGAGAGCTGGTCCTCCCACCACATCCATTCCACCCTGAGACAGGGAATGTCTTCCCTTTCCCGTCACACTGACGTTGGCCTTCTGAACAACTGGGATATATATACATATACCCACACAAAGAGATACATACATACATATATATATATATATATATACATACATATATATATATAAAAGAAGAACAACCCACTTAATGAGCTCTGATACCCTCCTTGTAAAGAGTGGGAAATTATCTTCAAGTCTAGGAATATCTTCATTAAAAATGCATTTAGCTGTGGAGCGCTCCAAAAAGAGAGACCTGTAATACATGAAAGATTAGCCCCAGATTGCTGATTGGGCTCTTTCACATCGTTATGGTAATTAGACTCACACAGCCTGTTGTGCTGACTCTGACACTTTGCTGGGTTTGCCTTTGTCTGGGATTTAAGGTGGATTTTCCCCCATTCCTCACCCCTTCTCCCTCCTCTCCAATTCCTCAGGCTCAGCCCCCGGCCAAAGAGCGGGCACTACCTCGGCTCATCAACATGCCAAGTGCTGGGATCCCACTCACCCCGCTCCCGGCTGCCTCTGCCAACCCCAGCCCTGCCTCCGCCAACCCCAGCCCTGCCTCCAAAGAGGAGGGAGAAATTAATGGTAATTATGAGGTGTGAGTGTATATTACAGCTCTCAATCTGACTGCCACTGAAACCAAATAAAAATGCAACTTAATCAGCCGATTATTAAAGCAAGGAATAAACAAAAGGCAATGCACCCTCGTCCCTCCCAACTCCCTTCCCTGCTTGCACACCCTTGCTCCAGCTGGTTGGGGTTGTCTTTGCTCTGACTGTATGTTTTAAAAGGGAAATCCATCTCAGCCCACCCAGCCTGTGGAGCTGAAGCAAAGAGCTGTACTTCAGACGAGGAGTGAGGCGAAGGAAAATGCTCAGAAGGTTTCCAAGGAGGAGCACATCTAATGATCGCAGTTTCCAACAAGTCTCCTGGCTCAGCCCTTGTTGTGAAGTTCTGCTTCTCTTTCCTGAGCTGCTGAACTCCCTCCATGGATCACATGGCTGCAGACCCCCTCTGAGCCACATGAAGCTGCCAGGGAGCCACTTGTTTAACCCTGACAAGGAGAAAGGGCCGTTCCATGGCACAGAACCTGCACACAGAGAAGCTGGGAATATGCCATATCACTGCTTGGGCACCACTGCAGCTTCTGCCCCTGAGCTACAACAAACAGCAAAACAACCTCTCCTGGGGGTCTGAACTCAGGATCCACACCCTACAAAGTCCTTCACTGCTCTCCACCTCCTGAGAATTAGCCAAGACCTATAAAAATCCCAAGCAGGATGTCAGCAGCCCCTGGGCAGCAAAGATTTCCAAAACCCTTACTTGCCACCAGCTGCTGAGGCACTTCTGGGATAGAGAGAGATTTGAGATGCAATGGTCAAATCCAGCCAGCCCAGGAAACAGGGAGTACAACCAGCTACAAGCTCACCTCATCCCATCACACAAACAACAAGGCACTACTTTCTCTGTCCTACAGTAAATCAGGGGTTCTGCACTGCCACCATCCCGGATGATAACACTCCTCTGGTGACCCCGAGATGGTGCCAGCCTGTATCATCACTCACTAATCCCAGCCACGAAGCCCTCTAACCCCTCTGCTCACCCTCTTATCTCTTGCTCCCCTATCTGCCCACCTTAGGCTTCAGCTGGAGTTTGTCTAATTCGGCTCCCAGCCCAGGGGATCTCGCTGAGCCATTGGCCTTGTATTAACCTTATGGCACCAGGGCAGGTTTGGAGACTTTCCAAATGTGATCTGAGTGTCTGACTCAGAATAATAATAGACAGGAACGATCGTAAATTAATCTTGTCATCCATCTCTCCCTTCCTCATACATGTATTAATGTGTTTCTATAGCCCCTCCGCATCCTCCCTCCACTCCATTCATCCATCTATCCCTGGCATGTCCTTTAATTACCTACCCATTAGGCTACCTCCTTCCTGGCTCCACATTTGGTCCCCTCTCTGACTGCACTGGGGAATATGTTTTAACCCTGCAACAGGCTGTGGGGGAAGATTTGGGGCAAAAATCTTGTGACAGGGGAATGCTGAGCTCTATGCTTCCCAGGAGGGTCTGAAGAAATTCCTTCCTGGAAGGAAAAAAGCTTCTGGTTCAGTGGAGGAAGCTGTAAGTTGGACACCTACCCCAGGGGACATAGTTGGGGCGCCAATATGTTCCAAACCACCACTGGGCATAGGAGAAAGTCAAGCCACATCTCCCATAAGGACTTCAGCTTTGGAAATCCACCCTATTCCTCCTCATCCCATCCCCTTCATATCCTTCTGCCAAGGTCCTGTTTTTCCAAGTCCTTCCAAAAAAGTGAACAGGGAGGATGCAACGAAGGCTGCTGCTTTTGCTTACAGTGAGGGGCCAGGGCAACACCAGAGGGGTTAGTTTAGATATTAGGAAAGATTTGTCCACCAAAAGGGATGTCAAGCCCTGGCACAAGCTGCCCAGGGCAGCTGTGGAGTCATGATCCCCATAAGGACTTAAAAGATGCAGAGATGTGGCATTTAGGGATATGTGTTAGTGGTGGGCTTAGCAGTCCTGGGCTAACAGCTGGACTCAATAGCCTTAAAAGGTTATTTCCATCCTAAATCAATTCTCTGACTCCACCCCTGCATGGTTTCAGGAAGCCGTGGTGGGTGCTGACACAGCCTTTGCCTTCGGAGCAAGCAGATGGAAGTTCTTGCATCTCCCAGCCCCCGGAGCTAGCGTTCATGTCCAAAAAGCACAGCAGAGGCTCTCTGTGAACAACACCACCACCACCACAAATAAACCCAAGCACCAGCAGGATGACAGCGGTAATGAACCAGTGCATACGTCCCACTCAGAGGTTTCGGAGAGGCTGTTCAGCTGCTGATGACGGATGACATTTGGATTTCAGCGAGACAGTTTGCACAGGAAAGCTGCAGAGCAGCCAGTTTGGAGACACCTCTCTGCTTCCCCCAGTAATTGCTTAATAAGCATTGTATCCCTGCAGCCTCCATCACTGTGCCCACATCTGGCAGGGAGGGACAATATCATACTGGGAAGCCACCACTTAGAGATTGTCCCAGACCCCTCCATGGAGCAGCACCAGCTGTCCTCATCCCATCCCCAGCACCAATTTGCTCTTAGAGCCCCCACACTGATCTCCCCATCCCCTCCCAGTGCTCTCCAATGCTTGCACCAGACTGCTGCTCCCAAATATCTAACCTTGATCTTCCCTACTGCAAATTAATCTGATTCCTTCCTGTTCTGTCTAGCAGCGGACACAGAAAGCAATCGATCGGTCTCTTTTCTGTAACAACTTCTGACATATTGGAAAAAACGAGATCGCATCTCCCTCTCTTCCTTCGGGTCCCCCAGGCAGCACTCGGAGGTTTTCCAGGAGCTCTGCTGGGCTCCACAAACACCCAGCCCTGCTGCACAGGGAGAGGAGCTGATCTGCAGATCTGCCCCTTCCCTCTCCTGCTACTCTGTGAGTTACACAAGGGGCTCAAGTCCCCGAGCCTGAAGGATACAAGCTGGGGAAGGATACAGGAACTAATGGCTTTAAACTGAAAGAGGGGAGGTTTAGATTAGTTACTAAGAAGAATTTTTTCCTTGTGAGGGTGGTGAGGCCATTGCACAGGTTTGCCCATCCCTGGAAGTGTTCAAGGCCAGGTTAGATGGAGCTTGGAGCAATCTGGGATAGTGGAAGGTGTCCCTGCCCATGGCAGGGAGTGGAAGGAAATGATCCACAGAGTCCCATACAACACAAGCCATTCTATGATTCTGTAATATCCAATGACCAAGCAGTCATTTCTAGCTTGGGCAATAGAAAAACTCCAAAAAAGCAGCATCGAGCCTGTCTCCCTGCATGCACACACAGCTGCATCTCCTTCCAGCCCTGCATTTCTCCCATGTGAGTGGGTGCCCAAGCACCACCCACCCAGGAGGGACTGTGGCAGAGCTGTTTCCCTGGCTGTGAGCCATGCCATAGTCCGTGTGACTACACTGAGCACCACCGCAGCATTTGGGACATCAAAACAACAGAGAGTGGCTTTGACAAGAGCTCTGCTATTTATACCTGAGGGCCTGATGAGCACCAGCAATAAGGGAGACACAAAGGCAAGCGGCAGGAGCTTGATTACCAATGGGTATTTTTAGAGCATGCTGGGGGTTCAGGAGAACTCTCTGCTCCCAAGGCTGAGGGTTTTCATTCCCCCTTTTGATACCAAACAGCAGCACTGCAGCTGCTCCCCAGCATTCAACCCCTGCCTGCCAACTCACTTGTGCTCCCAAGTGCAAATGGGTAAATCACTGCAATTACACTTAAAAAGTCACATCCCTGTCCTTCCTTTCTCCCACTTCTTTGCACACCTGCCCGAGTCCCACAAAACAAAGTAATGAGTGACAACTGAAATGTTTACACAGTTAACGGAGCCCACGTCTCTCCCCAGTGGGTGCTGCTCCTTTGCAGCCAGAGCCAGGCGCGTGTGTGGGAGCCCAGCAAGGAACCATCTCCAGTCAAAGGGGAGGCAGCAGCTTCTAACTCCCAGGTGAGGCCAGGCCCCATGGAGGCTGACTCACAGGCAGGCAGGAGCTGCTGTGTGCCGGCACATTAACAGAGCTGTGTCAGCTTCCAGGTGAATCAGCTTTGCTTCATCAGACACATCAACAGACTCAGCACTACCATCCTCTCTCCTGTTCGGATCTATTTTAATTGCAAGATGCAAATAGCATTCCCCTCTCATTTTCCTACCCACGTCCATCTAGAAATATCTCTCAGATCATCTACTTTTGCGTTCATGACTTTTTTAGCACTCCCCTCTTCTCTTTCCCACCTTGCACTGATCCAAGTTTGTAGCAGGGACCAAGGAATCTGAAATGGGAAGGGTCTGGATCTCTGCAGCCACTTTTCCAAAGACCAGAGGGCCTAAAAGCTGGGCCCTTTCTGACCAAGACTCAAAAACTGCTTCTCCATTCCATCTTCATCATATGCACAACCCACAGGATGTGTGCCAGCATTCCTGGAGTTTCAGAGCTTCCCTTGAACATCAAATATTAAATATGCTGGACACCCAGCAGTTTCTATCCATATGGAAAAATACCAGCTCAGCACCTCTGGAAACCAGGCTGTGTCTCCAGGGACCTGTGGTGGGTACAGGCACAGAGCAGCTAAGGAGAGAATAACTTCACAGCAACTAACCAGCCACTTCAAAACCTTCCCAAAGGGATTCCTGTTTCTCAGCCACTCTAGGGAGGGTGTCTGCCAGCACACAGCTCCCCTTGAAGCCGTCAGCTCTTCTCAACTCCCCTTGGATACGCAAAAGCCATTCCAGCCTTGTCCTTGGACACTTTTTACACGCAGCAAATTAATACCAGCAATCAATCATTAATCAGAGCTCTCCTCCAGCTACCAGGGAAGGGAGCTGAAGCAGGCCAGGCTCTGCTCCCATTTATGTCAGACAAATGCAAGCCCGTGGAGCGACTCCAGATCTACACAGTGCAACAGACAGCGGAACAGGGCTGGGCACTCAATCACTGGCACCGGGAGCCAAGCAGAGCAGCCAGTGGCCCGGCAGCTGGGCCAGGCTTCAGTGGCTCCAGCAAGGCTATTAGCGAGGAGAAAAGGGAAGAAAAAGTACCCCGGTGGTTATTCACCCGCCCGGCCTCGCTAAGAGAATGTAATCATTAGATACGGCTTTTCCCATTATAGCTCGTTAATGGCTTGCCATTGTCCTCCAACATGTGAGGAGGGAAGCATGGAGGACAGGATCGGCCTGATTGCTGAGGTGTCCTGCACTAGCCACAGTTGTAATTAAAAGCTGCTATTGCCCATTTCTTATTAAGGCAGGCTGGCAATTAAACCTGCTCTGCCAAGAATTGTGTCTTCTCTTATACACACACACATTCATATAGAGATATAGGTAAATTTTAAATGCAATTATTTGAAAAATAAGAAATGACCTCGTTCTGCAGGTGTTTCAAAAGAACTCACATCATTCCAGACTATATAAATATTTTTAATATCCTTAGTACGGCCATCCAGACTGTCCAACTGCTGCAGGGCTATTTCTTCCATGCTGCAAGCCACCCATGCCCACCCTGAAATACGGGAGCTGTAATCCACGCGCCCAAGCGAGGCTCCTAACGTGCTTATTTTAATTATCTGTGACACCAGCTCTAGATATGTACTGTGAAACTCATGATCTCGTGATTTCCAGCAGCTCTCTTCAGGGACCACACCACACGTTACTGCCACAGCCCTGCTCATAAACAGCTCTTCCTGTGCTGAGGGGACAGCGGTGGCTTTTTTATTTGTAGCTACTGTAAAAACCATGTGGCAGCCGCCTGGAGAAGGGCAGAACAGCAACTTGGGGGAGATTTGGGAGCCAACAGGTCTCCTGGAAGGATGCAACCTGCTGGAGAATGGAGGAGGAATGACCAGCAAGGCTGATCTGACCACAGAGCAAACGCCAGGTAGGTGGTGCACACTGACACTCACCTGGTTGAGCCTTGCACATCTCCAGCGAGTCAGCAGGGTTTCTTCTATTTTACCATGGCATGAAAGGCTCCAGCAGCACCAACACAGCATGTAGAGCCCCCCTGCCTTAGGTCCCTGCAGACTCCTGGAAGCAGCCTGCCATGGCTGCCTTTAATAACTTTGCAATCAGGTTTAAATTGCCACTGCAAAAGGTTTATAAAACTTTGTGTTGCCTGCTAATTAAATCCATACAAATGCCGGCTTGGCATTAATTTACTGTAAAATTAGTGTGAGGCTACAGTGGGTTATTTTCAAGAAACTTGTCCACACTGAACTGCCACTGAGGAGCAGCTGACCTTGGGAATTATCTCCCCAAAGCCTCTCTGCCACAGATCAGAGACAGCTTTTCTTCCAGGCGCCACATGCAAATATTGTTGCTTTTCAATTATTTGCTGACTGATCCAGCGGCTGGGAGACAGCAGCTAATTAAAATCTAATTGAAATAAAATAATTTCCAATTCTGCTGCCTTTCATTGCCTCTTGGAGCAAAGGTTCCTTGTTGCACGGACTGGCTGTCCTCAGTCCCATTTGTCCCTTAGCTCTGCACACAGCCCATGTGCCACCCTGCTCTCTGCCTGGGGTGTTTCCAGATGTGGGTCCAGGATATATCTCCATGGGGAGAAGTAGGGACATGGGGAGACAAGGGAAATCTTCAAATAAATAGGGAGCAAAGCAAGGAAAAAGAAGAGGATGGCAAGGGGGGTTATGGAGAAGGCGGGGAGGGGGAAGAAAGGACACAGCCAGGGAAGAAGGGAGCAAGCTCATCCATATGGATGTCCAAGGCCAGGCTGGATGGACTTGGAGCAACCTGGTCTAGTGGCAGGTGTCCCGGCTTACAGCAGGGGGATTGGAATAAGATGAATTTTAAGGCCCTTTCCAAGCCAAACCACTCTGGAATTCCATGATCAACGAGAATCTCTTCTCCCAGAGCAGCACCCAGCCAGCACCTCGACCAAGCCACATCTGAGCACAGAGGATAAATATACCCTTGGTCCACTCTGGAGGCACAGCCCCACTGGATGCCCTTGATCTGATTCCATGGGGAGGATGGAGCAGAAACGAGCATGACAGCAATGCCAAAACAGCCTCACCCTACAAGGCTGAGCTGAGGGATCCCCTCCAGCCACACAGCAGTGGGGGCAAGGAGCAGACTGGCTGCACAACCACCTCTATTTCACCCTTAAAAGTGAGGGAAAAATCCTTTGCATAATTCAAGCAGAGGTGGCAGAAATGGCTTCCTGATATAGCTGCACCTCAGCCACCGAATATAGAACTGGACACACTGTATAAAACCCAATTACTACTGTGAAAACCTCTCTCAAACATACACACTTGAGACTGTATTAACTCCAGAAACACACTATATCTTGTCATGCCAATAAAGTTCTTGACACTGAAACTGAGAGGAGAGAGAGCATCTATATGTACATGGGGACTGTGGGGAGAGAGTCACAAAAAGCCAAGGATACAGCAGCAGCAGTTGATTATAACAAACCAGTTCAATTTGCCTGATACGGCTGCCCTAGTATTATTTTTTCCTTTTTTTCTCACTGCCTTTACAGCTCAGCAGGAGCAATCATAGTAATAATTAAAAAAATCCAACCAGAGTTATAAATAAAACAAGACAATGAGAGAAAGGAAGAGGCACTCACAGTGTTCAGAGGCAGCGGAGCTGCCACGCCGAGGGCTTTGGAGAGAATTCCTCCTGTGTGCCCTCCCAGCTGTCCTGCTTTATCCCTTTGTGACCAGACTGGATGTTGTACCCCAGCTGGTCACTCAGCACTACAGCCACGACCAGCAGCACAAGAACATCCCACAGTGATGCTGAAAGTGGAGGGATGGGGAGGTGCCATGGCCAGTCCCCTGTTTTTGAGGTGATGGGAGGCTCTGTGCTCAGGTGGAAGGAAAGCTGCCAGCCTTGCCCTCCCTCCCATTGTGTCCCTTCACGTGCTGCATCCTCAGCAGCATCTCAGGAGCACAGCTCTCTCTGAGACACCTACCACAAGTCCCTCTCCCTGGAAGTTCTGCTTGCAGCTGGCTTCCACCTGGAGCGCTCGGATAACCAAATCTGCTGCTCCTCAGGTTTCATCCCAGTGAAACATTCTTCATTATTAATCCTCGGAAGAGGTTGCAGAGGATCACGCTGATCAAATGATATCTGCATTAGCGGGAACACAGCACAACTGTCACTACATTACACAGCTCTTTCTCCCTCTCAATATTCACAGGAGCTTAAGGGCTAAACAGACTTAATTTGAGGAAGGAAGGGAGAGTGGAAATCTTTTGTCTCCACCACATGGAGCGGGCTGTGGGAAATGGCAGCAATGTCTGGCAGCTTGAGTTTGAGGAAGACATCCCAGGTTGGGATATTTGGGAGGCAGGGGCACCAGCCAGCATGTAGGACTTGCTCTTGCTCCTGGTGGACACAAATCCACAGCAGCAACCTGCCCTCCTTCCAACTCCAGAGACAGAAGAAGCTCCTGTAAAACAAATTTCCCTATCCAAGATCCTCCAAGCAGTCATGAGAAGAGATGCTGCAGGAGAATATGGGGGCTATGGATATTGCCAACTGCTGTGCTTTTGCAAGGCGCTGGGAGGAAAGTTCACAGCTGTCTCCAGCTGTGGGGAGACTCAAATTGCTAAATATCTCGGGGGCGGAAAAATCAACTCAGTTTTGGTGTTATTCATTCCCACAGTCTTTTTTCCAGCACCAATCCATGTGGCCCAAACTGAAGGAATCTGGAGTGAAGGTCTCCTCATATTGCTAAGGTGGCATTTGGGACAGGTTTGAATGGGCTTTTCTTTGTCAAACCAGTCTATGATCAAATGGGGAGCATAGGGCAGGGAGAGAGCAGGATGGCACATGGCACAACACCTCATACAGAAACTTCGGTAGCAGGTTTAATTTAAAAAGATAAAGAAAAATCAGGGAGTGGGACATAAGGATTTGCACTGGGACAAGAAGAGGCCCTTCTCTACCCCTCGGAGCATTGGCAAAATGCTTCCCATCCCCTCGTGCTCTTGGGGAAAGATGATGGTTCTTCGTACTAATGATAAGTGTCAGCATATCAATTTCAGCCTCTCCGCGAGTTGAGATGAAACATGTGCCAAGGTCAGGGCTGGAAGGCTTAAGTGTATCTATTGTCATCCACATAATAGCACACGGATTCATTTCTATCATTTTTATCTCCCTTCTTTTTAATAATCCTATAGCGAGGATATAATTCTCTATTAATACATTATAGAAGAAGCTTAATGGAAAAAAGCAGGGTGCTGCCTTTTTCCTCCCCGACTTACAAGCAGAGCATACAGACAGGCAGGGTCTGAGGTTGCCCATTCTCTTATTTTTTGAACTTTAAAAATATTTTCACTACTTGACTTGCCTCTTCTTTCTTCCCATTACCTCAGACAAAACAAGAATACAGAGCTGTGCCTCCTGGGGTGGCTCATTAGAGGTTCCCCCAAACTGGAGCTTTTCTGAGCCATTATTTCATGGTGCAGGGTTTAACAAGGACATTTCTCTCACGAGCTTTTCTCCAAAATAAGCATTCCAAAAGGAGGTGACAACACGATCCACCATCGAAAGTAGGGTTTCAAACAGCCAGAGCTACCCCTCAGCCTCCAAAGAAATCGTGTCTCAAACAACAAAATCTTAACAAGTTCTCCAGATGTCCTCTGAGCCTCCCAGAAAATAGAAGACAGACATATCTTGAATTTTTAATGTGAAAACACTCTGAAAAGTAAGAAAGCAAACAAAGAGGAACAAAACCAAACAAAAATGAAGCTTTTTAGCCCTTCTATATATGTAAATCTCATCTCACTGATTCCAACATCTGTTTTTTCCTATTTTTTTAAATCTTAGCATAGCTACAGCAAACAACTCCAGAGCTGGAGCTACAAGGTCTGCTTTGCGAGAGGATGAGCTTGTCCCTCATCCATGCCATACCCACCATCACACACAGCTAGCAGCACACAAATAAATCCCTGTGAGCCCAATTTTTGGCATGGTGAGCCCAGGTTTTGCCTGGACCAGCCAAGTGCTGTCTGTGGCCAACATGATGTTCCAATGGCCCACGCTGCCTTCCTGGTGTCAACTCATCCAAAATGGAAGGAGCTTCCAACCATCACCTTGCCAGGGAAGATTAATCTTATGGCATCTGGAGATGCAAGTGTAGCAACACAGAAGAGACAACAACTGCTGGACAAGTAAAAAGCTGTTTGTTCCCCCCAGCACGGCTGAGGAGCAGCCCACACGCATGGCGAGGTGTCAGCTGGACCTGTCATCTCCAACTGGGAGCCCAGCTCCCCGTCATTCACTGCCATCGAGCTGCCGGTCGCCTGCCAGTCTCATCACATTCAGCCCTAAAATGCCACATTGTTCCAACCGAGTGCTGGCAGCTAGAAATGTCTCAGGGAGGAGGTGGGAAGGGGAAAATGGAGCAATGAGGCACCAAGACAATGACTGCACGATTGCACACCACTGCATGATGCCGAGCCTAAGGTGGGGAAGTGTTGTCCCACATCCATCGCCACACCACAAAGCATTTCTTATACACTTGTAGGAGGCAGCAGGGACATCCACCTCCTCTCCATGAAAACACCCTTCCACAAGGGTTTCTCCTGTGACTCGCCCTACTCCATTGGAAAAGCCTTGTGGCTATATATTCCCACCAACACAGCCCTTACTCCTCATTTAAAATATGATGATCAGGGTAAACGGCTTCCAATTCCCTGACATTGAAAGCCCAGAGCAAAGAGATAAACGTTAACACTTCCAGAAAGCTGTAGAGATAGAGAAATTATGGCTGGCTCCTCTGTGGCTCCACAGACCTGGCTGAACTCCTTCTGGGGCCTCCTGCTATTCCCAGCAGAGATCAACACAAGAGCTGGATGAGGCCCAGAGGTCCATGCTCTCAGCTCATTTATTAAGGAGCCAAGGATATCCAGAAAGCCAATATTTTTAGCATAGTTAAAAAGAAAAATAATAAAAGCAAAAGCACCCTTTTACTTATAGCATGACTCTGGAGGATCCAAGTTGTAATTCTGAGTGAAGGCATCCTTGGACGACAGCCCCTGGATCCCTGCTGTGCACAGCAGGGATAAGGCTCAGGAAAGCTGCTGCCAAGAAACAGGATTCAACCTCTGCCCAAGCCACAGGCTGAATCCAAATGCCAAAACATCCTGGGGTTCACAAGCAGGGGTATGGTGAACACAGGCTCATCTAAAATGCTTTTAATCTTTGCTCCCAAAGAGCAGCCTCCTCCCATGGGATTTCTATGGGAAAAGAAAGAGCTGCAGGTGTTCAAGGGGGGAAAAATACGAGAGGCATGAAAAAAAAAAAAAGAAATTCCATCTTTGAAAACAAAGTTTTGGGCAAAAGCCTGCCCTGGAGCTGCTGCTTGGCCGTGGCTGGGCAGGTGAGGCGCACTCGCCGGCTCCCTCGGAAGGGGCGTTGATCTCATCGTCGCATTAAACACTGAACCAGTGCTCACCGTGTTGAATTAGTGCCGGTAGATTTCTCTGCCTAGAACATGTTAGAAATCACAGTTGGGTTACAAGAATCAATTAGGGCCAGATGGGGGTGTGAAGAAGTCAAACAATTTGCCTTATTGCAGGATTCGGCACTCCGGCAAAGAGTTCTTTACATTTTCATTTAGATTTAAAAATCACTCGAGTGCACCCTCTGTATAATTCAATTGAGGAACAGAAACTACCAAGCGGGTAAGAGATATAATGTTCTTCTCCAGAAGATAAAAGTGGGGAAAAAAAGAAGAGAGGATTAGAGCACAGATCTTCAGCTGGGGGAATTCTGTGTGGAGATACAGAAGTTGATTGAGCATCACCATAATCCAGAGAAGTTAAGAGCACATCCTCTCCCATCATCCCTGACTCCATCCAGCCATTGGTGGGAATTCAAGCTGGGCATTTTGCTTAATGAATCATAGAATTGTGGAATGGTTTGGGTTGGAAGGACCTTGAAGATAAGATAGTTCCAACCCCCTGCCAAGGGCAGGGATGCCTTCCATTAAACCAGGGTGCTCAGAGCTCCATCCAACCTGGCCTTGTGTCACTATTGAGGCAGGGATGGAAATGAAGAGACTCCATCTTCAGAAGGCAAAGAATGATCTTTATTAAAAAGTAGCTTTCCTCTTTTATAACCAGGATCGCTAAGGTGAAAATGATTGGTCTCAAAGTGAAAACCTTTCACACCATTGGTGCACTATAAATAGCACACTGTGGTAGAACATATCTATAAACAACATGAACAGAAAGTGAGATAATTGTTTGAATTCTTTCTCCTAACTTTCCCAGGCTAGATCTGGAAGAATTCTCTCTCTTTTCTCTCTGACTGAACTGAGAATATCCACAGCCTTGGACCAGGGCAGGAGATCCAGGGGCAGCCATGGCTTCTCTGGGCAACCTGTGACAGGACCTCACCACCCTCACAGCCAAGAATTTCTTCCTAATATCCAGTCTAAACCTACTCTAAGTGTGAAGCCATTGCCCCTTGTCCTGTCACTCCAGACCCTTATAAAGAGTATCTCTCCATTTTTCTTATCAGCTCCCTTCAGGTACAGAAGGCCACACCTTTCGTTTTCCAGGACGAACAAGGCCAATACACTCAGCCTTTCAAATTCAGTGATTATTTAGAGTTTTTTTTCTAACCTAAATGATTCTAAAAATTAGTAGGACAAAGCATATGGAGGCTGATGTTGGTCACCACGCCATCCCCAGCAGGATGGGAAGGTGGTCACCTTCCCATCCACGGGACACGGACCCACACAGACGGACAGCCCAGCAGAGCCAGGAGTGGGTAATGAAACCTGGCCAAGGTTAGTCAGGGGAAAAAACTCCTCGCTAATATGCAGCACACCTCCACCACCGCAATAAAGACAAGATTGAATTGCAGAACGTGGCTGCAGGTCTTGTTTCTATACGTTTCAATGTTGTGCTCCAACAGGTCGGAATATTGTTAACAATTCCGTCTGCAGAGGAGACATTGTTGAGCTGGGTAAAACATGTGGCAAATTTCTTTCTGGGCTCATCTTGGATCAGGTGAAGGCGTTTGATTATAGAGGCTCAGGGGTTATTTGCATTATGGTTTTCCCAACACTCCTCCCGAAATGGTTCGGAGCATTATGTAAATCAGCCAGAGGGGAAGCTTTTGACGAATGTCTCAGCTGATGGAACAACTTTAATCTCAAACCTGGCTACTTTTCCAATTACCTCATAGGTCTTTTGCCAACAACAGCTTCATAAGGGAAATCCAGCCTTTACGGGGGATCCCTGAGTTGTTACATTTGAAGAAGGGAAAGGGCAAAGGTCCTCTTCAATTTTCCATCTGCGTGCATGAGCTAATGTGATGTGTTTCCCTCAGACAAGAGGAAAGGTTAAACGGAGCCCCATCGGAGAGGAAAGCCGCAAGGCTTAAAGCCGAGATCTGCAAAGGATTCCGAGAGCCAAAGCCCACTGAAAGTCAAAGGACAACGAACATCTAAGCACACAAGGCTGTTCTGAACCATCTAAATGGAAATAAGTCCAGGTGCTTTCATGCCTGGGCTTGTCTGCTCCAAAGAAGTACCAAAGACAAAGGGAGATGTGATGGGGTCTATCCTACCCTTCACAGGATGCAAGGCTGGCAGGAATCAGCAGAAGGAACTCCAGCACTGGTGGGAAGGAAAGGGATGAAAAAGGGGGGAAGAGAAAGGAAGTCTCTGTCTGTGCCTCAGACAGCTGTACTTTTCCAGAGCCCAGCTTGAATTTTCATCCACCCAGCATCACTAGAGATGTTCAACTCCATTACATTTTTATTTCTGCCTTTCCTCACCTTTTCCACCAACCAGACAAGATCAGAACTGAAGCACCACAACTTTTCCATGAGAAATCCCTCTCTTGGTCATGGACAGCTCTTTCTGGGCAGCAGTGAATCCTTCAGCACAAAATCCCAGAACAAATCACAGTGTTTAAAGGAAGAGGAACGTCATCTAGAGACTCCTCTCTGGCTGGTTTTTAGGTACAACTTCATTTCTCTTCTATGTTGACAGTTGCCGAGCGGCTCCTGAGCTCCCTGCATTGGAACATCCATTCCTCCCCCTTTGGATACACCCTGATTAATTTTGCTTCATTTATTATTTAAGCCTGGTATCTTCATGTAAAATATTGAAGACCTGACTCATTCTTTATTATTAAGCCCTGCCATGCACCCTTAGGAGGCTCTGAGGTCTCCGCAGCCTTCAATCTGCTAGAAGAGAACAAACTCATCTCAATCCCTCAGTAAATATGAGGGATTGCTGGAGGGATGCTGTCAGCCTCCTGCTCCCTCTTACCTCGGTTGCCACGCCGCCTCACCATGGAAAACACTCTGAAAGGCTAATTCACTCTCCAACATCTGCACGGCTCATTTCCTGCTCTCCCTTCTCCCCCTCTGTTCCTCCACAGCTGGCATTGAAGTTGGTTGGCTCCCAGTAATCCCCGTTTGTGGATATAAATGGAACGAGTCAGGAGCTGTGACTACAGCCAGTTAGACACCAAGGGCGGCTCTGCCAGCAAGGCCACGAGGAAATCTTGCTCACCCAAAGACAGCGAGGGGGATGCCATGGACCCAAAGCACCTCAGATGCTTTCAGAGTGGTAGTGGGGCATCATGTGGATTTCTTTCCCCCACCAGAATCCCAGTTGGGTTCCATAATTTTCTATCCTTCATTTCTTTTCCATCACAGACACATTTTGGAGGCAAACATAGCAACAGCCTAGCTTTCAGAAGCTGAACATGGAAAAAAATGTGTCTTCCCACCAACCCCATTCTCAGCTTGCATTCTGGATGCAGAAGGATGACAGTCAGTGATCACTCCTATCTCCAAAGAAGCCATTCCCAAGTTTCCATGCTGATTTATCGGAGCTCACCAGCTTAAAAAGCTGGGCAATCAAACCGTGTCTGGTGGTGGCTTAGGAAAATTTACATCTGAATTTCACAGCTTGGTTCCAATTCTGTAATAGGCTGAATGGGAAAAGAAAATGTAGTGAATGTTTCCCTCCTTTGAGCACGGATCTACACCTTGAGATGAAACTCCATGGCTAAAATTCATCCCTACTTCAAAGGCACCTGCGTAACTCAAAGGCAATAAACCCAGGAAGGGGAAAGAATAAAAATATTTCAATGGCAAAAGACAAGGCTTCGCATTTCTACAGCTCTCAGAGTACTTTGAAACGTAACAGAGCGCACAGCCAACTGCAGGTCACAGAGAGAAGCCAAGTTCACACCTTGAAATCAAGCCCAACTGATGGAAAGGGAATTTCAGAGTGATAAAAGACTACTGGTGGTGCAAACTTCAGGTGAGCACCTTGCATTGAGCACTCAGGGTAGTGCTGAGCTCAGCTCAATACAGCAGTTTGGAAGTCACATACCTTGTGCAGGTTCACCTTCAAAGCTGTTCAAAGAATGGTGGCCAACCCCAATCAGAGAACTGTGGAGGTTGGAAAAGACTTCTAGGCTCATCAAGTCTCATCATTAACCACCACAGGTTTGGTCTGGGAGGACATTTAAAGCACCCTTAAGAGGACATAGCCTCAAGCTGCACCGAGAAGGGTCAGGTTGGACATCTGGATGAATTTCTTCATTTAAAGGGTTTTTAAACATTGGAAGGGGCTTCATAGGGAGGTGGTGGAGTCGCCATTCCTGGAGGTGTCCAAGGAAGGCCTGGACTTGGCACTCAGAGCTCTGGTCTGTATGACAAGGTGGGGATCAATCACAGATTGGACTCAATGATCTTGGAGATCTTTTCGAACCTAAATTCTGTGGTTCTGAAAATGAACACCCTTTAAGCAGCTTTTTAGGGTGCAATGAATTGCTCTCTTGACAGACACAATGACCAAGATGTTCAACAGCTCCCACTGCAATTTCAGCCAACAAACAGGAGGACTTTGCCTCCCCGTGCCCACACGCAGCACCGCTGACAAGTTCACACCAAATCCAACAAGGAGAAAATTACACATCTGTAAATATCAAAGGCAGGTTGTTTTGTGAGAAGTTCAGCATCTCGCGTTTGGGTTTTCTCTTTTTTCCCATCTCCCCCCCACCTTTTTAAGCTTTGTCAATACCAACTGTGTTTTTCTTCCTAGAAACTGTATAATGATGAGAGAAGCTGTTTATTTTTCTCTTTAAAGGGATGGAGTATTTTTCACCAATATTTTACATGTCTATATAAACGATTTATGGGATTCGGTGGATGGGTTACGCGATGCCCTTTGCCTGCTCAAGGGAAGGGGAAGAAAGGTCACTCCAGGGTGAGATTTCATGAGCTTCTTTGCTTCTCAAAGGCTTTTATGTGAACACCATTCCCCTGCTTTTCTGGCCAGGGAAAAGAGGATGGGATTGTAAGCACTGATCAGCATGGGCTCATCTTGAGAAAAAAGATGATGCAAGACAAATATAATTGCATTTGTTAAGGGACTAAAGCAGACAGAAGGAATCCAGTGGATGTGCTTTGCTTCAGTGCCAGCTAATCCTCTGGAATGGAGCATGTGCAGCCCCAGCATGGAGAAGGGAGCAGGAACAAATCCCTGTCGTGCCTCTTTGGCATGTGGTTATAACCAAAAACCACTGGGCATAATAGAATGCACACACTTCCTAAGCAAGGCAGATTGGATCTCACAAGTGCAGTGATTTCTGCACCCTGGGATGGAAAGGCAGCCAAGCTCCAGAGATCATCCAAAGGAAGCAACAAGCATCATGATAAGGAAAACAGGAATTTTTCACTGGATAATAAGAAGGAAGGGTGGAAGATACTCATGTGAGGATCCACAGCTGATCCCCGGAACCAAGGAGTGTTTCTGTACCAGTATTTGCCTCTCTTCCTCCACCACCTCTGCTTCTCCTCCCGCACACTCCAAATGAAACCAGCGTATCTTATCGGCCACGTAAGGCAGAGACAGCTGGAAGGAATAGATTTCCTCCCTTCTTTCTCTCTCCTTTTTTTGGATTTATGACAGAGAGCTGCAAACCAAGAGCCTCTATTCCTGGAAGAGCGGTGCTGGCTGGGAAGCCCTGCGGCTGGCAGATGCACGAGGCAATTAACCCCTGTGCAAGCAGGAAGGGATGGAGAGGGACTGCCTGCAGAACACATGGCAAAGGACAGCAGAGCTGATGTCTCTGCATCCCCTGCTCGCTGCTGTGGGGCACAGCTGGACAAGGGACCAGGGACATCACCACCCCAGGAGACAACTCTGTAGGAGTTGCCATATGAGCTGGGGCTTGGATCACCAAAAGTATTTAGGCAGGTAAATATCTTGTAGGTCCTGAGCCCCTTGGAGCCTTCTCATGCCTGAATCCACACTCCTGTACCATGGAACCAAAGCCCCACAGCACCTAGCAAGATCAGCCGCTAATTAAATCGTTCCCACGACAGCTTGCAAGTTAGTTATGGCTCATTATCCTCACTTAACCGACTGGAGAAACTGAGGAAGGAGAGAGATTAAAGGATTTGCTAAATCTCCGGCAGCAGTCAGTGGCAGAGGCAAACCCGGAGCTCATAAACATTATAAATCCCCCACCCCAGGGCTCCCAACCCCCCCACATCCCTCCACTCGCTGTTTTTAGTACAAAGTTTTGCTTATTAAGTGCTGAGTGTATGCAAGAAGCAAAGCCTGGGGAGCACCTTGCTCAAGAACTCATGTCTGGAGGGCAGGTATGAAAGGGAAAAGATGCTGAAAGCCAAAAGACCCTCAAACCTCTCCAAAAACACGACCCGCAGGGGAGCTCACCCAGCCCAAACCACAGCACTTGACTGTGATGCTGAAAACAAACCCAGTGTCCTTTTAGTGCTCTCCCAACTGCTGGCAGCATCTTAGAGGCACAAATACCAGCCCAAATTTTCTCCAAGTGAGCCAATAAATCAGTTGTGGGAAGAGACGGAGGAGCGGAGGGCCCCCAGGAGAGGCTGCAAAGCCTGGCGGCGATGGAGAGGATGCTGAGAGAGGAGGAGGGCTTGGGAGAGAGAAGCAGCGATGAAAAACGGAATAAAGGAGATAGGAGAGCGGAGGAAGGGAAAGGAGCTTTAGAATAAAGGAAGAGATTGACAGAGCAAAACAAAGATGGAGGAGAGGCACAGAAAGGAGAAAGAAGGAGACAAAAATAAAGGAGAAAAGCAGGAGGAGGAGGTAGCGGGGGAAGAGGGGAGGTGGCGAGACGGGGAGAATTAAAACAGTGACAGCAATTTAGCAACCGACTTTTATCTTCAAGTTTAACGGGAAAACCAATCCACTGCAAGGAAGGTGGGTTCTGTCTCTGGCTGTCGCTGCAGCATGACCACTGAGGAAGGGAAGAGCAGAATTGGGTCCTTCCCTTCCTACCAGCAGCGCTGCTGTTCATTAAAAATGGGATACTGCCTGCTCCCCCTCCCTGCTCCTCTGCTGCACCGGATTAAATCCTCATTACCCCCTCAACAACAGTTAGCCAATCATAATTTGGTTGTTATTACTCTTGATGACGAACTCTGGCAGCTCTGGCTCCCTTGACAGAAAATTCCTGCCTCCCATATCCTGCCCTGCCACAGGGAAGGGTTGTTTTTTTTTTTCCTCAGAGATTAAAAAAAAAAATAAATTTCAAGTGCAGGCTTTGTTTTTTTTTTTTTTTTTTTGGTTTTTTTTTTTTTTTAAACTCAGCTTATCTCTTTCCTTGTGCTTTGCTTGTTATTTCACTACAGATGGGCTCGGTTTAGAAACAGCATTGGCTGTGACACCAATAACTTCCACCTCCCCAGGGAAAAGAGAAACCGGGCAGAGCAGGTGGGAAGTTGGGATGTGGGGCTGCATGGCCCCTGTCTGGAGAGCAGCTCTGTACCTCCAGCATCCCCATACTCTGCACATCACACCCTGAAGTCTGCAAGCTGGAAAAAACAAAGCAGAAAGAATGGATTAAACCTTGGGTCTGAGACTCTCTTTGCCCATCTGGTTTTATCCAGTAAGAGAAACCATTCCTCAGCTTGTCCTCAAGAGCCCATCTGCTGAAAAATGGGGGTCCTGAAAAACCCCAGTTTAGGAACCCCAGGAAGCAAAAGTCCACGGAGATGTCATGAAAGGGGCTGAAAGAAATATTAATTCCCAGGTCTGCTGGGGCTCACTGTGGGGTGCTGACCCGCACAGATTTGGGGTGACCGTGGGATGCTGATGCACACACAGTGGGATGCTGACCCTCACAGAGACCCAGCAGTGAGGTTTTGGGGGATTTCAGCGCTGGAGCCAGGAGCACACTGCTGTGAGCTCTGCCCAGACTGAAACCAAAGAGGTGTTTATGGGGTACGAGCACTGCCAGGATCACAAACAGCCCAACTGCCAGAGAGCTACCCTGGACAGAGACATGGATCCACAGGAAAACATGAAAAACAGGAACAAGAACTGAAAAACAGACCTAAAAACAATCCAAACAGGATCAATATGTCCCAAAAAGGGCTTCCTTCCTATGAGCCCATGGCTCTCTCTCCCTAAGGCAGCCTCTCACCACAGGCAGAGGAGATTTGAGGACAGACATTGCATCTTTCACTTGTCCTCCCCAGTATCTCAACAAGGCTGACGAGCAAAACCACAATGCAAAAAGATCCCTCTGGAGATGGGAAATCGGGGGCAACCAGTTTGTCTCCATAACAGTATCAGGCAGGGCTGGAAGCGCTGCTCCTCAGAGCTTCACCTTGCAAATAAATAGCTCTGAATTGCAGCCAGAAGCAACGGGATCTTTCAAAGACATTATCTGGGAGCAGTCAGTGGAATGCACCTAAAGTCTCATTAATCATCCCGCCGCTTACAGTACTTCTTAATGGCTTTTATGGTTTATCCTTTGAACGCCAACAAAGAGTGTGATTTCTCCTGGCTTATTCTATTAAACAGAAATCAATATCTAACACAAATGTGCCGACGGTGGGAGATTTGGAACGGCCGAGGAGGCACCTGTTGGGCCTTTTCTCCTCTCCTCTGATGTGGGCAGCAGGCTCTCCAAGGGACAGGGCTCTGTTAAGCGCAGCTCCTCACTTTGCAAAACCCGGCCTAAGCAGGAGAGGGAGCTCACACAGGGGCTCTGAAACACGTTTGGTGACAACTTCTTTTTCCTGGTGCTCAAAACTTCGGAGGCAAGTGTTGCGAGCATGCAGGAGAGAGAAAACAGAAAAGAAAGAGAGGCAGAAGCAGGGTAGGGTGGTTTTCATCTCTCCTTTCTATGAGAGCTCTTGTGAATTTGAGTGATGGATGTGAGGCAGCTGAATCAACACAAAGCACAGGTATAAATAAGCTACTGGGAACACAGGCACAGGAGCTGAAGCTTATTATTAATTTTTGCAGCATGAGAGTCAGGCAAGGAGAAAAAGGTTTGGGTCTTTCACTCCCTCTTGCACCCCCAGAAACGGGACTAGATGGTGAAAAAAGAGAGGAAAAAGAGGGAATTTGCTGCACGGAATTAGTTGAAAATGAGTGCAGCTTTAGGACAGGGATGATCCTTCATCAGCAAGGCTTTTCAGCCCAGCTCAGTCTAACTGGGGCCCCCTGGACCACACCAGGAGCCAGGATTGAGAGTAGCCACCAAAGTGAATCGTCTCTGGGGTTCAACCTGCATTATACAGGGCCGGCTCCTACACTCGCAGACACAGGACCCAAAACAACTACAAAAAGCAGCATTAACCACCTCAGAAACCAATTCCAAGATCCTAATAGAAAATGAAATTTGTATTTGTTAAAAACCACTTAGAAGCTTTGGAGCCTTCTCTTTATGCTCCTCTCAGAAACATGCTGTTAAGTAATTAGCAATTTACCAGGTTTAAACAGTTACAAAAATCCTCCCTGAAAACACCAGAGGCAAATCACATCACTCCAGAAATGAGCTCTTTCCTCCAGAGCCCTCAGTGGTACCAACCACCTGATTCCAGAGAAGGAGCAGGGCAGAGCCCACCCCACTGCTGCCTCAATGCACTCCCAGTGTCTCAGAGGGAATTACAGAGCATGAGTGGGTTTAAGTTTGTTTGCAGACATCTGGAGCTCTCCATCCTGGCACATCCCAGTCCAACCCATCCACGCACTGGTGTGGTCAGGAGCAAGAGGATTCTGAGTCCAGAAGCATCTCAGAGGCACGGAGTGCACCTTCCTTGCTGCCTTCCTGAGAGTCTACCAACACCCAGCTCCAAGCACTTCCCTGCTCTCACAGATGCCAGCAAAAAGATCCAGAGGAGATGAGAGATGGAGGGGGTGAAACTGGGGAAGGAGCCAGCCCAGGCAGCCCACACAGCAGTGCTGACGGCACCTCCTGCAGCACCCTACCGGATTATTTAGCACGGCTGATTGCACTCGCTTCCCTCTTCAGAAAGTTTCTCTTCATAGAGAGAAAAAAACAAGGAGCTGAATAGTTGGGGATGCTCGAGGCACTTAACTACACTTAGCAACCTCGAGCCTGCCAGAAACATCCTTGTGCAAGTGACGATTCCAGAATTAACTCCCAGCTCTTGGTGTGCTTGGAAAAAAAAAAAAAAGGAGAGAAGCAGGCAAAGCACCTTCAATAGCAGCTCTTGATTTCGGGTTCAGCACCGGTTCACACTCAGCTTTTATTCCACCAAACGCTGCCTGGATGGGGAACAGCATCTGACCTGCTGGGCAGCACCTTCACCTGCCAAAAGCAGCTGGAATTTTGGTGGTTTGGGTGAGCACCTGGGCTCCAGGTGCAGCTGCTGGCCAGGCTTGTGGTACCTAATTCAAGAGGAATCACACAGCAGTGCAAAGATGCAGGTAAAGAATCAGCAGGTTAAATGTGTGTGGGAACATCTCTGGATTGGGTTGGGAAGGAGCTGCCCCACGCCAGCTTCCTGGAAGGAGAGAGGAATCACCTGCTCCTCTGCCTCCTAAAGAACGAAAGGAGGCAATGAAAGAAAATGCCATTTCTCTGGCAATGCAACAAAAGGTCATTATTTTTTAATCTATTTCCCAGGGAAGGGCATCACCAGCTTACATAATTAAAACTGTTGGGATTGTCCTTACACCTATCTGGATCTTTTAAATTATTTATTTCCTTGGCTCATGCTTTTCCAGCCTGAACATGACCACAGCATCAGAATCCTTCCAGAGCCACTCCTACTCCTGCCACCACAACTCAGAGGCAGAGCCTGCAGCCAAAGCAAACAGCTCCAACATCTCTCCTCTGAAATGAACTTGGTGTTAATAATTTAAAGCTTTACTGGTCCTTTTGGTTGCATGGTAAATTATTCACCGGTTTCCCCCCGCTCACAGCACCCCCGCCCACGGCGCGCGCGGAGCAGGTGCACCCACACAAAGAGAGATGCTCTTTACAACTTCGGAGATGCTCTATCATGTCAAAGAGAAGGGATGAAAGGCAGAGGGAGGACGCCAGCCTCAAAATCACATCCTCCGCTATTGCTCTCGAACAGATAAACGCTCCAGGAGAGTTTTGCGGGGCATGTGATGATAGGAGACGTTTTTGTGATACACAGGTGTGAAAAAGGGAGACAGGCGGGAGAATAAAACCTGATAACACTTCACTCAGGCAGCGGTAGCAAAGGCAGGTGCTTTTTATTCCCCAGCTGCATGAACCAAGAGGAGCAGAAGGGAAACGCAGAGCAGGCGAGCCAGCTCAGATCCCAGGCAGGATCTCACCCTGGATGTGAGAACCTCCTGCAGCGAGGCAGCTCTGTTCTTCCTCCACACAGGTATTGCACTCCCAGCAGCTCAGCTCGTGGGATTGCAGACTTGGGTGCGCAACGCCAGCCTGCTCCTGACAGCCTCCCAAGGGTTCCCTGGAAGCAGCCGTGTTCATTTGCATCACCAAACATGAATTCAACTTTGTTGCAGAGAGACTGGAAGTGGAAGATGGTCAGAGACAAGTTTCTTGTAAGAAACATGGAAAAAACCCCACCTGCTAGAGAAGGTGCTGCCTGATGAGCTGAGGGCAAGCCCTGTCCCTTGAGCCCAGCCTGAACTAATCCAGAGCAGTGCAGTACACAGGGAAATCCCAAAGGATGTGAAAATTAGAGGGAATATTATTATTTTTAACACCAAGAATAGGAGTAACAACTTTTAGGGCTTATCTGGGAACTACCTATGCGTGCATACACCTACACACAGATGTGTGTGTGTATTTGTAGGAACCACTTCCGAGACACCTGCACCTTTGTTTCCATATCACACTGTCCTTAATTTCTCTATATCCAACACTTTCTTAATAATCAGCATCTTCTGCCTTGATTTTGAACTCCTCAGGATCCATTTCATCCAAAGGAGCCTGTCTAAAGGAGGATTCCTCTAGTCACCTGCTAACAGGAAGCCTGGGAGCTCATTCTGCTGATCACATCCCACTGGGAGATCCTTGGAATGGTCTGGGAAGGATAGCAACAATGACAACAGCAGGGTCCCATGGGGCTTTTCAGACATCCCTGGGGGACAGCACATTGCTTCACTTCCCACTCCTGCAGCTCCCAGGAAAATATTCTCCAGCTCTGCTGTGAGAAGGACAGTGCTCAGGGGGGAGGTGACACAAGTGGGATTTATCACCCGACACACTGGGAAGCAAAGCCAGCCCAAACTCAGCTGAGCACAGAGGTTTTGCCTCAGCTCGGGCTTGCGAGGGACATGACCTTTCTGAAAACTCTGGTTATTTATTTTGATAATCCTTTTGTTGGGATAAACGCTTTGCTCTTGCCACAGCCTCAAGGTCATGGGAGTAAATGAGGAGAGGAGAAAGGCCAAGTGAATGGGATCTGTCCTTTGCAACTGAAGGCATTAGTGAATGAGAGGTGAAATGAGGGGGCTGAACTCCTTCTCCTCTGCTTTTCACTAGAAAAAAAGCCAACAACAGCAACACAGCTGCAAAATAAGTCTCTCTTTCCATCCCTTCCTTATTCTTTTATTCCCATTACTGTCCACATGGCTCTTCCCTAGGTGGTACCACCACCTCCATACTCCAACTTGCTCCTCACAAGCTACACCCTGATGGGAAGAGAAGAGGTTCATATCCCTGCCCTGGAGCCTCACACAAACACCCCCAAGGCAGCACAGTCCTACCCCCTCCAAGGACTCCACACCCTTTTACAGACCCTAATAGGCTTTAGAGCAGAGCAAAGGGGTGGAGGGGAATCTGCCAACTCCTCCCTGCTTGGATAGAGCCATTTTGGTGCAGAGATCTGCAAGAAGAATATTAAGCTTGGTCTGAATGCAGCAGCCTCGCTCAAGATTTATGAAGGATGAAGGAAGGAAGATTCTGAGGCAAAGCATCATCTCAAAAATAACTGCCGAGTCCTAGCGGGTATAAAAGATCTGTCCATAAACCAGTTTGTCATCACCAGTCAATAAAAATTCAAGCCATGGGAGGAGGAGGCGATAGCTGAGGTCCCTCTCCTGCCTCGCTGCCCCTGCGTGATCCCAGCTGGATCACCTGCACACACAGGTGGGCAAAGGCAAGTCCATCCTCAGCCTGGCTCCCAATGCACGTCCCCTGCCCCAGCATCTCAAGGTGGGCACAGTCACACCCATTCAGGGCACAGACAGGGGTCTGATGGCCAGGCAGGACGAGGGCAGCAGGACCAGAACAAGAGGAAATGGCCTCACGTTCCAGCAGGGGAGGTGTAGTTTCGATATTAGGAATGAGTTCTCCGTGGAAAAGGTTTTTCAAGCACTGGCACAGGCTGCCCAGGGCAGTGGTGGGATTTAAAAGATGTGCAGATGTGGCCATTGGGGACATGGGTTAGTGGTGGGTTTGGCAGTGCTGGGGAATGGTTGATCCTGAGTTTAGAGGGCTTTTCCAACAGAAAAGATTCTGTTATTTTAGGGAGAAGATGGAGTCACACCTTCAAAACCCATCTGGGGCATAGTGTCAGCACCAAACCCAAGTGCTGGTACCTATCAGATGTCCAGGAGGACTCTGTTCCTCTCTGCCACCTACTGCCAACACTTCAGTCACCTTCTGAGCCAGAGAGAGGAGGATCTGATGCCAACTCAGGTGACCCATCTGGGGCAAAGCCTCCTGGCCACAAGCTGTATCCAGGCAGAGCTGCCCAAGGCACAGGAAGAGGCTCTTTGATGAGCTGCACCAAGCTGAAGGCAGTTGGCAAGCAGAACAATCCATTGCTGTGATAAAATCTGTCCTTAAAAGTCTGGTGCCTTTTCTTTCTTTTCTGTGGGTTTTTTAACGCTGCCTGATACAAAGGAAAACACCCCAGCTGGTAAAAGATGAAGGAAAACTTCTCTCATCACCTTTCCCATCACAGGCAGCCCAGACACTCCGAGACACTTCTGCTGCCTGGCAGCCCTGGGAACCTTCACATCTGATTTCCCTCTTGTTCAAAGACGGGACATCCCCGGGAGGCGACGCCGGATCAGCCGCCAAGGGCTGATGGCAGCAGAAAGGGAAGCGCCAAAGCTGGGAAGGATCTGTCAGAGTTCTCCAGGCTCTCATCCAGCTGGGGCAGGCCTGTTCCTTTGCTGTAATTCTCCAGTGCTCTATCAAGTCAAGTTTTAAATAGCTCAGGTGATGGAGAGGACTGTGGAGGCTTCTAGTTCTCTCCAATGGAAGGATTTCTTCCTCTGCAAAATAATTTATTCCCTAAGAGAACATCTCATGCTAGCTTTTGCCCAACAGCCTTTCCTCAGCTTCCAACCTGATGGATCATGTCCCTCCACCCCGTTTTCCTGTAGTGTCTCTTGCCAAACTCCTTTGCCCATCAAGGCATGGGCACAACCCCAGGTCAGTCAGAGCCAGCACACCCAGAGAAGTAGAAGCAGCACCAACATGGGGAGAAAACCCCCTTTCCTACCAATCCCCAGCCATAAATTCAATCATTTGGATGCTTCTCTGCTGGAACAAAAAGGAACATGCAGGGATATTACTGAGGGTAATTTGAGCCACCAAGAACTGTGTGTGAGCAAGCACACCAGCCGTGTGTGTCCTTGCTTCTTCTCCATCTCACCAGGTTTTTCATTCCCTGAACCTTGTGGCTAAAAAAAAAAAAAAAAAAAATTAAAAAAAAGCACCTCACCATCCCTTCTCATTACTAATCATTCCCATCAGCCTCCCAGGAAGCACTGTGGGGCCACTTGACCATTAACAGGGCACTAAATGCAAGGTGGAGGAGGATGTATTAATATCTAATAAGAGTGATAGATGATCTCAGCCACTCGGGCACTCCAGCTCAGGTACTCGTGGCAGGTACTGGAGCTAATTTAAAATAATAATAATAATAACAACAATAATGGCAGCAGCAGCAGCAGCTGCCTTCATTTTCCAAGTCAATTGATTCCTCAGCAGGAATGCCATCTTGACAGATTTATTTTGATCGAATTGTCTAATTGAATACAGTTCTTGTTTCCCTTCACTTTGTGACCTTTCACGCCTGTGAAATAAATGCAATTTAGAAAATTATTCCTCAGCATCAAACTCAGCTCCTCCAGGGCTGGGGTGCCTGCCTTGTCTCACCAGTTTGCCAACAAAACACTATCAAAGGATGCCAATGTAAAGGAGGTGCCCAGGCTTGGGCACTCTTCCAGTATTTCATTTCCACTTCACTTTAAAAAATGTTAAATAAATAATAAAAAAAAGAAACTATAGGAGGTTTGCAAGAAGCAAAATCAAACATCCTGGCTGTTTGGGCAGATTTTATTTTCTGCCGATTCAGGTCCCCAGCATTTACTGTACCACAGCTCCTTCCAGTTTAATGGAAGAAGATTTGCTCCCGGTCCTATGATGCTGCTGGAATAAGATGTACCAGGAGGCTCTTCCCTCCATCCAGCAGAGACATGGGCTCCAACCCCCACCAGCCATTCATCCAACTTCACCTCCTCCCCAGGCCCTCCCAGCTCCCGCCTGGGATGCTCTGATGTGCCAGATACGAGATGATGCTTCCCATAAATTTCACAAGAACAAGTATCAAAGATTAAAAATAACTAAGCCACGTCCCTCGCAGACAAACGCGCTGTCTGCGCGCCAAGAGAGGTCCTGGTGAGAAGAGTTGCAGCTGAATCTTTTATAATAATATCAATCAATATTAAAAATGAATGGCCTGCTCAATTTTTAAAGTGTCTTAAATTAATCTTTAAACACAACTATTTTGCTTAAACCAAAGGCTTTTGGTAGCCTGAGAATGGTATTTCCATCTGCTCCCTCGGGCTCGTGCCAGGTACGAGAAGAGGTCTAATAAATAAGCAAATAATATACATCCAGCACAATTCCCTTGAACTTGAAAAGTGGGGAAATGCAGAATTTACTACTAAATTCATTATTGACTTAGCTGCAAAAAATGTCTTTATCAGTGCAATAAGATAAGCCCTATGGAGACTGTTAAACCTGCTAAATCCACTGGGTTTAGGCTGGATAACAAACCTAGCTGCTACCCCTGAAGATCAGGATGGTACAAGACCACAGAACCACTTAGGCTGGAAAAGACCTCTCAGACTGAGTCCAACCTGTGGCTGAACCCCACCTTGTCACCCAGCCCAGAGCACTGAGAGCTACCTCCAGTCCTTCCTTGAACATCTCCAGGGATGGGGGTTCCATCACCTCCCTGAGCAGCCCCTGACAATGTCTAACCACCATTTCTGTGAAAAAAAATCCTTCTGATGTCCAATCTGAACCTCTTCTGGTGCAATTGGGGCTGAAAAAGAGAGGAATGGGGGCACAGGGATGGCTTGGGACTACGTTGAAGTTGGGTTGAACCCATCTAATCCCCTCCAACAAACACCTGCACCTAAACAAATCCAAATTTGGACATTACCCCCATGCTCCATGGGCTGCCCCAGAATTTCAAGAGCTTTCCCAGCATGGGAAAAGCCACTCAGTCAGGCAGCAAGCTTCCCAATGCCAGTGTTTTTAATATATTCTGGAGAATGTGGCATTTCTGATGGCAAGACTTCTGCCTCACTTGCCGTTTAATGTTAAGAGGCTTGTACAGTCAGCAGCGTTTAAAGAGTAATGACTGTTTTCATGGTAAATGCTCTGTTAAATAACCCAGGATTATTGCGTTGTGTTATTGCATATATAAAATGGCATTTCAAATAAAAAAAATAATTGTTTTAGAGCTAATTGATGTTTTTTAACCAGCTCCGTGTGTGGAATTTTTATTTGGTGGAGGGTCGGGCTGGTGTCAGGAAGAGGCAATAAAGGCAGGGAGACTTTGACCTGCCAAACTCACTCTGTCTGGGCTTTGTATGGTTCAGGTGCTGCTTTTAGACAAGCAACAGGAGAAGGTTCAAGCTCTCTGCTCTAAAATGTGAAATTTAGCCACAGGCAGGCACCTCTGCACCCCAAACCTCAGTGTCCACCCATGGCTGGAGCATCCGTTGTCCACACATGGTCAGTGTGACACCGGAGATCCACCGTGCCAGCAGCACCCCTGCCTCCAATCTGCAAATCTCCTTCTCTCAACCCCCCAGCTTTGGTCGGTTTTCCATGTGGTGACACTTCAGAGGCACCCAAATCTCCCTGGGGGGTGACACATCCCCCTCCCCTGTTCCCAGTGTTATTTCTGCAGACAGCAAGGGAGAACCGCCCTAATGCTCAGGCTGATGAATCACTGATGAGCAATCCTGCTGTGGGAATTTAACTCTGATCATTCCAGAAGGGATTAGGATGGCTCAGGTCCTTCCCTGCACCCACCTCCCGCAAGGGCACTGTCCTCACCACATCCTCAGTAAAGCCATCACTGTCATTTCTCTCATCACATGGTGATTTTGGCACCTACCACAGCCCTGCCCGGCTGAGCTGAGCACAAACATTCAGTGACCTCGTGGCTGCTGAGAGCCCAAACCCTGTTTACACCCCTCGGAGTCTGTGGGTGCTTCAGTCCTCAATTCAAGGGTGGGGAAGTGCTCCTTCCTCTCCAGCCTGGAGACCGAGCTCCTCTGACAGCAGCTGCCTTGCTGATCCCTGTCTGGACACTCACAGGGCACTGGAGCAGTCAGAAGCACTGGCAGGTCCTGAAGAGAGAGGCAGTGACTTTGGGGATGTGCAGTTAATTACAGGAGCTCTCGGAGTTGCTGGAAGGGAGAGCAGGGCCATCAGAGCCCACAGTTAAAAGCCTCGACCATCTCCTAAGATCCCCGAGTCCACACATGAGTGCGGTACTCAGATCACAGGGTGAGAGCAGGGGGTGACACACACCTCCCAAAGAGACCCGGGGTGTCACTGAGTGTCCTCCCTTGCAATCTGGCAGTTCATTAACTCAGAAGAGTCCCCAGCATCTCTCCTCTGCGTACCAGAGCACCACGAACCACCTCACAACAGCTTATAACAAACCAGAGACCTGTAGTGCAGAGGCCAAAAGCCACCAGCTCTGAATCATCACAGGGAAGGAGGGATGAAAGCCACCATCGTGCCCCAGACCCTGGCAGCAGCAGGGAATGGGTAAAAGGAAAACGTTCAAATGAAGCAGACGATGAGGTTTGCAGACGAGCAGGGAGGAAAGCTCTGCACTCCTCCAGCATGGGAAGGGCAGCGCAAAAATAATTGGGCTGAAATATCTAAGGGAAGACTGCCCAGAGCAGGAGAGTTCAAGACTATGAGCCTGCTAGTTTGAAGTTGTTCCTCATCTTCAGAAGTCACTCCCAGGCCTGTCTTTGCTGAGCCATCAGAGCTCAGGGTGGACCCTATGGACAGTCCCAGACCTGGCATCCTTGGGGATGGCCAAACTCACCCATTGCTGCCCTGTAATAAGAGTTGTCACCTTCTGCTACAGCTTTTCCCAGCCCCCAAAGACAAGCTTGATCTGATCTAGGAGACCACATCTTGCTTTAGGAATCACGGAGAGGTGACAGGAGTCATTTCCTTTCTTAGCATCAACCCATGCTCCGCTCACGTCCCGTGATGCTACAGCAGCTGCACAGCCCAGGAGGTGCTGGTTAAATGCAGCTCTGTGTGTTCCAGCAGTGCAAATAATATTGCTGGCTGCACACACAGACTCTATAAAACAAGATACAGACGTGAGAACCTGAGGCCAAAACAGTCTCATCATCGTTTTCTCCCAGTTACACCCTCTGCAAAAGCCACAGAACCCTGTCCCTCAGACAAGACAACCCTTCAGTTCATTCTTTCCTTCTTCAGATGACCTTTTCCAGGTCCTGGGGCTCTGTCTGAACCCTCTCCCTCCCTTGGAGGCACCTGGATCCCAGAAGGACACTGCCCTAATGGGTTACATCTCATTACTGCGACCTCAATGTCTCTCCACGTCTCCCTCTCCCTTCAGCATCTGTCTCCACGGTACCCAAGTGCCTCAGATGAGTAGAAAAGTCCCTTTGTGTGTTTTCCCAACCCTTGGCTGTACAAGTACCGTTTAATCAAGCTCAGTAATGAAGGCAGAAATGAGCCAGAACAGGCTGTGCTGCCACAGGCAGGATCAGCACAGACTTTGAATCAGAGGTGGGGGCTGACCCTGCTACCTTCAGGTGACAAAAGGGACAGGAGCAGCAGTGGGGTCGGGCACCTCTGTGATGTTCCAAAGGATCCAAGCAGCCTCAAAGTTTCAAACAGCCCATGGGCACGTCAGCTATAATACAAGTGCATGTGGTAAATCCCAAATCTGTTCCTACACATTAACACTGTGGGATATTTAATTCTCCAAGGTTCCCAGGCTCGAGTTTAACCCTCCATAAAAGCAACACTCACCTCAGGAACCCTAAAAGATATTTAGGGCACAAAGTCTGTGCTTTGGAGTGTACTCCTGCCTGGCAGTGCTAGCCCAGATGCTGCTGCCAGCTCCCAGGCTCACTTCTGAACGTGGTGTCTGCTCTCCAGGCTTGGCTTTCTCCCTCTCTCCAGGATCCTTCTCGCATGGATGCTGTCACCATGTGCTTTAATTAGCAGTTCCCTCCAGCCTGGCCAACTCCTGCTTCCAGCATTTGTAAGATGACTTCCCCATCCGTAAATCAGGCATCAGAAGACATCTCTCCCTCCCACACCATCCCTGACATGAGTTCTGCCCTGCTGAGCATCCATCGGATGCTCACACCTGATGGAAGGTGCTTGGGACACACAGCTTTCCTAAAACCAGCTCCTCTGGCCACAGCTCTCTCGGTGTCTGGTGTCACACTGTCAGGTCCCACCATTTGTTGCTTTTCTTTCTCTGCTCAAATCTGCCAGCCCTGGAAATGGCATTGCACGAAGATCTCACCTTGTACAGAGCTGAAGTGCATGTGTGGAGCTGTAGGAACATGGTTAAAGGTTTGCAACCATGGTCTGAGATCATCTTAGAAAAGCCACAAAGCAAATAAAAGGCACTTCAAAACATAGAATCCCAGAACTATTTGGGTTGGGAAGGGACTTTAAAACTCATGTTCTTCCAAGCCCTGCCATGGTCAGGGTACCTTCCACTACCCCAGGTTGCTCAAATAATCTGTAATTTAACTAATCAAAATACATGGGGTTTGTTCGCCCCTTCATGGTCTGGACTTTGCCACTCCTCCTCATAGTGGTTAACCTTTACTATCACTAGTAGGGAATTACTATTTACCCCTACTCAAGAGGAACATGTTTGCAGCCTGTGCTACACAGGTGCAAATGACTCCAAATAACTTTTATTTCTTAGAAAAGCACGTTCACAATACTTCTGCTGACATAAAACTCCCTGCAAGCTGTTCTGGGCAGGGACTGTCTCTGTGCTATACACTCGCACAGTGCCTGTCCCAGCCTCCAGGCCCTACTACAATATAAATAATGATAATCCCTCACTCAGCAATACAATGAAACATTTGCACGGTATTAAAAATAATTTAAAATTCATACCTACATTGGGAAATTATTCAGTAAACTCTAATTACTTATCAAAAGCAACGATGATAGTTTTAAGGAGAAGGAGTGCCCATAAATATAGAGCCATAAATAAACTGCTTCTCGGTAGCTCGAATTAATTTGTATTTAATTGCTAGAAATTGCTATCAATTACTAAACATTCCTTGCAGAATAGGCAAATTCTTTTAAGAACAATTTCAATTGCTAATTGACAGTCTCTTTTTTTTTTTTTTTCCTCTTTCTCATCCCTGCTCCTGCCAAGTGCAGGAGACTGCCCGGCCAGTTCTGCACTTTTGGGGGGCAGAGAGAGACCTGTGAGGAGCCAAGGAGCTGCTCAGGCTTCACGAGGTTTTACCACCTGTAAAACCCTGAAGAGACAGGAAAACCAGTGCTGAAAAACATCCCTGACACAGCAAGGAAAGTGATTCCTTGCAAAGGATTGAAAGGAGGGAACTGAGAGCTGAAGTTACACATCCAGGGAGAGAAACAACTCCCAGGGACTGTGCATCTCCCCTGAATGCCACAGCAAAGCCGTGGCAGATGCTGAGGGAGGCTCTCTGTGCTCCACTACTCTTCTCCAGAGCCAGACCCTGCCCTCCTGCTGGAGGATGCTCCAGCTCCTGCCGTGTGGCAGGACACGAGCTGAGCCACACGCCTGGCTGCCGCTTCCCGCCTCTCCACGCTGAACAGCCCTGCTATCGCTCCTGACTCATTTTCTGGTGTTTTCTGCTTTGCTGTTGGCATAACATCCCATCAGCACAGTTAATTACATCCACGCTGAGTGTGAAGGACAGGCTGAGTCTCGCAAGGAGCCGGCGGCTGTGCAATCCTTCCCGCTGCTCTCGCAAAACTGCTTCCATGGATGCTGACAAACCGCGGCGCGGGGCTGCCATGTGCGAGACAGCAGCTCCCGAGGGAACTCCTCCCTGCAACGCCAGGATTCGGGATTGCTCTCATCCCCACACCCCTCCAAATTCCCCCAGCATCCCTGCTGTGAGCTCAAACTTGTGGCTGCAAACATCTTGCGTTGGGGATGTCCCATCCCTGGAAGTGTCCAAGGCCAGGCTGGAGCAAACTGGAATAGTGGAAGGTGTCCCTGCCCGTGGGACATGAAATGAGCTTTAAAGTCCCTTCCAACCCAAACCATTCTGGAACTCTCTGATCTCCCTCAACCTCATTGCCCAAACAGAGGCTACACACACTCCCAAAAAGTTTGCACAAAGCACAAAATGCAGAAGAAACATCGGCCCTCTCTCAGCAGAGAAAGCCCCAGCACAGAAAGCCCTGTTCCCACTCAAACCCACCCTGCTGGTGGAGGCACTTGTACATCCATGGGTGAGAGCAGGCTGGAAGCAGAGGAGGGTGCTGGGAAGAGCTGCTCATGTCTACAGCTCGATTAAAGAGAGACCCAGGGTCTCCAGGACTGTCAATCCAACATTCAGGCACCGCTCCATCACCGTCCCCCCAGGAGCGGGCTGACAGTCACAGGGAGCCATGTGCCAGCCATCACAAGCAAAGCAAGTGACACACACATCTCCTGCTTACAATAACAGCCCTTCTGTGTCTAATCCATCATATTCGATGCAGATCTCTTACCCTGAAGTGTTGTCAATGAGGATTTAATTTAGTGCTAATTAGACAAATATTGCATGTTGAACAGCCATTGATTATTAAGAGACAGGGAGCGTGGCTTGGCTCAGCAGTGTGCACGGACACGCTGGATTATATCTGGGATGAGGCTGGGAAATGTCTTGCTGTTTCTAATCATCAGATAGTAATTAACGTCCAATAACTTGTAACTAGGTTTATCATTATAGATTTAGGAAGGCAGTAATAGTACTGTATGCTAATTAAATATCAACTGATTATTTAAGGCATATAAAGATTTAGCAGCAAGGTAATAGATATACACAGTTGTTAAAGTTTAATATCCATCACACAGCATTCTCCTGTTCTATTAAGTTAGTGTTTAATGAGAAAGAGTGTTGTTACTGTAGGAAACTTTTGGATGGGAGTGTCCAAAGTGTTTGGCAACTTACAAGGTTTAGAGTCTCTCAAAGGAACAAAAAGTCAGGAAATTCGGAGCCTCAGGTGAAGTGAGGTCAAGCAAGAGATTGTGGCAGAGCCCAAGGCACTCCTAAACCTCCTATCTGACGTTTTGCATCTCAGCTTTCCCCTCAATCCATGCAACCCCCACCCAAAAATAAAGACAAGTTGTCAAATCCCTGTTGGAATAAAACTTTCAAACCCCAGCCCAGAACCTTCTGGAATCCCACCAGCCCACAGGGCAGCCCCATCCAACTGGAAGACACGGACAAGAAGCTGAAGTTTGGAGCGAACTTCCGCAAATAATAATGGCAAAGAAATCAATAGAGCCCTGGCACCCCCTCTCCACGGTACCTGCCCCCAGAGCTGCCTCTCCTCCCCAGGATGGGGCCTGACCCCGTGCCCAGCACCAGTGATTTGGGAGGGCTGGGAAGACTGAGCTCCTTCCCACGTGAAAGATAAAACCAGAAATGAGAGACAGAAGCCCAGCATCTAAAAGGGAAAAGATAAATGGCTTCTGAAGGGAAGTAACCTGCTGGACATCATGTGTTTGGCAGCACCCTGCTAAGTGCAGCATCAGTCTTGAAAACTGCTGCAAGCTCAGCAATCGCAGGACAAAGCACAGGATTCTGTCAGGGCTTCTTCCCAGAGGGAGCCCAAGGCCTGGGACTGTCTGGTTTTGGCCACCCTGGATGGCTCCCAGCTTGGGGAGGTGGGCTAGGAGAGAGATGTAGCAGGGAGAACACCTTTCAGTGCACAGAGCTGCTTCCTGCAGACGGGCTGGCCCCGTCGCTGATTTACCAGGCAATAAAAGCAAAATCAAGGAAAATGCCTCAACTGCACCCCTGAGAGTGTCCAGCCTTAGTTATAGAGTCTGGGCAGGCCCCAGCTGCCTCTTAAAAGCTTGTGTTGTACACAGGGGGTCTGACATGACTGGAGAAGGGGTCCAGAGATGGCTGGCTCTCTGATGGGTGCTGGAGCATGACACCCACAGCAGGAAGAGGAGGAAAAGTGCTGCTGCTTGGGAACACGACAGAAAAAGGCAGCAGGAGGCAACAGGATGAGGCCAGCACCCCTCCTACAGTGGGCTAGAAAACCCTATTGCTTGGAAGGAAAATCAATGCACTTCATCATGGACCTTCCCACTTGGGGCACCACAGGATGGGGTCTAGAACGAGACATCAGCAACTGCACATCTCTACTTCAGAAACCTCCAGAGTCCTTGGTGGCATCCCAAAATGCCAGTCCTGCAGCACAATGATGCTATGAACAGGCACACTCCTGCACAGGCAGATTCAGTGCATAAAGCCAGCTCCCCAAGCTCTCTGTGTCATCCAGCAGGATGTTACCTGCCAGCTGCAGCCTGAAACTTCTGCAAAGGTGGCTTTTCCTACCATCTGGGAATGGATTTTAGACTGGGCTGGGTCTCAGAAGCAGGGAAGCACCTAAGAACTCCCAGCCTGCTCCCTTACAGCCATCCCAGACAGTGATTCCCACCTCAGGCTTCCCACTTGCTCACAGGCAGCAGCTCCAGCCTTGCCTGGGTCACCATGTGAGGCACCTCCTGCTTCCCCCCTGCCCTCCAGGCTTCTTTCTCCATGGTACAGATGAGATTTCATTTGTCTGACACAATTTCTCCTTGACAAACAAGAAAAGCTCTTCTGGCTGTGCCACAGTTTCTTGTCCATTCCAGCTGATCACAAATGATTTTGCTTGTTTGCTCCAGAGCATTGCCAGGATGGAAGATGAGCCATCTCCTACAATAGCTTCTCTCACTTTTCTACACCAACCACTATATTGCCCTTCCCAGGGGTCCGGAACATTCCCTGCCCTTTGGGATGAGCAGCAGCAGTCCTGACATCACTCCAGCCACTTCCTGCAGAGCCAAGCAGGAGCAGCATCAGCCCAGGCGATTTATATCAGAACTCCAGCAAGAGTTCTGAGCAAAGGCTGAGAGAAACCTCTCTTAAATAGTTTTGCAGTGGAGTTTACCCGAGCTGCAGCAGGCAACAAAGAAACGTCAAGAGCAATGAGACAAGGCAGAGGAGGCGTCGTAGCAGATAAAGGATTCTTCAGGTATGAGACAAAACCAGCTTTGGAAACCTCGCAGAAGTGAGTTTAAAGTCTCCAGAGGATATCAATTGAGAGTCTGTCACTTGGTGTCAGGATAACTTTCTGGACAGCTCTCGGAGCTTGTTAAGCTCTTGCTTGGGCTGCATTTGAGCTCTGGTGGCAGTGCTGTCTGCGAGCACCAGCGCTGAAACCAGAGATGAAAAAGATCTGCTGAGTCCATGCAGCTTTTCCACTATCCCTCCAAAATTCCCCACCATGACCTGCAACATCTCAGTGTTGGGCATGGGGACCTCAGACAGGGCTGCTCCAAGACACACTCCCACAAGGAGGGGATGTCTCTAAGCAGGGGCAACACCATGAAATCGGGCTCCTCTCACCCCAAAACAAGGGCTGGGGTGTCCAGGAGGGATTTGTGGGCACAGGTGGGAAATGCAGGATGAGATGCAGCAGCCCGTGTAAGAGCAGGTGGCCAAACCAGACGGTCGTAACACTGTCTCAGCATCACAATCTATGGCTCGGGTAGGAAATAGCCACATTCCCCGCAGCAATCATTTCATCAAAAACCCTGCAAGACTCCTGCTGTTCCCACTAGCCCTGGATCCCTAACTTTAATTAAGTCCAAAGAGCCTTCCCGCAAGAACAAGGGAGGAGAGGGTGACTCAGACAGCGATGGGACCAGTCAGTGCAATTATCATACAGTTAAGAATATTAATTAAAAACAGCCCTCCCCCCAGTTAAAAAAAAAAAAAGGCAAATGAATCAATTCTACTTAAAGGAATGTATGAGGATGAGGAGAAGGAGCAGGGAGGGTGACAGAGACAGAGATGGGACACACTGTGAATGCTAAGAGCTTCCCACCATGGCCACTGCCGCAGTCAGCCCCAGGCCTGGCTGCTTCCAACAGATACTCTGAGTCTCCTCAGAAATGGGCTCAATCTTTCCTTCTACCTGCTGCCGCATCCGAGCAACTCCTGTGATCACACAAAGGACTTTAAATCTTGGCTTTAACTGCCTTGATTGAATTAAATGCAACACCACGGTAAAGCCGGCTCCTCATTTCAGGTACGAGCAAGGAGCCCTTGCTCTCCTGCTAACAGCACTCTCCCTCTCTCGGAAATGATGAGTTGCTCATGGGTTATGCTCTTTAAGAAAGGAAAAAAAAAGTCATCTGATAAAGTGGGTTATAAAACCGGTGGTGGTAATAAACGGAGAGCAAGGAGCCTGATGCAAAGCCTGCAGAGAAGGCAGAACCTGCTGTAGGGACACAATACCTGAACCGTGATTAATACATGACTACAGGTGACAGCTCAGGAGCAGCACAGGTGCCACCCACGACACAAGGGACAACAGCAGCAGAGGGGAGTCACCCAGACACCAGAGGGAGGGTGTCAGGAGAGGATGATGAGTGACTGGCTCCCAAGTGTTGAAGCTGAGGGAGTGGACGTGCCTGGTAGGCACCTTCTGCTCAAGCACCTGCAGCCCTTCAGCGGAGATGCTGCCACCCCTGTGATGCAGCTGGGATAAAACCCAGCCAAGGTTTCCAGGCAGGATCAACCCATTGGGATGGCCAACCATGGCCTGCCAGCAATGCCCTCACAGCAAACACAATGAGCAACGTGCAGAGAAAGCTGTGACTCAATAGCACTCTGCCACAACAGCCTCTTTTGACTGCGGGCACAACAGAGGACAGGCCACGGGCACGAGGGGACGAGGTAAAGCAGTGACATGATGAGATGGGAACAGGCTTGCAGTGACTCATGGTCCTCCAACAAAGCTACTTTCCAATGAGTGAGAGCTGCAGGAAAAGGCATCTCAGGTGCCTGGGTTTATGAGAGGGAAGGGAGGAGACACTTCAGGAAAGGACTCTGAGTGGAGAAAAACTGATGAGAGCACAACTCTGGCATTCCCAATTCCTGCCTGAAACTCTCCAGGCCTTGTCACTCCAAGCTAGACCCGCAGGGACCAGCACCACCACGGACTTATCATAGAGGGTGGAGAAGAGCTCAGCTTCCTTCTCTCCTTCCATGTTCATCCTTCTCTCCTGGGATTTGCCTCTCAGTGAAACAGGAATAAAGAGGAACATGCTCCTGTGGCTCCTACGAGCCCCAACACAGAGCAGGATCTGTCACAAGAAGGTGCCCTGGGAGCATAAACCATTTCTCTTTATCAGCCTCCATTATTATCACATTAATGGAACCTTCACTGGCAGGATGGATGCTCAAGTGCCCAGGAAGCACTCCTGGCTCTTTCCTGCCCCTCCACAGGAGCAGGGCACTGTGCCGACAAATCCCCAGGAGAATTACGGCCGAGTTCCGGGCACAGACACGACTATCGGTTCCTTTTTATGAGCCTTCATTGTTATTACCACCTATTTCTTTTTACATTCCTGCCAAAATACCAAACATTAATCTCCCTCGCTCCCTGCAGGCAAAACATGGGTAATTGGATTTATATGGGTTAGAAATTTGTTAGATTTTTATATAAATATATATATATACACACATGAACACATGCACACACACGGAGAAGATATAAAAAACCCAGTGAAGGGATACACTATCCCATTGGAACTCGGGTACCAACTGGCTGAAGCCAAACCCCCCACATTTCTGTGCTGGCTGCTAGTCTTTATTTTAGGAGCTCATCCCTCAATGCTGAACTTCACACACTAAGAGTTACCAGTCGTGGATTTTTCTTTGGTGCACCCTTTGCAATGCCCTGGTTTTACCTTTACCCACTCCCTTCTTCCACCTGGCATTTTTCTTTCCCCCCTCCCAACTTTTCTTTCTCTTCCACTTTTTCCCTTCTGGAATCCCATTCCTCTTGTCTCCAGCTCCAGTCTGGAGGTGACACCACACACAAGCCTTGGCACACCAAGAGAAGAAAATGCAACATGTGTGACATGTCCTCAAGTGTCCCCACTCTAAACCCATCAGCACTGGAGATGGCACGAAGTACCTCAACAGCATCAGCGCAATTTGCTGATCTTTTACAGGATTAGAAAAATATTTTCATTTTACAGCTTACACCACAACAGATGTTGTTCTCATTATCCTCCCCCTCCACAGAGAAACAGACTTGGAGACCCATTTGTATCCCAAGGAACAAGTCCGTCAAGTGAGCATAGTCATGGAAACAACTCATTTTAAGCAAATCTTGGGAAATTTTCATAGGAAAACAGAAATATAAAATGTGAGTGTTTTGCACTGAAGAGGCGACCTTGAAGGGTTCTGTCAGGAAAGACAAGACCTACATATCAAATCCAACCTGCAATAAACAACCCATTACAGGCTAAAAATTGTTGACAGGGGCTGTGGGGAAATTATTTTTCTCATTAAGAAAAAAAAGAAAGACAAAAAACCAGCACATCCTAACCCTCAAAGGCTGCTCACAAGGACAGAGGAAGAAGTGATAGTCACTGAATCAGATATTTCTTATGAACTGTCTGCTAGGCTGCAGTATCTAAAGATTATCACTTAAAACTATATGTCCAGCTGTTGTAAAAAGCATCCGTGGTTTAGGGCTCAGGAATGCAAGGAGGAGGCAAACTGTGAGAACAGTGAAGGGAACAGAGAAACTCTTTGGAAAGCAGGAATGTGAAAGACAGCCACTGTGCCCCCGTTTGGTTTTGCAGCATTAACACCTAATCCTGTTCCAGAAACAAAGCCCTGAGCTCCTGGAGGAGTGTGCGTGATCCAGGGGAAGGACAGCTATTACCACGGAGTTTATTATCCTTGCAAAAAGATCTCTGTACCCTATAGCACAAGGATTACCAACAGTTCAGTCTCATCCCCAGGAGGTAAATATCACCACTTGGAAATATTTCTGCCTAGTGGAGCTTAAAAACTTAGCATGGGAGGGGGTGGGGTTTTTTTTGTTTTTTTTTTTTTTGCTATACAAGAGGACCTTCCCAGGATTTGAATCCTGGCCCTAGGAGATGTGACAGTGAGGGTCCCCTTCTCCCTCTGCAGAGCCCCACCAGCTCGCTGTGCTCTCAAAACCAGCATTTTCTGCAGCAAACCCCCAGTGCTGTGGTTCCAGCCTGTGTCAGCAGGACTCCCCAGCTCTCTGACACTGAGCCCAGCCCTAGACCCACATAAAACCTGCCTGGTGCTGGCTCAGCAGGAGAAGGGCAGGCACAGGCAGCAGCCCAAGCCTTGCTGGCTGAAGGTGAATTCTCCAAAGCCAGCCCTGAATCGCCTCAAAGCCAGACTTGAATCTTCCCCTTGCCCAGCAGGACTGAGCTCTTGGAGCAGGGACAGCCAGTGTTGGGGACAACGAGCTGCAGGGAACACCAGCCTCAGGGACAACCAGCCTTAGGGACACTCAACTGCAGGGACAATTAACCACAAGGAACACCAAACTCAGGGAAAACCAACATCAGGGACAACCAGCCTCGGAACAACTAGCCTCAAGGACAATGAACCACAGGGAACACCAACCTCAGGGACAACGAGCCTAGGAACAACCAGCCTCAGGGACAATGAACCACAAGGAACACCAACCTCAGGGACAGTTACCCCAGAACAACCAATCTCAGGAACAATCACCCACAGGGACAACAAACTGCAGCGAACACCAATCTCAGGAACAACCAGCCTTAGGGACAATGAACCACAAGGAACATCAACATCAGTGACAATCAGCCCAGGACCAAACCAACATCAGTGACAATCAGCCTCTCACTGCACAACCCAACAAGCGACCTCACACAAACCAACCAGCCAGCCCTGACATGAGCTGGAGACCAACATTCTTCCCACAGCAAAGGACACCGGGACTTAAACCTCCCTCCAGCATGTCCCTCCCTGATGCCAACAAGGACAACAGTGTGGCAGGGGCTGTGAGGCTGCTCCAGCCCCACCAAGGTGGGAAGGGGCACAGCCAGGGACATTGGATACCAGCTCCATGGGCTCAGCATCTGCATTTTGGCAGCATCATTGGTGCAGCAGGCTGGGGAGGAAGGAGCTCTCCTGCAACCCCCTGACCTTTCTCCAACCACCCTTCCAGTGGCTGCAATATTACAGTGAAATTAGCGGGCACTGTAATTACAACTATCAGAAGCAGATAAGACAAGTTAAATACCAGCTACCTAGGGAGAAATTATTATGCCAGCCAGGAGGATCCAAATGCCAGAATCCATGGCTGTAATTTCCCTGAGTCGCCAATTACAGCTCCGCCACGCAGCGAGCTCTACCTTGGAAACGGCAGGTATATATTTAGCTGTTCCAGAAAACTTTTTGGGTAGGAGAGGGCGGGGAGGAAGGGGCAGCAATGGAGCAAGTCCTCACTAATCTGCTCTGCGCTAATCCCCACGCTTTTAGCATTTGCACACAAAGTGTGGTGACTCTCTTCCCGCTCCCCAGCAAGGATTTAACAGCACAGACGTGGATGCATTAACGCTTCTTTTCTCTGCCAGGTCCGTAGCTGCTGTTGCAGGACGACGGGTGAGTGTCACAACCCCCATTAACAGGTAGGTACATGGAATATCAGCGTTTTGACTGAAAAAGTGGCCAAAAAAAAGTGATTTCCTGACTTCTTAGACCTATGCCTGGAGACTGTGGTCCTGCAGCCTGCTCCTGCTGGTTGTATTTTACTGAGGTCTCGTCGTGTGCTGGAAAATAGACTGCGGTAGGTTATTACACCAAAAGAAAAAAGGAAGAATCAAAGCAGCATTGTCAGAAATAATTAAAACCATAATTGCAAAAATAAATGGAAGAACAGCATCTCGTGATGTTTTATTCGGGCTTTTTATTTTTAATTGGAATCGTTCTCACACTCGCTAATTGACAGAATACAGCCAGACAGAGAGTCTTGGATGCGAATGAGCAAAGCTAGCCTGACTTCTTGGTCTCCTTCATGGACAGGCAGCAGGAAAGGCCATGGGTTCACCAGAAGCAGACAAGCCCAGGGGATTTGACTTGAAAATTTGCCCTTATATACAGAGATAAAGCAGCTCTGTATTATTTAGTTTGGAAAAAAGCCTAGCTATACCTGCCTTAGCATCACCTATGAGTACCCACTCCTCTAATCATCACTGATAAACCACTGCTGTTGGGTCATTTTACAGATGGGGAAACTGAGGATGAGGGCAACAGAGGGGCCTCCTTAAGTCCTGGTGTCCCTGCAGTGACAGCCACGGAGAAAACTCAGCACACCCCATCTCCCAGCTAATCCCTTCAACCTCTAAAACGCACACTCTCCCTTAACAAAACCCAACAATATTTCTTAAATACAGATAAAACTATAAAGCCTTGAAATTTTGAGCAGCTGGTGGTTTATGTCTTTATGAACTGTACTGATGGCTGCTGTAAAGGTCGGTTTGCTGGCGGCACAGCGGGACGATCCCATTTCCATCCCCATTTTAACACCGTGGGAATATTTGCTACAGTTTCCCTTCGGCTCATGGAGATGTTTCCACCACTGATGCAGCTGAGATAAAATCCAACCAAAGTCTCCAGGAAGGATCAGCCCATGGGGATTGGCCAACCATGACCTGCCAGTGCTGCCCCCACAGCAACCCTAGGACATGCATCCAATGAGCAGCATGTGAAGAAAGCCAAGACTAATGGCATTCTTCCCAAAAGAAGGAACTTAATCCTTGTTTCCAACTCAAATCCCAGCTGGGAGATTAAAAAGTGACCATCTCCAACACCCTGGTGGCTCCCAGTGTGCTCCTTGTTCCGTTTCATGTCCCAGACTGGTGGGTAACATCAGCTACTCCTGCCATCTCAACACCTGAGTTTTGCGTTCCTGAGTCAGGGAAGAGGCAGTTTGGTTTTATTTTTAACAGTACACTGAGAATTTCCATACTGCCTTTAGTTCCCAGGAGAGGAAAGGTGCCTGAGTATTATGGAAATTGTTTGTTCTTACAATAAAAAGGAGTGAATTACCAACAATCTCTGCTTAAAACGGAAACTATTTGTTGCTGATCTAAGATGACCTGCAAGTTGCCTGTAGATGGAGCCTGAGTTTCCGCAAGGATTATGCTGAGCCTCCCTCGGAAAAAGGGTGGAGAGCTGGAAATGGAAGCACCCAAAATCCAATACAGGAAACCCACAAGCAGCCTGAAAAGCCTCCAGATTTCCTCCACCACTTTCATGCAGGTCCGCTCGCTCTCCCAGCTCCTTTCTGTAATGCAAAGGGTGGTTCAAGGGCTGATCTTGGAAAGCAAAGAGCTTCCACCAACCCTGCAGGAGCCAGGGAGATTTGCAGGCTCAGCCCATCTCACAACCAGGATGAGGGAGAGGACCTGGCCATCTAGACCTAGCAGGACTGGGGCTAATTCTGCAAGAGCTACACACTGGAATTACAATTCTCAGTTTTTCCAACCCCAACTCCTTGGTTTGAACCCCAAGAAAAGTGGCATTTGCAAGGAGGACAGCAGAGGACACCACCTCCTCCTCCTGTGGGTGCACAGGAGAAAACACCATTTAGCAATAACACCACTCACTGGGAAAGACTTCCCATGGCACTTTTCCCTGCCTGGCTCTTCATAGGAAAGCAGAGCCTGCAAATAAATATCAGCCCCATCCTCAAGATGCTGCACCTTTGTCCTCCTGCCTTCAACCCCGCACTGATGCCACCTCTTTGGCTTGCTGTGTGCAATTCCCTGCCCACCTCCAGATCCCAAGGGAAGATGGAAAACTACTTGCCACCCAGAAGCTGCAGAGGGGCAGCAGCAGGGAAACAGAGAGAAGAGGGAAGAGAAGGACCACTGGGAAACAGCAGTGCAAGAAAAGATGGAGCAGACTGGGAGCAAACGGGAGCTGGAGGCAGAAACCTGCCAGCTTTCGTTGGATTTGAGGAGGAGAAGGAAGGGGGGAAGAGCATGGAAAAGATGCACTGGAGAGCCTGGGTAGGAGCAGATGCCAAGGCGGGAAATGGATAAAACCAGGTGCTTTTGGGGCAGGGGCTTCCCCAAGTGTCAGCACTTGGGGGATGCAGAGTTTCTTATGGGAAGGCTAAAATCTCCCACCACTCCAGGGCTGCTTCGCAAACATCCCCCCTGCTAACAGCACAGAAAAGGGGACAGAAGATTAGAAATTAAAAAAAAAAAAAAAAAAAAAAGAAAAAAGGAGATCCAAGTCAGCCCTCTGCTGGCAGCAGGCTCGGCTGGACTTGCAGGGGCTCCCCAGGGAGCAGGAGCAGGCACAAGCACCCATCCTGCTCTGACTGCCACCAGCATTGCCTCCGAGACCCCCAAAGCCCACACTTCACGAGTTCCAACAGCGAGGAAAAGAGCACCAAGGCCAAAGGCACCTCTCTGGGGGACTGTCCTTCTTTTAACTGCCTTGCTCACACAGCTCAGGTTAATCATCATTGCAGTTCAATTACGACGAGCACAAGGAGACAGCCCTCTGCTCTCCAGCTGTGCCACAGCTCCCAGGAACACGGGGTGATGACAAGCATGTCCCAGCAGGTCCCTGGCAGGGACCAAGGAGAAGGGACACATCCCAAAGACTGGCAGTGAGCGTGGTGACAAGGGGGCATACAGGCAACCAACACCTCCCTCCGCAGCACGGAACCCACAGAGCCTCCAGCCAGAGCCTGATTCCCGTAACCACCAAACACTTCCCGCTACAAAGCCCACCTCAGGCACGGAAACCTGCCCGGCCACCCAGGTGAGCACAGCAGCCTTTGCTCAAAGCAGCAGCAGCTCCTCAGCCGGCTCGGCTGCTCATGGAGAGCGTGACAGGCTCTGCTTGTGCCATCCCCGAGCCTGGCTTTGGGAAAAGCAGCTGCTCTCTGCTGCAGCCCTGCTCCTCCGGGTCTGAGCGGGGGAGCAGCCAGACTCGGGTGAGGGGCACACACTGCTCGCTGGTGCAGGGAAAGCAGACAAACTCCTCCGGGCTCTCTTGCTCCACGCTCACGTCCCACCATCCCCGAGCTCCTTCCCCAAGTCCCACAGCTCCCGAATTAACCGGCTCAGGTCCTCCCGGCGCTGTCTGAAGCATGCACAGCACAACCCAAAGCCCCTTTGCCTCCCCACTGCCCTCCAAAAAAAAAAGCTGGGCTGCTCCCAGCTCCTCTGGCCCCGCTGCTGCGATGCCTGTGGAGAGCTGCCGTGCTACCTGGGCGACGCACCGCGTACACCTGTAACTCATTCAGGGAATGAAAGGGATGCTCGGCTGAGCTGTGCGGCACCCGAGTGACCCATCTGCATATCAGCCGCCTGTGTTTCTCCTACAGCAAACAACGTAAGGGAAAGCATCCATCAGAATTCATAAGATGCACCCCTGGAGTAAAAGATTGATTTGATATTAGCGGATTCGTGCAGAGACTATAAAGCGATCGAGGAAAACACTGACACCTCGGAGGCATCGCAGCCCTGGAAAGCCGCTGGCAGTGCAGGCTGGCACCGGTGCCAGGAGCACGGACCCCCTCCCCTCCCACGTAGGAACAACTTTGGGATTTTCAGGCAGCACTAACTCACTGTCTGCCACCTAAACCCCTGTGTCGTCTCCTCGTCTGGCACCCGCAGCCCCCCCAAGGAGGTTGCCAGCCCCGCGCTGCAGCCCGAAAAACACCGGCGCATCCGTCCCTCCAAAACCGCTCGCACGGGGTGACCCCACCACGACGGGGACAAGCTGCCACCCGGAGTGTCCTCTGCCACGATGGGGACAAGCCCCTGGGACACGTGCAAAGTCTCCAGCTGGTCCCAGGACCCTCCGGCTGCCCCGCCGGGCACAGAGCATCCCCCAAAAGCCGCAAGCAGGACCCCCCGACCCCCCAAAGCCCCCGTCCAGCTGCTCCTACCTGAGCGTGGCGCTCTCCCCTTGCCGCACTGTCACGTTGTCCATGGCTTTGGGGAAGGTGGCATCTCCGCTGCGCACGGGCACTCCTGCGGGCACAAGGAAGAGCAGCCTGAGACAGAGGACGACCAGGCACCTCCAGGGCAGGGCCAAGCACCCACCGACCCCCATCCTGGGCAGCGGGGACTTTTCCAACAGGCAAAAAACACACCCGACAAGGCGAAAAGGGGGAAGGGGTGGGTGGAGAGGAGGGATGGGGGGGAGCAAAACCACCGGGGCGAGCGCTGCGGAGCTCCACGGAGATCAGGAGAGCCCCCGGCAAGGCTGGCTGCGAGCGCTGAGCCTGCCGAGCGGCATCGGAGGGAGTCCCGCTGTCCTCGGGCGAGGGAGGAGGACGGGAGGGCCGGGGGGAGGAGGAGGAAGAGGAGGAGAGAAGGTGCGGAGCACGAGATGAAGGTCACAGATGTGTGGCTGCTGGAGACGCTACTTTCAGCTGCAGCTGGGCAGGCGCTGCGGAGATCTGGCATCAAAAGTTTATAACCCACGGAGGAAACGTGAGTGTCTGTGAAAGGAAGGGGAGGGCGGCAGCGGCACCGGGGGGACACAGCGGGCCGGGGCTGGGCTGTTCTCCGGCTCTTGCGCTTTTGTTTAAATCACAGAGGGAAAGGAGAATTTAAAAAAAAAAAAAAAAATTAAAAAAACCCAATAAAGCTCCCCAAAATCCCGGTTCTGTCGCAAGATCGAAACTTCCCCGCGGAGCTGCAGGCGATGTCCCCGACGCTTCTCAGCTCTGTTCAGAGGGTCTCGGAGCCCCCGCGGGGCCGGTGGCTGCTCCGGCCGCGGCTCAGGCGCGCAGCGGGGCGGGGGGGACGCGGGGGGGCGGCGGCAGCAGCACCCCGGCCCCGGCCGGCAGCATCCCCGGGGTTGTCATGGCAGCGGCTCCAGCGCTGCCCGGCGCCTCGGCTCCCGCACGGCCCGAGCCCCGCACACGGGCGGCAGCGGGGCGGGATGCGCGGGAGGACACGCACATTAACCCCCGCCGCGCCGCGCTGCCGCGCAGCGACCGGGGCTGCCACCAGCCGAGGGACCTCCCAACCCTTGACCCGCTTCAGCCCTGCTGCAGAGGGGGCTTTTCTCGTACCACGCACCCCTGAGCTTGCCCTCAAGTGCAGCAGGTTGCCCAGACCCTCGCTCACCGCAGTATCTTTCCCTGCCTCCACCTGTTGATGCATATCCCTGTGGGGGACTGGCTCCAGTTCTCTCTCCCTGTGAGAAACAGAGTCCTGTCTCCACATCTTTGCCCCATGGGATGGTGAAAGACAGCTCCAGAGCATCTCCTGTCCTGTCCCTGCTTCCCGACACTGAGGACCTTGAATTAAGAAGCCCACCCTGCCACTCACAACAGAGCATCAATAAATTTCAACAAATTTCCCCCTTTGGAGACACCCACAGACCACCATTTATCTCTTCAAAGAGCAGCTGAAGGCACCAAGACCTTGGTGACCATCCAGACACATTTGTGTGTGCTCACAGAAGAAAACTAACCCAGCGCTGCCAGTTTGCCTCACACAGTTCCTCAGCCCAAGCCAGGCTGGACCCTGGCTGGGTGCCTTCCTCCAAAGGACATCTGCCTCCTTTGCTGATGTATCCCAGAGAACCTGTCCCTTCCAGGGGCTGGAGGAGGGAAATAGCCACCAACAAAGAAGTTTTAACTAATTCAGGAACCTGACCTCATCCAGAGATGCAAACACAGCTGTTAAAACTGATAAAGGGGTTTTGCAAGGGGTTTTCAGTGATCCCAAGCCCAACTTTCAGCAGAGCAGGTTCTTTGTAAGTGGCAGTGGGACTCAGTGACCCTGAACAGCCACTAGCCACAGGCTGGCACTGCAGAGATGTGTGCTGGCACCCAGCACCAGCTCCATCACCAGAGGGCTGCTCGCTGCAGCCTGGATAAATAGGACAGCCTGGGAGCCCAGGGAAGCACAGAGAAAAGCAGGGCTGAGGTTTCCATCAGAAAGCTCTCCACCTGCCGAAAAGTTGGCTTAACCCCCAATGTGCAGGTTGGCTGCTTCCATGCCAGGGATTCTTTGGGGGGAGGATGGAAAAGGAAGAACATTCCACTCCTTCCTGAGCTGCTCCACTCTGGAACAGAGGAGCCGTGTCTGCTGGAAGGGAAGGAGCAGCAGGAGCCAACACAAACCCATGGCAGCCCCCAGCAGTGAGACCATAGGCACTGCTGAGCACCCTGCAGCAGCATTAGCTCCAGGGGACAAGGATGCTGCAGGGACCACAAGCTCTGCTGGGTAAAATGGTGTTTACCCCTTGGGATAGAAGCTGTAGACATAGAGTGCATGTAGCACAAAGCCTGCCAGAGCCAGAGCAATCCAGGACAGGGAAGATTTATAGGGGAAAAAAGCCTGTCTTCCTCACAAAGAGACTCCGAGGAGGCTGCAGAGCCATGGACCCATGAACGGATGCAAAGGCAGGGAATAAATGGACAGACAGAGAACTAAACTGGCTGCTACAGACAGGTAAGGGGATATGGGGCATCAGGGAGGGGAGAGAGAGAGGGCTGGGAAATGAATGTGATCCATATTTATGTAACTGGGTAGGGACCCAACAGCCTGGAATGGCTGTGCAGGAGACTGCAGGAGACATGGCTCAACCACTCTCATCCCAGAGGCCACTGTGGGCACCCAGGGAACCAGAGCAGCCTCTCCCGGTTTGGTATTCTGGGCCACCCCACCACAAATATGTGCCAGTCCCACTGCTGGGGTTAACGGTACCTCCCCAGTGAATGCACTGCCATCAAATGAAGGGAGCGAGATGGGACGTGGGAGAGAAAAGGGCAAGGGGAAAAAACTTGAAACCCAGAAGGCTGAAAAATTTGCATGAAGCACGAAGTCAGCAGACACAGAGGCAGAGGCACTTTTGCACCGAGACAGTTGCAGACCTGAGGTTGTACAGGGTGGCTTCAGTTCAGGTCCATGGCTAAAAATATCACCTCGCTGAGAGGGACTCAAGGCTGGCACAAGCCCTGGGGGCCCCAGGCATATGGCAGTGGCAGATCCTGCTCCTCACGGTGACGTTAACAAGCCCTGACCTTCTCTCATCATCCCAGAGGCTCAGGAAGAAACTGAGCCTGCAAGGACGAGTCCCTGCACCTCCCCGGCTGTCGCCTCCCAGCCCACTGTCAGTCTCGGCTTTTATTAGTGGCGCAGTTTAGCCTCCCTCTCCCTCCGAGATTTCTCCCTCGTTGCTCTAATCAGGAGCTTGCAAATGTCAGGAGTACAGGCCTGGAAGTAATTAGTGAGGGACCAGAGCCTGTGGGCCATGAGGCTGCTCAGCCACAGCACTGCTCCAGCATCGTTCTGGGAAGAGCCTGCAGCCACTGGGACCGACGGATGGCCACCCTGGGTTTCATTCCTCAGCCTCATTCCTGCTCCCAGATTATTCCCCTTTTCTCCATGCATCTCAGGGCACACTGAAATGCTCACTGTGCAGCAGAGAGTGAGTCCAGCTCCCCTGGGATCAGTGCAGTGAGGGATGGAGTGACTGCAGTACCACTGGGACACACTTGGCCAGCAAATGCCACCCCCTCCTTTGGGACACTGTCTCTTCCAAAAGAGATCCAAGGACCATTTCTCACTCCTTTTAAACCTGCCTGGGTAGGGGAATGCTAGGAAACATGGACACAGCTGTACCACAGAGGTGTGCTTCACCCTAGGACAGCAGCTTTTCTCTCAGTGGGCACAACAAACCATGTGCTTGTCACAGTCCTCAGCAGGCAAAGAAAACTAAATCTTAAGGCACAGATAATGAGAAAGATTTTTTTCCTATTTTTCCCCTTTCTCTGAGATGAATTTTGCTGTCTTTCACCTGTTCAGCCTTGTTCAAAACAGAAGGGGTTAATGCTGCACCCAGGAAAGCAAAAACCTGGCAGAGCTGTAGGGAAGAGCAATCCTTGGAGGCCTTGTGCTTGTTTAATCAAAGAGTAATCTTTGCTCCCAGGGATTTGCCCTCCAGCACCAGTGGAAGTGGAAGTTCTCCAGATCTCCCTCTGGAAACCCCAGACAAGATTTTCAACGACAACAGCTCCTCTCTGGTCCCCAGCTGGCAGACAGCCATGGGCACTTTTTTTCACAAAATTGGGCTCTTTTAAGGCATCTCTTTCCTCAGGCATGAGGAATTTCTAATCGTGAGCATCTTGGCCACCCTACCTGGCCAAGACATATGTGACACCTCCATGGTGAATGTGGATCTGTGTCTCGGTACCCTGCACCATCCAGATGGTGTCTGGGCTCGGGGCTATAAGATTTTTAACTAATTTCTTTCCACACTATTATCCCCTCCTCCCTTTCCTCCCACATCCTCTTTCTCTCCCTCCTTCTCTCCATCTGTCTCTACCCTTTTTCTTCTCCACCTTTCTCTTGCACACTTGCAGCTGCTAATTTTTCCCCGGCATATTTGGCAATCCATCCCAACACCTCTTCCCCCACACCCCAACGCCCCGCTTTGTGCTTTTCCCATTTGCTGCTGAATATTCTCCTTTCTTCACCCAAAAGAGACGGCACGAGCACAGGCAGGAGGAATACACACCCTCCCCATGCAGGGAGAATCACATCTCACTGTCCTGGGACAAAACTGAGCACCCACCAGTTTGTGGGAGGGGGTACAAAGCAAAGCATCACCCCTTTCCCAGGTGGAAAGCCTTAGGAACGGGATTCACAGCTGCACTGACCACGGCCAGGCCACTGCCACACACACCTCCCCCTCTCTCACCTCAGCCTCTTCCCAGCAGAATTTATTTATCCCACTTAATTTTTCCAGTTGTTTTATCTTGTTTTATCTTCATACTAAATCAGGCTCTCTCTGCAAACGGAACTTTTATTTTCCGTGCTGTTACATTTAATGCGTTTTATCGCACGAATTCAGCAAAAGGAAAAAAACCCAACAACCTGCTGCGGTAATTGAGGGAAAAAAATGCGACTTGTTCTTCACATTGATCATGTTGCTCGAGCTCCAAGGGCAGAAAATCCAGACTGGAGGCTCAAGATCCTCATTTACAACTGGCTCAAGGCTGGTTTAACAGTCAGTGCCCAGTTAGCCCCTCCAACACCATCCTTGTGCCCTAAATTCACACACAAATCCTTCCCTCTTCCACAAAATCCCCCCAAGGCCACACAAACCCAGCCTGGAGTCAAGATTACAGCGTGGGAAGGGAGGTTGTGGTTGAGCAGGACCCACAGCAATCCCTGGGGATTTTAATGGGATTACTCGGCACTTAATGCTCAGCGACAATCCCCGGCTGAACCCCGGCATATGGCACGTTTAAAGAGTGTGTAAACCTGACAAATGAAATCCAAAGCGGAGGCAGCTCCGCAGACACCCACCTGGAGCAGTTAAAGCAGCCTCCTCCTGACACCAAATATTAAAGGAATAAAGAACACCAGCTCTGAGAACACCCGGTGCTGCTCAAGCAAAGCTTGGAGGGGCTGGGACACCCAGGGGCAGCAGAACCATCACAACATCACCCTAAAAGCTTGAAAAACACAGATTTAATTTTCCTACACCATATCTGACAACCATCCAGGATGGTTTAGGAGGTTTGTTTTTTTTTTTTTTTTCCTAAGGAAAGCAAAATGTTAAGATTTTCTCTGTGATGCCAAGATTTTTTTTGTTGCCATTTCTGATGGCATTTAGTACATTTGGGCAAATTTTCAGCTCCTGTGCGGTTCCTGTCCCTGAAAACCCAACTTTAGAGCGAAGGGATGGGGGGGGGGGGGGGCATTACAGACATGTGACATTTTGCTTCATTGCCAAAACATTTCCATATGAAAACAGCCAAAGTTCAGGCTGCATCACCAAGGACATTGTCTTGGAAAAAAACAAAACCAAACCAAACAGCACAACAAAATCCCCATCACAGTGCACAGTCTTTGCCAAAGAGGTGCTTCCAGGAGCTCTGTCCCAAAAGTCCCACATCCCTGGGAAGCAGTGACAGGTCAAGGGGGAATGACTTTGACCTGACAGAGGGCAGGTTTAAACTGGATATTAGGATGGGTGAGATAAATTGGATATTAGGATGTGAGGGTGAGAGGCACTGGTCATTTCCAGATGTGTGGGTGCCCCATCTCCATAAGGGACCTTACGGAACATCCAGTCCCACCCCTGCCATGGGCAGGGACACCTTCCCCTATCCCAGGGTGCCCCAAGCCCCGTCCAACCCGGCCTTGGACACTTCCAGGGATGGGGCAGCCACAGCTTCTTGGGGCAATCTGTGTTTACCAGTTTTTTCCATCATCAATACCTAATGACCTTTCCCTAGGACAAGGTGTGGAGGCACAATCACATTCCTAAATTAGTCCAGGAGTAGGAGAAACACCAGAAAAGGGGCTCTGGAGCACAGATGCTGATCCTGGGCATGAAATACGCATTTGAACCCTACCAGCCATTACAGACTGGAAGTGGAAAGCAGGATCTGGGATCCACCCTGCATCTACCATGGTCTCACCCTGGCCATGGATACATAGGGAACCCTCAGCTTCCCCCACCCGCCAAGTGGAGCAGGAATGATTCTCCCCTCTCCTGGGAACATTACAAGGCTCATTTCATAGATGCTTACAAAGTGTTCTGTGAGCTCTGCGCTGAACTAATAAAAGAACAAATAAATAGATATCACATTGCCCTGTTTACCCTGTTTCTAAACACAAAGCCATCACATAGCCTCGGGGCTTATTTACAGAATACAGAGATGCAGGAATGATCAGAGAGCAGCTGTGCCACCTACACTCCATGCTGGAAGAGGGAAACACCACGCTCTGGGCTGTCCTGGGAGGCTTCAAATGGCATCCCCAGCACAGGTTAGAGAAAGGAAAATCCTATATTCCCATCCTCCTCGGTGTGTGCTGCTCTTTTTCACACCTGGATGGCACCAGAACCTCTCTGCTCATGGAGCTGGCTGGGCTGGCACCACCAATTCCCGTGGTGGGGGGCAGCAGGACCAGGTGTCCCCCCAGCAAATCCATCCTTGTGTGATGCACAGCTGAGGGACTGCACAGCTGAGGGACTGCACACCATGGAGCTCCGCTCAGACTCAGCGTAGCAGGGTTTGCCTGCCCAAACCAAACCTTTTATAACAGCAGAGCAGCCAAAACAGCAAGATTTCAAGATAAAAACATGCCTGACTGATTCCATAGAGGTAAATGGGGGCTTGAAAACTTGTATTCCCCTGAAGGAACGGCTTGTGGCCTGCAGCCCTGAAGTGCAGCACTTGTGTTCCTCTGCCCACCACGTGCCCTCATCCCTCCAACGTGATCATCTCTGCTTGGGCAAGACGATCCCAAATGTCCCTGGGGCTCTCAGCACCATCTGGGGCAGCCCTGCCCTGCCACTCGTTTTAAGCTGCCCAGAGAAGCTGTGGCTGCCCCATTCCTGGAAGCGCTCCAGGCCAGGTTGGAGAGAGCTCGGAGCACCCTGGGGTAGCGGAAGGTCCCTGCCCATGGCAGGGGGTGGGACTGTACTATTTTGAGAGTCCCTCCCAACCCAAACCACTCTGGGATTTTCACACGTACACACACACACACACCCGCTCTCCCAAACCGACCAACACAAACCAGCCTCCAGAACATCTCACTGCTGGGGCAGCTCCTGGGAGCTCCCAGCTCCTGCCTGTGCTGCTGCTGGAAGGGGCAGAGGCAGGAGGGCTGGGAGCTGCAGGGAGCTGGGTGGGATCTCTGCAGAACTGGGGAGGAAATTCCCCTGTTCCCACTCCTCACCCCTCCACACTCCCCTTGTCTCCAGGCGCTGCTGGGCAGGTTTGGCAGTCATGTTATGCAGGTAAAGGTCTGAACACTTGTTCACAGTCTGTCTGAACTACCTGGGCTGCTCATGCTGCAGGTCCCAGGAGAAATAAAAATTCTCAGTATTTTCAGTCTTCCCCTCTGTGGCCAGTGCAGGTGATGTTTTTTCAACTTTGAAATTCCTGCTTCTAAGGGCTGAAGTGAGGGGGAGAAAACCATTAGGTGAGGGAAGGCTCTTGGTTCCTGCAGGCTTTGGAAAACTTCCCTGGAAGTTTGATGGGAGCTGTGGGTAAATACTGGTGCAGGTCTCTGCTCTCAGAGGCAGCAGAGCTGCTCCCTGCATGTCTCACTGCTGATTTATTCCCAGTGGTATCGGGCACAATGAGATAAATATGCAAGTGGCACAGCCGGGGTGTGGATGGGAACATCTCCATCTTCCTAGGTCAACTTTAATTCATCTGTTTCAGTCAGCCTGGCCTCAGCCATTCACTTCTGACTCCAACCCAATTCTCTTCAAAGCCCAGCTCTGCCTGGATGCTGGGATTAAAATCTAGGTTTGCAGCAAACAAAACTATGAGTGTTTTATGAGGAAGAATAACCTTGGGGGAGGGTTTGACTGTGGTTTCAAAGGCTGAGAAAGGTTTCTGTGTACAGCTCTGACTGAGTTCTGCTTGCTGTCAGCAATCCCTGCTATCTCCAGGCTGCTGACAACCCGACAATCCCCGATACTGCAGGAAGGAAACAACCTGCAAGCTGCAAAGCCACTATCCCATTTTGCAGAGAGAATGACAAGATAGGAAAAGACAAAGGAGCCCAAATACCTCTGGGGAAATAAGAGAGCTGCCCACAGCTATCCTGGAAACCCCAGGTCCCTCCAAAGCATTGTTCCCCATGGACACATGGCTTGGAGCAGGCTAGGTTTTCACCAGGAGCTGCTGCTCAACAAACAAAAAACCCTGAGGCTCCTTCTTCCTTAAAACCCCTTTAACCCCACAATTCAAACAAGGACACAGTGCTTCAAAACCACAGCTGTTCCCAAAACAGCAGGCACTGGGTCCAAACTGATCTTCCCAAGCTGGACAAGGTGGTGCAGGACACCAGGGTGAGCCTGCCCCGGGCTGTTCATGCCCAAGGAAGAGCATGGGAGAACAGGATGAGCTGGAGAGCTCCATCCCTGCACCTCCTCTGGCTCCTGGTTATTAAAGCTAGCGTTTGTCATGTTAAGCAGCTGTTCCAACATAAAGCAAAACTGTTGAGAAAAATACAAGTGTTGCAGATGTGCTGCATTTTCTTCCTAACTGCTTTATTTTTATTTATTTGAGGTTTTGTTTTGTTTTTTTTTTCCTTCCCATCTCCTTCACCCTTTACAACTACCCCTGCTATTGCAGCTGGCTCTGTGAGCCACCATCCTGATAAGCAGCCGCTCGCTCGCTTCTTCTGGTCCTCACAGGCTCTTCTATTCATTGTTGTTTCTCTGTCGCTACAAATTGGCACTTCTAAAGAGATTTCCAGGCCAAGTATTAACCCCCTCCGGAGCCCAGGCACATAAACACACACGTTATTTGTCAAACGAGAGGAAGGCAGTCGAGCTGCAGGGAAATTTAAGTGACTTGTCTGAAAGAGCAGCGAGGAGCTAAGGCAGAGGAGCTGACAGACGTTTCTTACTGCCAGGACCTGCTCCCTTCCTTGCAGCCCTGTCTGCAGTCAAACCCCTGAAATCCTCCCTCTGCCCCATAAATCAGCAAACTCGGCTCCCTTTCGGAACTAGAAACAGGACCCAGGAGTCCTGACATCACACAGCACAAAATCAGGTTTCCTCTCATTGCAAATTCTGGTCAAAACTCCTTTTAGAAAAAAAAAGTTTTATAGAGGTTTTTATTTATTGTCAACTCCTGGATGATAAAATGAGGCTGCTACAAGCCCTATTTATTTCCCACCCTCACAGGAAACAGAGGGGCTGAGATGTGAAACAAATCCAGGGCTCCAGCACTGACCCTGGGCTCGTGCTGGTTCACAGAGCGCTGGGTGATTATTTTATAATAGCTGATAGCATCTGTGATTTAATGCAGCTGTTAGAAATTAGCAAGGACTCCATTGAAAGCGTCCCAGTCACTCACGATAACAGGCTAATAAATCATTCCCCCAGTGCTCCGTGGCATTTATGGTTCTATTTTAGAGATGCAAAGTATAGATCCGGCTGCTCTCCTGGATTTATTTTTATTTATACTTTTAATAATGCAATTAAATAAATAAATTTAGGATGTTGTGACTCTGTTGCCAAAAATGGCACCGATGAGAACTTCCCCTGCATGACTTCCCTTCGTTATTTTCTCCCCACTAGCCAATTAAAGGGAAAACAAATGGCTCCAAAGCTGCTCCAAGATATTGTTTCCAGTGCAGGGGTGAAAAATCTCACACCACAGAAATCCAGGGGAGGCAGGAAGGGAGATGGGGGAGGAGAAGGAAAAGCTGGGCTGGCTGTCACTCTCCTCTCCATCCAGATTTCCTCCTATCACACCTCAATCCTGAACATCTAGAGGCTCCATTTCATGGATACCTACAGGAATGCACTCACAGCTGCCCAGTCTTCAATCAGCCAGCAAGCCCAGCTTTATTAATTCCTTCTGGGGTGATAATCTGGAGCATTCCTTATGCTCCAAAGCAAGCAGAAAAGCAGCAGATTCCCTGTATCTGCCCACTGCAATCTGGGTGCTTAAAAACCTTCCCTGAGTGGGATGCCTGACCCCAGAGAAGGAGGAGCTGTCCCGAGGCCACCTGGCCAGCCTGGCTCTGCTCTGAGCCACTTCACGATGGAGCACACCCTGTCCTGTCTGCATCCTTCCAATCAAACCCAAGGGAATTGCATTTGCTGCCGGGGATGCTGTGTCTGGTTCAGCCATCCTGCTCCCCAGGGAATGGCCAAGGCAGGTGGGAGCACCCCCACCCAGAGGGAGCTCATTGCTCTGAGGTGAGCCCCAAATCCTTCCTTCTCCCTTTGTCTGCACCTTGCAACAACACACTTGTGTCCCACATGGCTCCAAAAACTTCACAAAGGGTGCACCAAGGAGCAAAGCAGCCATCAATCTGCTCACCACCCACTGGGATCCTCCTGCTTCTGCCTTAGCACACTCATTTTTCCACCTGCCAGAAACCAACACACACCAGCCTTCAAATGTCTCACCGATGGGGCTGGAGCAGAGCAGAGCCAAGTGGGGTCTTTAGAACTGGAGATTCAAATTCAGAACTGGGAGGAAAACCCTGCCATTCCCAAGGCTTGCATGCCAGTGAGAGGTCTTGATGTGTCTCTCCTGCTCTTCCCCCTAAGTGAACTCCCTGAATGCAGCAAGTCCCAAAATCCAACACACTGCCCATGCAGAGCTTCAGGGTCACAGCTCCTTTCAAAGGGCTTCTCTGACAGGGTCCACCAGGCTGGCTTTGCTCAGCCACTTTAGAGAGAGAGGGGGGAAACCTTGGGAGCAGAATTGGGACTGGAAGTGCCTTCGCTGACTCCCAGGGGAGGCTCATGTGGGCTTACATGTCGAGCGTCTCTAGAGGGTTTTTTCTTACACTCCTTAAAACGAGCTTTGTCGTGTATTCCCTCACACGGCCAGTGAGCCTGACAAACACACAGACATCCTTGGTGCTTTTCAAGGTCAGCTTCACCTCTGGGAGGTTTCCATCACTTGGAGACCTCATCCATCCTGAATCCTGTGTGGAGAACCCTGACCCAAGGTGAAGAAAAAGCACCCCAGTGCCTCTCCTCAACATTACCAACCTCCTTGCTCTCATACCTTAAATCCCACCAAAATATTAAAATAAGGCTGTTCTTTCTCCTTCATCTGAGAGTATTTTCAGTTAATAAGGAGAAGGAACCAATTTATTTCTCAGTCACGCACTAAACTCTGGTGTTAGCAAGTTTAGAGTAAGCCAACACCCAATAAAATCTGCACAGACTTCACTGGAGCTGAAGCAGATCTCTGTTGGGTCCATTTTAAATGCTCTAAGCATTTCCATCATATCCTTACTTTTAAGTAGAGTTACAGTCAGAAAAATTACTCTGCATACATGACCCCAGAGGTTTCATATTTCTTCTCCTGCGGTGACAGTTCCCAACCAGATCTGCTTAATTTACAAGCTGGGAGATAGGGTTGCTTTCCCCCCTCCTTAAAACTGCCAGCCCTGCAAATTCCTCTGGAATGGAAATAATTGCCTCCCCTCACCAGCTCTGCCATTGGAGTGCAGGATATACAGCCCTGGGCATGGGTCCCGAGTGGATGGGACAGGGAATCCCATCCCAGTCCCCATCCTGGCTCTTGCTGACCACAAGCAACCCAGAAATTCAGAGAACATGAAGATTCCCAGCACTAAGATGCTGAAGATGGAGATCTTTGGAGCTGCAGAAAACCTCCATGCCTGGCTGTGAGGTCTCCTTTTAATTATAGAAACTGATTTTTTTGCAATTACCGTTTAATATAATGCAATCTCTCATTAAAGCAAAGGGTTCAACCGCTCTGATCTTTTCCCATTTAATAAAGACAGCAGAAGAAGGCTCTGGGAATTGGCACCACCCACCAGACTGGCATCTCTAGCTCGGGAGTGCCGGCACAATCGGGTCAGCCAGGAGAGCTGTTCCTGGCGTATTCCCAGCTCCCTGCAGAGTCGAAACAAGCAGAGCTGCTCCCCAGTGCTCTGAGCAGGGAGATCAGAGGTGTTCCAAGGAGGAAAGGGCAGGGAGCACACAGCCTGGGAGCTCTATGAGGCTCTAGCTCCTTCTCTTTGCTCTCCCTGTAAGTTTTTTGGGTTTGCACATCTCGCATGGATGGAGGAGCCACAAGTCCATCAGCCCATCTAGGATTTTTCCTGCCCTCCCTGACAGCCTGCTGCCATCCTCAGAGTTCAGAAACATCCTCAGTCTGACACTGAAGATCCCCAGGTGTCCCTCCCAGCTCATGAAGTGTTTTGATCCTGCAAAACCCCATTAATGCCTTTCTAAAAGAATCAAGCCCAGACAAGCCTGGCTTGATGGGTGCCATGGGTCCAGCCAGGGCACAACCCACACCCAGCATCCAAAGGAAAAGTCCTGTTGCCTTCTTCAGAAAACATTTGGTACAATTATTCCCTTCTTTACCGCAAATCCTCCTTTAGCATGCAAGAAAATAAAGCAGCCTTGATCTCCACAAAAAGAAGGGGGTTACAGAAAGCACTTGTAGCAAGACTTTAATAATAAAAATTCTAATTAAATTTTTACATGTTTAAATACATTTGTCATGTATTTTCATTAATAGCATTCTTTAATTTGATAATCTCCTCACCCTGTGCAAATAACCTCCTCCAAATCCTGAGGCACATCTGGCACACCAGCAGCACAGGAACTGAAAAACATTCCCGAGGGTACACAGCACATGGGGGCAGAGATCCATGGTCCTCTGCTAGGATCAGCATGAATGGGAATGGGAAATTCAACAGAGGGAGCAATCTGGAAATGGGTACCCATAGCCACGTTATACCAACTCTATAGCAAGTGGAGATGTGAGGATGCTTTTCCTGCTAGGAGCAGTACACAGCAGGTGAAGAAGCAAGAGGACAACAGGAATCAGAGGCAGCTCTCAGAAAACATCCTGGTTTTAAGAGCATTAGCACGTTAAAGACAAGCCACTCAATTTTCCAAAGCCTTGAAGATATTCTGAGCTTCAGCTCTTCTCCCTAATGTGGAAGATAAAAGTGGGAAACAAGAAATGACCTCAAATGTTCCTCAGTCACAGAATCAGAGGATCATCATGGAATGGTTTGGGTTGGTAGGGACCTCAAAGCCCATCTTGTTCCAACCCTTGCCATGGGCAGGGATGCCTTCCGCTATCCCAGATTGTCCAAACCCTGTCCAACCTGGCCTTGGACACTTCCAGGGATGGAGCAGCCACAGCTTGTATGGGAAATCTGTACCAGGGCCTCACTGCCTTCACAGGGAAGAATTCCTTGCCAATATCCCATCTATCCCTGCCCTTTGTCAGGTTGAAGCCCTCACCCTTGTCCCATCAGCAGTTCTCAGAAAACATCCTCTTTTCAAGATCATTGGCACTAAAGGCAAGTCCCCCAACTCCTCAAAGCCTTACAGATTTGCTGAGTTTCAGCTCCTCTCCCTAATGTGGAAGATAAATGTGGGAAATGAGAAATTACCCCAAATATGCCTCAATTGATTCTGACTTCTATGATTCCATCTTTAGAGGGGGCAAAAAGCCAGCAGACTGATTCCAGCTGCTTGTTGATTCCTGCCTGGAGCAGCCTGGTGCTTAGTAGTTGGGCAGAGCTCTTCTGCAGTTATGTATTTATTTTATGAATATTATTATTATTATTATTATTTTTAACCGTGGAATCATTTTATTAATATTAATAAACCCGCAGAAAGTGCTAATTTCCTCCATCATTCTCCTAATTACCTCTATTGAATTGTGAGGATCATCTGCATGAATAATGATTCCCTGTGCATTTGCTTCACTGTTCAGCAAAGGAATCAGCAAGAGCCAGACCCTGCACCCACAGATGGCAGGGAAGGAGCTTTGGAACCACCAGCAGATGCCTCCTCCAATAACTCATGACATCTCCCCAGCTTCAAAATCCTGGCTGGGCCACCAGAGTCATTCTGCATGAACACAAGGGGTGGGACAGGTCTGCTATGGGGAGGTGACCCTCCCGTGTTACTTCTCAGGGCACAAGGGGTCTCTCTGCTCCTCTGGAGCTCCAACACCTTCCCAAGTCCTTTCAAACAAAGATCACAGGGACAGCTCATAACTCTTTGTCTGACCCTCCTGGCCACTCCAGAGCCAACGGCAGTTTTGCCATGATTCTGGATGAGGCAGAACCTCAGCCTGGGTTTTGGCCCCAAGAGCAAGGAGCCAGCACAGCATCGCTGAGGAATAGCTGTGACTGCCCCATCCCTGGAAGTGTTCCAGGCCAGGTTGGACAGTCTTGGAGCAATCTGGTCTAGTGGAAGGTGTCCCTGCCCATGGCAGGGGGTGGAACAGGATAGTTTTTACAGAAACACTGAATCACAGAACTAACTAGGTTGGAAAAGACCTTTGAGATCATCAAGTCCAACCTATGACCCAACACCATCTTATCAACTTCAAGGTCCCTTCCAACCCAAACCACCCTGGAATTCCATTGTATCTCCCTTAGTCACGCACTGGGACTGGAACTAGAAGATCCCAGATCAGGTGGAGGTGATGCCAGTGACAACTCTTTCCAAAGGAGGGTATGAACGACAGTTTTCCCAGGAAAGACTGAGAACAGAAAAGCCTTCCATTTATTTCTTTTCTTGTTGCTGATGCCAAGATACTTTTCCCTTCCAAGTCATCTATAAGCTCCTGAAACCACAGCATGGGAATGTTTCCCAGTTCCAGAAACACCCCAAGTGCTGGTGTTCAGCATGAAACCAAGGAAGATGCATCAGTGTCACCTCCATGGCTCCTCCACAGAGTCCCTGCTGTGCTGGCTTTACAATACGAGCTGCAAGAAAAGGGACACCAGCGCATCTCTGCAGCGTGTGACTCCAGCCCAGCCTGGCAGTGACAGCTGCACAACCCCCTCGGGCTTGCTGGGGGACCATAAGTCTTTAAAATATGTATGATGTTCTTGGATGGGCTCCATTCCCTGCAGCTCCCCCACGCCAGCAGGCCTGCGGGATGTGCAGGGACACCAGCACATGGCACTGTGACACTGCACCTGTGACACTGCATCCCCACAATGGACCCTGGCAGGACCTGGTGTCCTCTGCCACCACTGCTGCCTGCTGCAGGACATCTGGCTAAGGAGAAAATTCCAAGCACGAAGGAGAGCTCCATAACCATTGCTGGTTTTTTTTTCATGGAAAAGCAGCTCTGACCAGCTGCTTGCTCAGGCAGAGGGAAAAGCTGGGATATTTCTGAGTCCCCCAGCCTGTTTCACTCACTGTGAGCACACTCAGATTCTGTGACACCATTCAGCCATGTCCCCACACTGCAAGGTGGCCACAGGCTGCCTTTCTGCCTCCACAAAGTTCCCTTTCAAAAAGGAATAGGACACACATCTGTGTTTTCCTGGTGGAGAGAGGGAGGGTAGGTTAGTGAGACTCTCATTTCACAAGAGAGGCTGCCTGGATCATATTTGTATTCATTTTCATGAAATCCCCATAAAAGTCACTAATAGAACACAATCTGCTAATTAAATTTCACGCAGGAAGGCATTTTCACCTTAGATTAGCAGTGTCCTTGTACATTTTTTGCTACTAATGTACTAATAACATCTTATTTATCTTATAAATGAATTCCGTTAGACTTATCATTAAACTTGAGATATTAACGTGCTCAAATGAACTCAACGTGAAAGGGGGGGGGGGTGTGATAATTCCAAAGGGATGGAAAACACAAATTCATTTTCCTTCTGTTTTGCAGCTGGGAAAGAAAGGCAGCAGACTGGCAGCTCTGGGGAGCAATGTCCTGACTTTAACTGCTGCAGAGTTGTGAGGGAGGGCAGGAAGCTCTCCACAGATCCTGCTGCCAGGGATGTTCTAGCCAAGCAAAAGACACACCCAGAGCTTCTGCACCCTCAGGTTCTCTTTGTGGAAAGATCCATACTGGGTGGTTTCACAGCACAGGAGAGGATTGAGGTGCATCTCAACCCACCAGGCCATTCCTACAGACCTCCATTCCAGCTCAGGCCTTCCACTTCCCAAGGAACCTTGCTCTTGCCACAGATGTCCCATCTGGGTGTGCAGACAGGCACCTGCTTCCCAGCCCAGGGCTTGGCTTTAAAATATTTGTGGAAAGCAGGAAGGAGGTGGGGGAGAGGCGTTCTTGATCATGAATCTTGGCAGGATACAGCTGCTTCCCCACGACTGGCTGGAAGATGGATAACGGGGAGGAGGCCAAGCTGCAGTGTTTAAATCCAGATCTGCTTCCTGAGAATCCTCCCCTTCCAGAACTGGATTTTCTGAGTACATATCCTCCAAGCTCCCTTGCACACAGGAACACATCCCTGTCCTGCTGAACCCCATGTAAGGGTGCAGTGCCAACCACCAACACCTCAGCTATGCCTCAAGGAAGGGGATACGTTTTTTTATCCAGCTTTTCATTCTGCCAAGGCTTCTCATCCCAAATCAAGGTTTAGTCTTTATGCAGATGGGGTCAAATCCCGCCCCGGCTGAGCCAAACAAGAGCAGGGACTGATTCCTCCTCTTCGTACACGGCTCTACAGTGTTTAATAACCAACTTCGCTGAAGAAAACAACATCCAACCTGCGATATTCTGACAGCAGCATTTTCTCCCCCTTTCTGAAGATCCACGATTTTCCCACTTGTAATTGGATGAGGCAACATTGACATCCAGTGGCCGATGAGATTAATCGCAGCGAAGCCGGAGTGAATTCCCGGGGGATGGAGCGAGTGCTCGGCAAGGGCTGGCAGTGCTGCCTGAGCGGCAGCAGGCAGAGAACTGCGGCATCCCTCTGCTGCACGTCCCTGCCAGGGCCACCACCACACAAACCAGCGGCAGAGGCATCCCAGGCTGTTATTCCCGAATCTTCCTCCACGCTGGAGGGGACTGTGGGTCCAGCAGCATAAATCAGTACCTCTGCTCCAGGTGGAGGTGTGTGAATTTGTGCTGGTGGCTCCCTAATTCTGTGTTCCAGTCTTGTGAGAAGCACAAACACTTTAGGTTGCAACCCAGAGCTGCCTTCCTTTATTTCACAGAATCACTTTTCCCAGAATCATTCATGTTGGAAAAGCCCTCTAAGACAGCCAGCCAAGTCCAGCCATTATCACTGGATTTTTCCCAGTGGCTCACCAGCACCTCCTATGACATTCCACGGAGGTGGGGACATATCTTGCTACACACAGATCCATCCTGCCAGTGGGCAGCCTCTCCCCAGGCATTTACACCTTTCCTACTCCAATGTGGAGCCAAAACCTCCCAGCTGAGCATCAGGCCATGCCCGGGAGCCTCTCTGCTGTCTCATGTTCGACCTGGATTTACCTCAATGTGCCCACAGCACAGAGCTCTGCCCATCACACACTCACCAGCTCTTGCTGTGTTTTACCTCCACAGCACCGTGGCACAGGGCTGAGACAGAGTCCTGGAATGGCTTGGGCTGGGGAAAGGACTTCAAATCATCCAGTCCCACCCCTGCCATGGGCAGGAACACCTTCCAGTATCCCAGGTTGCTCCAAGCCCTGTCCAACATGGCTTGAACACTTCCAGGGATGGGGCAGCTTCTCTGGGCAGCCTGTGCCAGGGCCTCACCACCCACATTATAAAGATTTTCTTCCCAATCTAAAACTGACTTCTGTCACCTTAAAGCCATTCTCCCTTGTCCTGTCACTCCATGCCCTTGTGAATTTTATGGATACCCATTACTGAGGATAATTTGATGACTTCTCATTCTCAAAATGCATTCCAGATGCAAGCTACATCTGGACACCTGTGAGGCTTGGGGGAATTCCTGTATTCCTTGTTTACAGACAACAAAACTGAGGCCCCAGGAAGGGAGGAAGACTGTGATGGATGGGGCAAGGCTGTAAATCCCTGGCCAAAGCCTGAATCCAGGCCATTTTACCAAGCACAGAGCAATTTGCATGCCTGTAGGGGCTGTTAGATGCTGCTCCCTCCCCAGACAGCTGTAAAAAAACGGAAAGACTCCCCCTCCTCAAATCTACTTTAAAGGTTCTCCAGTTTCTGTGGGGCTTTAATTTTTATTTTAAAAAATACTAAGCCAGATTACATGCTACACAATTAAATATTGATTGGGAATTCTCCCCAAGTAGGTTTCCCCCTCCATCTCTCTGCCTCCACGGGGAGATGTCAAGTTCTGTTTCCTAAGCTGTCCCCATCCAGTGATTACGTTCATTAGGACACCAGTGTTGTGGTTAAAAGTACTTTCTTTGCTGCTGTACGTTTAATTAGACAACTCTTTCCCAGAAATTATTTATAGCCAAGCTTGGGAGCTATAGTTAGTCCGAATGTAAATAAGATTCAAAAGGGAAATCCCAGGGCACCCCTGTGGCTGGTGAGCGCTCGCTTCAATCCATTAGCACTGGTCCCAGCGCCCCTGCTTAGCACAGCCTTCCAGGGCTTTATGGCTGCAAGTTGTGCTATTTAACAAAATAATAAAGCAAACCAGCCCAGGCACAGGTTTCCAATCCAACTTCCGATGGACAAAGAGTATTTTCCCTCCTGTCAGCGCAGGGAGCTGGGAAACTCCCCAGCTTGCACGACTGGGGAAGGAAGGAACAGGATGTGGAGGGCAGCAAAAAGCTTTTGCCCACACTTCAAATTAATTAGAGCAATATAGAACTTTGCAAACCCCTGAGAACACCTGAGCAGGGTTCTGGGTTTGTTTGGAAAAACTGGGTTTGGAAATGTGCTGAGGAAGGAAGGACCCAGACTGAGCCCAGTGTCTTAAAACCCTTTGCAGCATATCCGTGACACAGCGTGGCACTGCAATTCCTGCAGGAAAAGCGAGGACTGAGCTCTGATCCTCACGAAAATGACCACAAAATTATGGTTTAGAGTCACAGGATCATTAAGGTTGGAAAAGACATCCAAGATCATCAAGTCTGACCTTAAGTTGGAAGGGATATTTCAAGGTCATCTAGTCCATGTCCCAACCAGACCAGCTCACAGACACACCCACGACCTCCAGGTGGGATGCTCCTCCCAGTCCCAGTCCTCCTCCTGAGCTCCTTTGGAAGCAGCATGGTCAGAAAACCAAATATCACAGAATTCCAGAATGGTTTGGGTGCAAGTGACCTTAAAGCTCATCCTACCCCCTGCCACGGGCAGGGACACCCTCCACAATCCCAGGTTGCTCCAAGTCCCATCCAACCTGGCTTAGAACACTTCCAGGGATGGGGCAGCCACAGCTTCTCTGGACAATGGCTCTGCTTTCAACTCAAATTTAGTACTGGGCTGGACAGGCACAGCCATCCCACCATCCCACGAGAGCTTGGTTGGGAATACTTGCCAACCTCCACATTCACCGTGCATTAACAGGGCAATCCAGCTGGGACCCCCTGCCTCCTGCCTCACAAACACAGGCATCACTGGATGGCTGATTCACAGGGTTAATCTCATATTTTCACACCTTTGTCTCTCCTCCTGGCATTTGAAGGAGAGGAAAACCAAACTCAAGGTGTTATGTAGCACAACAGCACTCAGCTGCTTGGAAATCGCTTCTCCAGGCAGGGAGCAGCAGCGAGGCCACGCACACGGAGCAGCCGATAATGCAGGAAAAACGGTAAATCTCTAAAAACCCCAAAGAACGAGAAGCACGCTGGAGACCCCTGCACCAGGCATGGCATCCTCTGGCTGCATCCACGCACCACGCGTGGCTCTGCCGGGACCAGAAGGAGATGCAAAATTAAACGCCAAAATCTCAGCTGTCACTTCTGATTTCGGCTGCCACCACGCCGAGCTCCCTGGCGCTGCAAAGCCTCCTGCACGAGGTGTCCCAGGCCCGGTGGTGACAGTGCCAGCAAGTGCCACCAGCACTGCCAAGCCCAGGCAGAAGCCATCACCATTCTGGAGAGTAACACCGTGGGGATGTCTATTATTTTAAACATATAATTGATTCTAATTCATCACTTATCACATAGTGACAGATTTTTATATAGTTTATTATCTCAGTCGCAGCACGAGGGCCCGGGGAGGCTGGCTCCTATTGTTCAGCAGTTCCTGCTGCTGCCTCATCTCTAGCTGCTCCTGTTATCTGTCTGATTAAGTTAGGGATTCTGGTATCTCGGGGTCCCCAGGTAACTGTCAGCACTCATCTCCTCCCCTGGCAAGATCTCATCAGCCTTTGTGCCCCTCTCCTCCTTGACCCGGCTGTCACGTGCTCAGCGCGTGGTTTGGGGGCCGCAGAGGTGGCCGTCACCCCCCTGCTCCCCACATCCAAAGATCCAGGTGCCACAGGATTGAGCCCTTTGGACCACGCTGAAAGGAACCTGCACCCTGCTGCCTCCATCCCATCCCTCACTCCTGGCACCTCCGCTGGGAAATCCAGAAGTGGCAAAAAGCGCCCAAACCCACCTGGTTTAGCACAGGGATGCACAAACACCTCTCTGCTTCCCAACCCCTTCCCAAACCAATTCAGCCCTGATCCACAGGGCTGGCCACTGCTACAGACTGGAGAGTCCCACTCCTTTTCCTCTTCCTCCCCCCCAGTTCTTCCCCTCGTGCCACAGATAGGGGATCACAGCTAAAATGGGTCGATTTGCAGAATTTCCATTTCACAAGGTGCTTTCAACTCCTCCACGCTTTGTTTTTGCTCGGATTTGGAATGAAAAAACCCAAAAGCAGCCGCACACTTTCTTCCGATGAGCTCAGCAACTCCGAAACTGCCAGAAACCAGAATTTTCCTTTGACGCTTTAAGGAGCCACTTTGCAATTTCACTATTTCATTTCAGCATTTTAGATTATTTTGAATTATTTCTACAACATTTCCCGATGCTAAATGCAACACTGAGCATCACACAGCACAGCTACGAGGGTGTCATTATGTGACATAACATAATGATTGAAACATTTGATCCTATTTTAAAATCATTAAGGGCTGCTGCTTTTCCATTCTGATTGAAACATCTTGGGGTTGAGGGTTTTTTTTCCCTAGATCAAAGCGTGCCTTGTTCAAAATGTAAGGAAACAGTTTGACATTGTTCAAAAATGGCGTCAAAACCAGTTTTTACAACATAAACAGCAGAGACTTTCATCTCCGTGTCAAACTACTTCATTACAACAACAAACACAAGGCACTTTTATCTAAAACTGGGATGCTTTTGCTGACTTTAAGTAGCAGCTGCCCTTAATTATTTTAAAAAGAAAAGGAAACACTGCAAGAATTAATCTGCTTTGGTGAGGGTGATGTCTCATAGAAATTTATGAATTATAAAAAAACCCTCCTAACACAAACACATGCAAGAAAAACCTTAAAACAATGGAATTCATCAGAATTTTTCTGCTGAGGAGAGCAGTGTGTGGGGGGTCTGTGCATCCGTGGAGATGCTGGAAGCAATATCTGTGCTCTGTGAGCCTCTTATCAGCCGTCACATCAAGTGATGTAAGACCAGGTGTGGCATAAAAACCAACAGCCCTGACCTCACAGCCGGTCTTTCCCAGCAAATACACCCAGGAGGCTCAGGAAGGAATTTTTGCTGAGGGTAAAAAAGAAAGTTCAGTTCTGGCTTGGATTGCATGTCCCAGCAATGCCACCCCTGATGTTCCCTCACTGCAAGGGATGCTCTGTACAGCCAGGAATGAGTAACATCACCTAGACAGACCTTGATAGGCCCTAATTTGATAAGAAATACAGTCAAAATTCCTTCCTGTATCTGGAGGGAGTATCCAAGGAAGTTGAAGAGGGTCTCTACCAAGAACTGTAGTACCAGGTCAAGGGGAATAGATCAAACTGACAGAGAGCAGGTTTATATTGGGATATTGGGAAGGAATTCTTCCCTGTGAGGATGCTGAGGCCCTGGCACAGGTTGCCCAGAGAAGCTGTGGCTGCCCCATCCCTGTTCAAGGTCAGGTTGCTGGGGCTTGGATAATCCCATAACCAAGGAATCTCAAAATTAACAAAATTAACAAAATCTCAAATTAACAAACCAAAACCACCACACATAATTGGTGGGTTTTTTTTCACACAGAACCCAGTGCCAGGGAAGCTGAATTTTCCAACCCTTTGCAACAGTGGGAAGGAAACGGATAGTAACAGTAATTATAAATGCATCTTAGACTAAACAAAGGGATATTTTCCAAACACACACCTACACACGGAGAGGGGGAGGCTGCAATCTGCCCAGGCTTCAGTGTTGATTCAGATGGGATCAGAGCGATCCAGAGAGAACCACACCAAAATGGAGCAAGTTAAACACACTGCCTGACCAGAAAAATTGCCATTAGAAGCACCAGCTTAGAAAACACAACTTTCCCCTTCCCTTGGGTGCCCACTGACACCACAGTGGCAGGTGACCAGCGTCAGCTTGGGCACAATGCTGCCTTTCCCCAGAGCCCTGCATCCATGCTGCATCCTTGGAAACCAAACCCCTCCTCTCTTACAGCCCAGAAGAGGCTCTTGAGGTGCTCTCAGCTCTTCCTGGGAGAGGCTGAATATTTCAGAGGTGGGCTGGGGCTAGGCTCTGGGCGCAGGAAGGAGAGCACTCGTTTCCCTGCCAGCTATTGCCTTTGATGCTGACATTTTGCTCGGTGCACGATGAGTTTCCTCCCCCACTTCCCCTAGGAATGACACCGCTGTTATCTCCACTGCATCTAAAGCACACACAGACTCAGTTTAGGGACAGTTAATTTCCAATTCTTTCCAGATGGGTTGGAATAATATCCCCAGGTGGTAAATACATTATTAAGAAGGCAGTTTGGTGTGAAATTGGCTATTAAAATATAGATAAAGTTTAATATATTGAGCTCCTTGTCAGAAAAATCACTTTAGAGGGAGCTTATTATTTGTTTGATATTAAAAGAGTCACAGCTCCGCTCCAAGTGACAAATGGGGAGGGGGAGGAAATGCCACCAGTAATGAACAAAAGCTTTTTAACATTTAAATTTAGCTGTTGTGGGCACACTTGCCCAGCGGATCCATCCGCAAGGGCCGGGAATTCCGACATCCCTGCCCATCCTGAACCCTGATCCATCTTCAGGGGCCAGGAATTCTGGGATCTCTGCCCATCTCGAACCATGATCCATCTTTAGGGGCTGGGAATTCCGGGATCCCTGCCCATCCTGAACCCTGATCCATCTTCAGGGGCTGGGAATTCTGGGATCCCTGCCCATCTCAAATCCTGATCCATCTTCAGGGGCTGGGAATTCCGACATCCCTGCCCATCTCAAACCCCAAGGGATGCTGCAGCAGGAACACACATTGCTCTCCTTTGGGGAATTTCAAAGCAAGGCACTTCCCCTCCTTGCTCTATGATTCTTCCCCCCCTGGCACGTTTAGGGGCAGAAATCAAAATAGGAATAATTAAGAGGGAAACCCCACTTTATAATCAATCCAGTGGGATCATAAATCCCATGGCATGATGTGGCATGCTCTAATGAGCACAAGACTCCCCTCTCGCTGGAGTGTCCCATCACTACAGCTCCAAAAGGAAAAAGTTTTCCAGCAAAACCAGAATAAAGCTTTGGGATGAACTTCCCATGCAACTGGAGCAGCAGCATCCCTGCCTGGGTGGGATTCCTAAAGGATAATCATGCAAAACATCCCTGGAATGATACGGATTAATCAGAAGGAGGGATACAAGCTGCATCTTCCCGCGGCTCTGCACAGGGCTCGAGTTAGGTCTCCTATTACTAAGACTTCATTAGTTTTACAAAATATCCTACAGAACATTTTCTAGCGGGCTATGAAGTATCATAAATAATTAAAATTAAATTACACTTGTCAAGGAAATGAACGAACCGCTTCTCCACGATGCATTATCCTCCCGAGTTTATTCCTTTATTTTTAAATATCTCCCTTAAAAAACTTTGCCGGTTTTTTCCAGGGTTAGAACAATGTGCTCTTTGGACAAAAAAATGCCACCAACCCGATTTTTACCCCAGTTAGCCACAAAGCAGAAGAAATGACAATTTAAATCAATGATGCTGCAGCACATATACCCACATTTGAAATTAACAGTGGTGTTAAAAGCATTATTAATCAGCATTATTATTAGCTGGCAATTAGCAAACTTCAATAATTGGCACTTATTAGATCTTCCACTTGATGAGAATTTACTGTCAGAAGCCTTTGAGGGGAGGCACAATAACAGTGGAAAACATCTTAACTAATTAATTAAGCCTCCCAACAGCTCCAGAATCCTTATAAATTAAAAAAAAAAAAAAAAAAAAAAAAAAAAAAAAAAAAAAAAAAAAAGAGGGAAAAAGGCTTTTTGTCACTGCCAGAGTTTGTGTCAAGGCTCCTTACCCCGATTTAAGAGATTGCTCTGAGCTCCCAGTTGGCACCTTCACACCTCTGCCCCATGCAGGAACTGGGCTCCTCTCTCACCTTCTTGTGCCTTTTAGTTGTAGTTATTTCTTTCTTTTTATTCCTCCCATTTGCCAGAACTACCTAAAAGTCTTTCCCACAAGTTCACATCCCCCAGGGGGTCAGGGATCCCTCTGGGGATGGAGGGAGGCAAGGCGAGGGATCACCTTTTATCTCCCATTTCTGTTCTCTCCTGGTGTTCTAATGGTTTGGATGTTTTATCAACAGCCCCACTCTGCTCCAGGCAGTCGGAGCCTGGAGAAGGAGGAGGAGAAAGAGGAGAAAGAGGAGAAAGAGAAAAAAGAGGAGAAAAAAGAGGAGAAAAAAGAGGAGAAAAAAGAGGAGAAAGAGGAGAAAGAGAAGAAAGAGGAGAAAGAGAAGAAATAGAAGAAAGAAAGAGGAGAAAGAGGAGAAAGAGGAGAAAGAGGAGAAAGAGGAGAAAGAGAAGAAGGAAAGAGAAGAAAGAGGAGAAAGAGGAGAAAGAGGAGAAAGAGAAAAAAGAGGAGAAAGAGGAGAAAGAGGAGAAAGAGAAGAAAGAGGAGAAAGAGAAGAAAGAGAAAAAAGAGGAGAAAGAGGAGAAAGAGGAGAAAGAGGAGAAAGAGGAGAAAGAGGAGAAAGAGGAGAAAGAGGAGAAAGAGCTCTGTGAGCCGGGCTCAGCTGAGCTTGGACCTGTACCTCAGTTTATCCCTTCACCACGCAAATTCCCCTGTGATCACGCTTCGTTAACATCTGTAATGGGATTGGAGCCTTTGGGATGACAGGTGGGATAGCAGCACACAGCATTAATGGGTTAATCAATACCTAATTCCTTCAAAATTTGCAAAAACAATAAAGAATCCCTGAAAACACAATTTACCCGGGAAGCTTTACACACCCAGATTTACACACCCCAGGGTTGCCCATACCGGTCCTGAAGTTGCTTTTCTTTCGGGGGCTTTTTTTTTTTTTTTTTTTTTTTTTTTTTTTTTTTTTTTTTTGGCTTTCTCCTATAACAAAAGGGGATGGCCCAGCAAGAAGCACCGTATATAATCCCAACACTTCACCCTGGCGTTGGAGAAGATGGAGAACACATGGCAGGCAGTACTGTGGATATGGAAGGGGAGAGCTATACATGGAGTGCTGTCCCATGGAGAAAGGTGGGGTACAGCTGTAGTTACCTCTGTTTAATTGCACACTGCACCACAGACAGCAGGAGACCGCAGGGAGACCCAAATCCCTCAACGATTGCCAGAGCCTGAGTAGGACAAGCTGGTGGTGATGGTGTACTGGGGTTCTTTTTCCACCCAAAAGGTGCTGAGAGCACATCCCCTTTGGAGGATGCCTGCAAGGCTTTGGAGAGGAAGATCCAGATCTCATTTACAGTCTCTTCCACACTGCACTGATTAGCCAAGCACCAGCCCAGAGCTGCAGCTGCTTCTCCAAAGAAAACTCCCACCCCTCTGTGCCATCTCCTCCTCGCTTCTCTTCCCCGGCAGTCCCTGGCCCTCCCTCTCGGCCCGGCGCCTCCACCCCCATCTCCCCTCGCCGGAGGAGTCTGCAGCAACTGCCTCTGCTAGTGGGGGAGGAGGAGGAGGAGGAGAGGAAGATCAAGGTTGCTGCTGCTCCTTTCAAAGGAGGCCTGGAGAAGTTTGGCGGAGAGGCGGGGCTGCCTGCAGGCTTCCCCTGAACATCTTATTAGAGTCACTTTCACACATCACTTGAAAGCTGCCTGACAACGTCCTTCCTTTAACAAAGCAAATATTGTATAAATTAATAGTCCTTCAGGGAAAGACAGAGCCAAGCACTTCCCATGGCAGGCCCGACGGCCACTTTCCACAGCCTGCTCTTGAGGAGGTGACACGAGGACATACGAGCAGAGGTGCCTGCATGCCAGGTATACCTCAGAACCTCCACAGAGGAGGCTGCAGAAAGCAAAACATGCCCTGAATCCTGATTGCTCTTGGCTGCTGCATTCCTGAGGCAAGCCCAAGGGTCCCTCTCCTATCCCCATCAATATTTCAGTGCACACGTTTGTAATTTATGAAGGTAAAGTGACGATTCTACGAAAGCCATCGCGTGTTTGCAGCTCTGCCGCCTGCAAACCTGAGGGCTGCTCCCACTCCTTGCAACTCACAGGTGCAGAAGGCCTGCAGAGAAGAGATAGGCTGTGGGCTTTGTTCAGAGAAACCAGGAGACTCCTGGATTTGAAAGGCATTGGAAGTGCTGTCCAACCTGGTCTCCTCCACCTGCCACTCATTCCTGCTGTGTTTGGCTCCCACAGTGCAGAGAGGAGGATGATGGGCTGGGATGACAGGCAGGAGAGCTGCTAAGAATGACTGGGGGTGATTTGGTGTTAAGATGGAGCTTGAAATTCTCCTAGAGAGGGTCACACTTGGCTCTGCACGGACTTTTGGTTGTTGGACTCCTGGCCATGAAGTACCTTGGCTTTTCTGCACCACACAGCATATTCTGCCTCTTTCCTATTGGATTCCTAAAAAACACATCCCCCGCTGTCCCCGGCTTCTTGTCTTAGAGAGAAGGTCCTGGCAACTAGTCTCATAGGACTGTGGAGTCATGGAATGGTTTGAGTTGGGAGAGATAATAAAGATCATCTCATTCAACCCCTTGCCATGGGCAGGGACACCTTCCATTAGAGCAGATGCTCCAATGGAAGTCCCACCCAAGCTGGTCTTGGACACTTCCAGGGATGGGACAGCCACAACTTCTCTGGGCAACCTGTTCTTTGTCCAAACCCCCATGGAAAGACCCAAGAGCAGAGGGAGCTCTCTGCACCCCATCCAGCCACTTCCCTACTGCATCAGCCTCCCAGCGGCTCAGCCCTCGTGGTCTTTGCACAGTGCTCCTAAAAATATACACAGAGCTTGCTGCTGGTTTTCTCCCTTCCCTCACTTTGCTGCTTTTCCCTTTCATCATGTTTAAAACCCCTGAGCTCCCACCTCCATCCATCCCCGCCTCTGCACAGCCCCTCGCTAGCGCCCCGCAGTTGATTTAACCTCTGTTATCTCTGTGATTAGCCCCGCCATGGAGCAGATAGTTGGCTCTTATCAGCCATTAAAGAGCCAAAGAACGCTGTTACCAGTTTTTTATCTGCAAAACGCACACAAAGCCCCGCTGATTATTCTATTAATTTGTTAATGAACCTGTCTTGCCAGACAGACTCTCAGTGCCTTTCGAAGTAGGGGTAGGGAATTTTAATCTTCCTAGGGGTTCAGGCCCTGAGCTCACAAGGTTTTTCAGCTCCAAACTTCTGTAGGATCTGAAACAAAATGTTCAGCCCCATTATCAGCTGCCAAACACATCCGTGGGGGTTCAGAAATTGCTCCTGAGCGGTTCTGCTGCTCAACATGGAGCAGGATCAGTTCTGACAGCGAGCACCAAGGCCTGGCTTGCTGTTGAGTCCCTTCCATAGTAGGACCCACCCCATCGCTGAGCTGAACCAACCTGGAGACGATGTTGGGCACCAGCACCTTGAGCTCAACTTTGAGGAGTGCCAAGCACCCAGACTAGCCCAAAATCCTCAATTTCCCAGTCAAGAGTGTCACAGAGAGCCTGCACTGCCAGCGCACTGGGGACAGGGTCCACCTTGGGCCTGTTTTTATGAAAGACAGCACCAGGACCCAACAGCACAAAGGGAGGGAAATCAAAGCTGCTGCTGTGGACCTCAGGTTGGACATCAGGAAGAATTTATTCACTGAAAGGACTGCCAGGCATTGGATTGGGCTGCCCAAGGAGGTGTTCAAGAAATGACTGGACGTGGCACTCAGTGCTCTGGTCTGGTTGACAAGGTGGGGATCAGTCACAGGTTGGACTCGATGATCTTGGAGGTCTTTTCCAACCTAAGTTCTGTGATTCTATGACCTGACAAGGAAGGTCTCCTTCCTGCCAAGGACAGTTCAAAATCTTCCAGCAGACTCAGAAATAATGAGATATTAAAATAATATATTTGAGGCTGCTCTTGTCGACCCTCTGAGCCTCTGAGATTTGCAGGAGCACGCTCTCTTTCTCTTGCAGGAGCCTTCCCACAGCACCTTAATGCCTCCCAATCTTTAATATATTTACTCTTGCAACCCCCCTGTGCAGAAATGGTGATATTACAACTGCAGAGAGACTTAGATGACACAGAAAGACAGCAGCAAAATGAGAGGTTCAGCCTAAATCACCTAAATCCTGAGCTGGTGCTGTAACCACCAGCCTACATTTCCTCCCTCAGAGCTCCTTGTAGCCAGAGCTGCTTCAAACTGGGGAAGGGATGAAGAAAAGACCCAAATAACCAGAAAACCATGGTGGACCTGCCAGGATTGGGCTGCATTCCTGACTTGCAGAGCACATTTGTCTCCTTGGCCCACCTCCTCCTGAACAAAAAACCCAACCCCAGTTGCTTTCCAGTGATTTCTGGGCAAGGATAGCTGGATGCTTAAGTACTTCTAAAGCTGCCAATTGCACAACAAATTAAATGCATAACCCTGGTGCACTCAGAGGATGAATACATTAAGGACAAAAGAAGCATGTCATCACACCCACACGCAGCTTTGTTTACTCTGCATTCATACATGACTCTGTTGTCACCTCCATCCCTGACTCCTAATGATAAAAGACAAAAGGCAGAGAATTCCTGCTCAAACCCCCAAAGTCTCCATCTGATATGCACAAATGCAATTTGTCTCCAAGCCTCCCGAGGCCCTTGGTCGAAGGGAGATGAATACAGAAAGAGCTGTGGGTAGGACTCAGCCCAAGTCCTGCCACAGAGCCCGGAGTATAAGCCAAGCTCAGCCATTGCTGCCCTATCAAAAAATTTGGAACCAAGCTTCCTGGACAAGCTCAGACATTTACATATCTGGAAGCAAACGATCTCCCATGGGCATTCAAGAGCTGCTATTGTTCCTATAGGAGCCCTCCCTGTTTATCACGACGTGTATTTTGTATTCACGCTTCTGGCTTTCAGCTGTGCTCTCCAAATCAGCCCTCCTGTTTTTATGCTGAACCAGGGCTTGATGTAAAAACCAGAACTGATACTACACCATCAAAGCTGTGTCACCTTTGTTAGATCCACCACTCAGAGCCTCCTCGTCATTCATCCTTGTCTCCTCTGAAATGAGTCACCTCATTTAGAGTACACATTTTGATGCCTCACCCCAAGTTTCCTCTGATACATCCCCAATTTGAGAGCAGACTCAAAGTGTCTTTCAACAAAAGCATTTAAAAACCAAAGCATCCCCAGCACCTGGCAGGGCACGCAGCAGCTGGGCCTGCAGGTCTGCTCCATCTGCTGCTGGCAGTGACTTTCCAGGTCAAAGCACGTTTGCTCTGCAAAGAGCAGAGACAACTCGTGCTGTAAAAGGAGGTGAGAAGAGCTCTGCATTAATGCTCCTGAGCATAAAACCACAGGATCCATGGCTGAAGAGAAATGGGGATGTGTGGGAGACAGGCAGCTCTTGAAACAGACAAAAATACCCATTTTGCACCCAAACATGGTCTTCCACCTCAGGGATCCCCAGTGAATAGCCTGGGGAGGTCCAGCAAGGAGATAATATTGTGAGAGGACCAAGCCCCACACAGTCCCTGGGACAGGATATTTATCCTTGACTATCTCAGATCCTCATACCAAACAATGAACATTGAACCCTTCCCTAAGCAAAAGGCCTCAGGAATCCCTGCTTGCCATGTTTTTGTTTTATTTCTGGAGATTGATTTAACAAGAAATTCCTGGGGAAAAAAGCATCCTTCAACTAAGAGTTTTTACTACCTGAGAGTCCATTTACAGCACTCCTTGCCACACATTTTGCATTTTTTACCCTCACCACTACAAGGTAACACTCAACACACAAAGACAAACCCATCTGTGCAGTTTTCAGCCTGGTGTTTTCCTACAGCTGAGCACAACTTGGTGTCAGTTCCTGTCAATGGTTCTAAGCAATAAATATCAGCAACAGCACAGGAAAGGGAGCTGAGCTGGAATACACTGGGGGAAAATAATCTGGGAAGGGGTTATTCTTCCTTCAACAGTCTGGTAAAGGGAACTAAACCTGCAAATCCAAGCCTTGTGTTACTGCACAGCCTGCTCTTCCTCAGAGCATCATCCGGGCATCTTCACCCCAAAGGACTTCTCAGAGCCTGGGATCCTCCCAACAGGCACTGTCATCTTCCTTCCTGCCTGCACCTTTCTGTCTAACCAGTGCTTGGTATTTGAGTCTAAAGGTTAATTAAGTGTGGCTGCAAGAATGAAAGGCCACAATCAATTACCGGGCCTGCTTGTCCATTTGAGTCAATTTTTAATCATGGTGATTTGGTATTTTGGGAGGCGTGGGGTGAGGAGAAGGGCGAAATTCTCTTTCTTTCCTCTCTTTTTGAAAGGTATTTATTGAAGCTGGATAATTCCCCTGTCTCCAGGCAGACAGCACGCCTTCCCCTGGCACCCGCCAATTTCTCTCACCTTCCCTTTGTTTCTGCAGCGCTTCAGAAGAAGGGAGCAGAGACGGGGGAGTGCAAGAAAAATGGGATTCAATACATTCCCATCAAAACTTTTCAGACCTGCTTTCCCAGGTTATTCCTGTCCTGAGGCTGGAGAGACTGGGAATGGACCCTGCACACTCAGCTGGGGCAGCACACACACACGTGCCCTCATCTCCACAGCTCTTTGAACTCTGCCCAAAACTTGTTTGCTCTAAGATATGCATTTCCAGAAGACACAGGGCCATACATCTACCTTCTCACCTGGATAAAAGACCCCTCCCAGCACTCCCCAGGCAGAATTCTGGATGCACCCTGCTGATCCTCACACCATATGCACACAAACCTTCCAAATCTGAGCCACCTACATCCCCAAAACACTCACTGCCACCACACCAACACTCACTCCTTCTCACACGCAGCCACCACCCTAAACACAACACACTCTCCCACCCTCAAACAGCTCCTTTTGCGTGTTGAAATAATTAACTATTTAAAATTCAACCAGTGCTAATCACAGCAGGCCGGGCTGTGTTCTCATTACCCGGGATCAATTCCTGCTTAATATTCACCTCCAGGGGCAGATGTGGCTGGAACAAGTTGCCGATTTCTCTGTGCTACGCCAAAGCTAATGAGTGGCTCCTGCTATTGTAGTACAGTCACTCTCCTGTAATCAGTCAAAATAACAAGCAGCAGCACCTTCCAGGGACGCAAAGTCTTCTACATAAATATACACAGACAGTCAGCCACGCCAATGGACTTCAAATCTCCATGAGCTATGGCCAAGGCACAGCCCTTTCCCCAGCTCCTGGCTCAGCAAGCAGCTCCTGCCTTAACAAGGCATCACAGCCATTTACAAGAGCTTGTGCACATCTGGAAGCTCCTCTAGCTTCAGAGTGTGCACAGCTGTCCCTGCATCCCTGCACACACACCTAGCACAGATGTGCTCCTTGTCTCTCTCCACCTCCGACACATGAATTTGCCCACCAGGACAATGATCTGCAAAGTCATTCCTGAGGAATTCCATGTGCTATCACACACAGCAACTCTCAGCCCTGAGAGTCACCCTGCCCTTCAAACCTTTCTCCATGGAAGAAAACAGGGCTCCTACAAGATAATAACAGGGAATAACCCACCCTACCTGCTCCCTCTGAGGCAAGGCATTCACTAATAGACCTTGCATGGGATGTGACTCATTTCCATCTCCCTCCTCTCCCACATGAGTGAAAAATGGAGATATCTGATGGAGATATCTCCTATTCCCATGTATTTTGTAAGCACTGGGGGAAAGCCAGCCCCATTCCTCTGGGAAAAGCAGCCTAACACATGGGGCTGGTAGGACCATCATCAAATACCAGCAGGAGCAGGATGACCAACCTCATACCTGGGGATGGGAATTAGTACAGATAGAAGTCCTCCTAAAGGGTGGCCCAGATTAAAAGGATGCTGGCGAGACACAAGGAGCACGGAGGGTGAGAGAGCGGACCTTAGCAGGGCTGTAAACATGTCACCCCCACATCAGCTGGCGCATACGTGTGGAGGTGCCAGGGGCACATCATCCAGGGATGCGCTGGGAGAAGTGAGCGTCAATTCTCATCAGCCTTTGAGTGGACAGGTCACAGGACAGCAGGAAAATGGGAGCTGGCAGGAAGCTTCATCAAATGTCCAAACAATCCTATTTTTTTTTAACTTAGCAGCAATTAAGGGCAGAAGATTAAACCAGAACATTCGCAGCAAGCAGATGTCACCCTGGTGGGTGGCAGGGACCTGTCCACAGCCAGCACTGCTGGATGGGAGTGACCTTGGCCTTGGGAAAGCCTCCAAAGGGAGAGGGAGAAACGCACATCAGCTCTGCCCATCCCCAGCCACGGCACTACTAATGGAGCAAAGAGAAATCTCCTTGGTGCATGTCCATCACCTCCCAACAGCTCACAGAGGGGAGGAGGAAAACCACAGACGTCTCAAGGCAATTTGCTTGCTGAAAATCAATAACTGGTATTAAAAAATGGATCCTGTTCCCATTGGAACAGACTGCTCAGGGCTCTGCCATAATTTTGCAGAACAGTCAATATTTACTGTAAGTGTCTCAAATAAAGCCTGAGCTTCGATTTAGTGAGATCGTTATTGTGCGTTAATAACATGCCAATTGATTATTAAAAATATTTACCCAGGGTATGAAAAATAGGCTACGAGAGGAAAGGGCATCGGATACAGGAACATGATGTTAACTGAGGAACCTAATTGTGCAGAGCTGCATTAGCCAAATGATCTTTCTGTCGTTAGGAAACGTTTTATAAAGGCATTAAAATGCTACAGATAGAGGAATGATACATGAACATTCCAAGGAGTTGGGCAAGAGGACAAATTGCATCCCATCAATATGTCCACTTCTCCCTCTGCATGGTGGTCCTCCCCAAAAAAATCAAGATGGAAGGCTGGGAGAAAAATGCAAACTTTATGGATAACCCCAATGCCATCTACTCCAAGCTCCTGGATCCCATGTCCCCGCTGTCAGAGCACCCGCGAGAGCTTCACAGGGTTCAAAGTGACACATGGCTGCTGCTGAACAAGGCTTTGTGCTGTCTGAGGATCTTCACAGCGCGCCCACAAATGTCACTTCAAGTAACACTTGTGGCTCGGCAGTCAAGTCTCACTTTGAAAATACAGGGAAAAGTCAGTTTCTGTATGTTTTGCTCCTGAATCCTACTCCTTCTGCTGAAAACCTCACATAACCTACAGGGCTTGCTTTTTTTCCTTGTCCTTTTTCCACAAGTTCTTGATGAAATGTAAATTATTCTCAACTTTGATCTTTATGTTTCCTGGCTCTTTCTGATTATATTTCTTCCTTAACAACTCGACTCGAGCTTTCTCCAGCAGTAAAGACTCTGCACTCCCATCTGCACTGCACAAATTACTGAGCAGCCCAGTGCAATAGCTCAGAACAGGCCACTCTCTTCCCTAGCAATAGAAATTATTTCCATTTGGAGCAATATATCCTCCTGCACGATGGACTGCTGCTCACCAGGCATTCAGATTTTGTTCATCTTATGCTGCAGGGCAATTTTGAATGCACCAAGCCCAGGTTGCTCAGCCACGGGATGCTGATCAAATTGGTGTTAGAAACAAGGTTCTCCCGAGCAAAAGGAGGATTGGGATGTGCAGCCTCCCAGCTGTCCTGAAGCCTGCAGAGGTTTCAGTGGCAGGACTTTGTTTGGAGCTACCCAAGGAGGAGGTGCAGCACTGGGAACCTGCAGAGCTGGGCTTTGCACTCCCTGCACATAACACTCTTCTGGCTCCACACAGAGTACACTCATTATGTTTGGGCTACTGGGCACATTTTACATACAGCTGATAATAAAAAAAGGAGAAGCGCAGATATCTAAAGCCTGACTATTTTACAGTATTAAAAAAAAGGGGGAATTAAAATTCAATTCAGACCCAAAGCACACGATGCTTTCCAAGAGGGAGCACTGCAGGCCCCACACTTTGCCTGCTGCACCCCTGTCTGCCCAGCCTCAGCACAAATACCAGCACTCCGCATACTTGGGTTTGATCCTGGTCTCCAGGCAGCAAAGGAAGGCTGGATAATTCATGTGTTCTCAGAGGCAGTGAGAGAAGAAAGGTATAACTTGCCTTTAGGCTTCCCACCCCTCCTCCCGAGATGCTCCTGGATGGTGTGGCTGCCAAGACTTTCTACTTTCAGCTCAAAAAGTGATTCTCAGTGTCCTTTGTAGGGGGCATCTCCCAGGGATCCCACTGCCAGCTCCCCCCAGCACACCAAGCACCACCATGCTGGCAGAACCACCTCCTCAGCCCCTTGTGCTTTCCACCTCTCCGTTAATCTAAAACCCTGAATCCTGGAAGTCTTCAGTGCTCTGTCAGCACCTTTCATCAAAGGATTTCAGAGCATTTTCCAGACATGAACAGAACAAGCCTCCCCTCTCCCCTAGGAGGAGGGTAAGTAAGATTAAGATTAATCCCAGTTCAGGAAATGAAGGCCTGAGAGGTGAGGAAAGGGAAAATAAAATAAAAGCAATGCAAGAAATCACAGTGGGTCCCCAGCGCCTTCGATTTACCTTCCACTGGTTGAACTGAGATGCCAAGACCTTGAAACACAGCCATGAATCCCAGCACCGCCTGGGCTGAACAGAGACCTCAACCCTCCTGCTCCCCTGAGCCCATCAGCTCCCCTCCAGCATTATTCCATCCCTGCTTCCCTGTCCTCCAGAGAGGCTTGGAGAGACACAGCCATGACAAGCTCCCCGGAGATACATGGACCTGTTTGCAGAATATGACTTTTTGTTGCGGTGTTTGATGGAGAGGGAAGGTTTCCCCTGGAAGCGACAGCTCTGCGGCAGCCACCACCAGTGCCAGAGGGAAGGTGACGGATAGGGTGGCGGATGGCTTTCCGTTACCTCTGCTGTCTGCCTGAGTGCTGCTGGAATGAAGATAATCTATGAGCAGCAGCGAGCATCAGCACCGCTCGCTCCCCTGTATAAATCAGGAGGGCGAAGCCGTATTGAAGGCAACATTCCCAAGCCTTCCTCCTGCCTGCCCGCAGCATTATCCATCTGCTGCTGAAGGTCAAAGAAGCCTCCAAGAACAGGATAATCACTACAGAGAAGAGGGTTACACTCCATCACTGGCAGGGTGGAGACAGGACGAGCATGGGAAGGATGCAAGTATCCCGCCTTGCTGCTCTCCCTTCTTCCCACCCACCTGCGAATCCATCCCTGCTTCCACCCAGACTGAGCCTGGCTGTCGGCCTGTGGGAGCATCAAGAGGTTCTTGGCACTGCTGCCTGCAAGGACTGGGTGGGCTTATCAGCTTTTCACTGCAGCCCTGTCTTGCTGTGAAGCCCTTGGCCTGGAGGAGCAGAGGTTTCATGCCTCTTTTCCAAAGAAACGAGCCTCCAGGAGTGAGACAACTCAGGGAATAGAGCCAGTTTCCACCTGGGAAACTCAGCTAGTCAGGCAAGAGGAAAGGATGAGTTAGGCATTAGAGGACACACTTCTGAGACCCTAAGGAAGAGCTCTGGCAGCAGGAAGCATCACTACTGCTGTCTCTTTAGGAACACCATCCCCATATCCATGGAGGGACACTCCCAGCTGGGCAGAGCACGAAGCCCGAGCCAAGCAGACCAAGGGTATCCTGCACTGCCAGGCTTGGAGGCTGTGATTTATCAGCCCTGTTGACATGGTCAATAACCTCATCCCTCTTTTTGACACAGCTGTGATGGAAGAGGAGGTCGGAAGGTGTTCAACAGGCCCTGAGGTGTGACTGATGGTCGGGAAGAACCAGACTCCCCCCAGCTGCCTGCCCTGAGGAGAGCCTGGCCCTCATCCACCATAAAGGTTCTCCTCTCCTAGAGCTTGGCAATGGCCTTAATTTATCTGCTGAACAACTTAATTATAGTCAGTGCCCAAAACGAGCCGAGCAAAGCACTGAATCTGCCCCAGTTCCTTTTGACCTCCCTCCATGTCAGCCACTGCCCAAAGCACCCCATTACTTCTCCAGCCTGCACTCAGTCTTTCCTACACAAGAGCCACCAATTCCTTCCTTGTTTCCTTCTGTGCCATTTTGCAGAGCTGTTCCTGCCCACCTGGCAGAGGAGTGTGTGCAAAAACCAGCCCCATCCCCTGTTTTGGGACATTTCCTTAGGAAATCCAGGCTTGGTACTTGTGGCATTTGTCTCTGTCAGTCAACAGCCATAATTGGTCCCTGCTTTAGGGAGGGAAAAGAAATAACCTACCTCCAAAAACACCTCTCCAATCAATAAGAATTTGTCCTTTGCATCTGTGGCACGGTGGCTGGGGGCTCCCTGGGGCTGCTGCCAGCCTATTTTTCTTTCCTTTCTGTGGCCCATCGTTTAAGCCTGGTGCTGAGCTTCACCTCTGGACCTTCTCTCTCCCCCAAGCCGATCAATAACTAACCCTCTGCTAATGACCTTTCCATCCCTCTGGAGGAGCAGATCCGTCAGAGAGCAGGGACGAGCCAGGAGCTTGCTCATCCCTTCTTGGACAGTGACTAATTGCTGCCATTAGATGTAGAATTACAGACAAAGAATGAAGGCAGGGAAATGACTGACCCTATGTTTAATGCAAGCGGTGTCCGAGTGTCCATCGCTGCCGCAGTGCTGGGGGAATTGAAATGCAGCAGGGAGACCAAAGTCCTCTCGTGGCCATCCCTGGACCAGCTGGGCTGCCTGATTGCACTCCCAAGCCGGACCAGTTATTCCTTACCAGAGGAAAAAATGTTTCTGGTATCAGCAAAGTTTCCCCTCCCAAAAATATGACCGCTCTCACTCCGACTGAGTATCTCAGACTGGTTAAAAATCTCCTGCAGAGCACCAGTGGCTATTTCTCTCCTCCTTAGACTCATTTTGAAGAACTGCAGAACAACTCAGAGCATGGGCAATATTTATCCCCTGTAGCTGAGGTGCTTTTTTAATCACCAAGCAGCACCTTGAAGGGAATGAGGAAAAATTCCTCCCTGTGAGGGTGGGGAGGTCCTGGCACAGATTCCCCAGAGTGATGCCCTGGAAGTGTTCAAGGCCAGGGCGGATAGAGCTTGGAGCAACCTGGGATAGTGAAGAGTGACCCTGCCCATGGCAGGGGCTGGAATGAGATTATCTTTGAGGTCCCCTCCAACCCAAACTAGTGTGGGATTCTACTAAAATTAAAAAAAACACCATTCCACATTAAAAAAAAATACTAAATGAATACCCACAACTGCTTCAACCAGCCCCTCTCTGCAACACAGCTGTTTTCCAGCCTCTCTGAGCTCAGACACAACCTAGCTGAGCTCTGACACACAGCCAGGATGGGCACACAGCTCCACTGTGACCAGCAACACTGGTGCAGGGCTGCTGGAGCCTGGGACACACCAAGGGCAAACAGGCTGATGCTTTTGATTTGTACACAGAGAAAACTGGCTTGGAAAGTCACTGGAAGAGCACAGACAAGCAATTCCCACCAATGTGGAAAGCAGAGAGAGCTTTTTATTGCTGCTGTCGTCAGTACTACTGTTTCCCCCTCCCTGCAAACCCCAGGCCAGACCATCCCTTTTTGTAAAGCAAGCCTCTGATATGGAAAATTTCAGCAGCTTTCAGTGCACAGCTGAAGCAACATATTCCCATCTCAGCTTGGCCTGCCTGTCTTTATGCATCTGATTGAGCCTGAAGATCTGCACCTCTGCCAGTTACAGCTTTGCTTTAGACTCCGAGTCAAGTTTCTGTGTGCTGGGCTCTTTTGTGGGGGATTTCTAAGCCCTGAACTGCCAAGCACGGAATGAAACAGTCAACGCAATTATTCTGCGCTGGATCAAGCCCAGGCGAAAAGCAGCAGGCACCTTTCTGCCTGTTCCTCGTGAGTTTAGACCATGAATTTACAGAGGAATCAGTGCAAATTGTACGGCTGAGCAACAGGATTCTATTCAGCTCAAAGAGGGTTGGTAAAACACTGATGGCAGCAGCTCTGCCTGGTTTTCTGTACCTGAGCTGAGCAGGCGTGGAGGTGCTGGATGCCTGCAAGACCCCTTGCTCCAAAAAACCCCCTCTGGGCTTATTGGGCTCAGCCTCCTGTGGGACCATGACCACCAGACTGGCCACCACAGTGTTCCAACACAGCTGCACCTTGGGGCTGGCAGTCACAAAGAAGTTTGGGTCCCTGACAGAGCACAAGAGGAGCTTTGCTCAGGATTTGCTTTTGCAGTCCGCAGCGGATGGCTCTCATGTCTTTGTTAGGATAAGAAATGAGTGGTCATCAGAGTCAAAGCAATTAAGAAGAGCGATTACCATAACACGGCACATCCTTCTTGCCTGCCTGCTGTCTTGCTTAATTTCACAACTCGGTGCCTTTCCTGGGAAAGCTCACGTGGAGGTTTTAACCCACCAAGGAGGTTTTTCCCCCATCTCCTCTGCAGCTGCAACCCCTCACTTCTCTCCCAGCCTCCCTTACCCCTCTGCCAGCCACACTTGAACCACAGCACAGGATAATTTACCAAATAAAAAGGAAAATAAGTTTTTAGCACCAAATCTTTTCTCTGGTGCAGTAAATATTCCTCAGTGCATCCCCTCCTGTGCGGCCAGCCCTGCTCCACATATGGCTCTGTGGCACCTCTCCTGCCTTGGGCCCTGTTCTAACAAGGCAGAAAGAAGGAAGACAGTGAAGGGCCATATTTTGGCCTTTTCTTTTTTTTTCCCCAAAGCCATTTCAAGTGTCACTTGTGGGAGAACAATGCAGAAGACATTTTCTAAATATACACACCCATATCTTTCTCAGGAGCGATATCATCGGCTGCAGACAGAGACAGGAGGTACAATTGCTGAGACAAAGAGAGATTAGACAGGGCAAGAGCAGAGAAAAATGTGCATTTAAAGTGTGATTGATCTAGAAAGACTTCCAAGTGCCTTGTGAGTAGAGTAAAACTTTGCAGCATCATGCTCCAAAGTATACTCACTCCACGCTCACGCTTTCAGCGGAATATTAAACTGCCAAAAATCCAAGTTAAAATTCCCATGGGTAGAGGGAAGCAAAGTGCCCGACTTCCTTGTGGCCACTCACCTTTCACTAGCAGCTCACAAAAGCAGGATCCATTCCCTGCAATACAAACCATACCCAGCAATACAAACTATCAGCACCAGGAAGAGCATCCCCATCCTGCAACCCTGTGTACCACCCGGCCCAGGAGCTGTTTTCCCGGGGCCAGAGCAAATATGTCCAGCAAACACAGCTCCTGGGAACTCCAGGAGCTCCAAAGACTCACAGCTACGTATCTATAAACCAGCACTTTGATCTCAAAGGCAGATACAGCCTTGTTTGGGAGCTCTTTGGCACAGATCAGAGGACAGTGTGCCTGACACAGATCAGGCACAAGGGACAGGAATGTTCCCATCAGTAGCATTGGTCTCTGCCCTCCTTCTTCTCCCAGGAGCTGATCCTGGTGATGGCTGATCCACAGTGAAGGACGCTGAAGTGAAACCATGTCTCTCTATCCCTGGAAGCCTGAACTGCTTCCCTCCCACTACTCCATTGCTATTCACTCACACACAGCAAGGTTTATGCTCTGCTTGATTGGCACACACTTAATTAACAATAATGGAGCACTCACATCATGATCCAGGAGAGATTCGGAACCCCAAAGTATACTAAATCTAAAGAATTACAGAAGAATTCATGGCCTAATTAGAGTGTATTGTTGAAATACTACTTAAATACAGTGATTATTAAAAGCATATTATTGATTGGGGTTTAACTGCTATGTAAATAAATCTCATCGAGGCAAACTGAGCTACAAATTCATTACTCAGCCGTAAATCCTCAATAAATATTTTTTCATAGAATCAGTTGTTGTTTATTATACAATAAATGTCTTATTAAGTGAAAATTAATTGCGTATTTGGGGAAATTTCATTGAAGGCTCCCTCCCCTCCTGTGCCACACAGGCGCTTTGCCAGATGTCCTTTTAATATCCCCCTTCCTGGCTACCTGTGCCCCCGGGGCTGGTGGGGAGCAGGTGCTGTGTCTGCCTCGTGCCAGAGCAAATCCAGCCGGCACAGCATCGGGCAAGACGTGGTCCAGCCATCTGCAAGCCTTGGCAATTAGCAAAGTTCATCAGTTGCCTCCTCCATTCCCAACCCAGCTCCCACAGGATCCCCCCTTTTCCCACACTCCCTCCTGCAACGTGCCAAGAGCACGGCCAAAGTGGCCCATCCTGGCAAAGCAAAGCCCACCAGGTCTTGCAGAGCCAGACCCAGCAGAACTGGTCAAAAAAGTGAACGATTTAGGCCAGAAATTATGAAACTTTAATGAATTCCCCGTGTTTTCCACAAGTGCAGGCAGCCAGGCTCCGTAGCCGGGCAATTTTCACGGGACCCAGCAGCTAAGAAAGAAAGAATATTAATTCCTCTTTGGGCATGAACTATCATGATGAATAATAAATAAAATAAAAAGCAGCAATATTTTGCATCTACCAAGAGCTTTTCATCTGTAGAGCTCAAAATGATTTACAACAAAAAGTAAGTGTTAGAGGTGTTAGGAAAGCAGAATTTCCTTCCTCTGGGAAATCTCTGTAGTTCAACATTTGTTTTCATCTTGAGATAGGGTTAGAAGTTGAAAGGTTTTTCTGGAATCATCAGTTCCACAACACTGAAATTCAGAAATGGGAACTTTTTTTCTTTGTTTCATCAAACCGGGGTGTTGTACCAAACTGCATTTGCAATGTTTTGATGTACCAGTTTCAAACAAAAAATGTCTTTGGATTTTCTCCAGGAAATAAAAAAAACCTGCGGCATAATAGATGCTCCTGTTTCCAGCCCATTCCTATCACCACAGATGTGTATCTCAGCAAAACTTAGTCTCTTTACAAAATTTTTTTTTTTTTCATTAAATTCACCCAGCTCCAGGATTCCTAAACTTCTTTTTCCAGAGGAGGAAACCAGAAGGTTGCAGAGGTGGGACTGAGCTCCCACAGAGCAGGAGTACATTAAATATCATAGAATCATAACATACACTGAGTTTGAAGGGTCCCACAAGGATCATTTAATTCCAGCTCCTGGCCCTGCACAGACACCCCAACAATTCCGTCTTGTGCTGTGTTTTCCAAATGCTCCTGGAGCTCTGGCAGCCTCGGGGCCATGCCCATTCCCTGGGGAGCCTGGTCAAGAACCTTCACCTAAAATCCAACCCATCCCTCTGCTGGCAGAGCTCCAGCCATTCCCTCTTGTCACAGGCCACCAGAGAGGAGAGATCAGTGCTGCCCCTCTGCTCCCCACCAGGAGGAAGCTGCAGGTGGCCATGAAACCTCCCTCAGTTCTCATTCCCATACAACAGTCCCCATCCTCATCCGGCCTATCCATCCCAGAAGGCACGAGGAGCAATCTCTGACTGTGCTGTGTTTTGTCCTGAGCAAGTGAAAAAATGAGCTGGGTTTGTACGCAACAACACCAGGATGGGAAAGGCTGAATCCATCTACTGGAGAAAAACGAATGCTCTCATTAGAAAGCTTAATTATTAACATCAGCCTCCAGTTATTCTCCCTGACACTTGTTTCATTTCTGCCTCCAGAGCAATTTCTCTTTGCAGACCCACGGCACACGCTCCCTGTCTGAGCCTTGCCGGTGACTGCTGTATGCATTTCCCTGTCCACCAATCCCCCCATCCCTGGAGAATCGATATCCCCTCATTCCTAATGCCTCAAACAAATAACGAGCCCCCTTCTTCTGCCTCCTCAAAATGTTTGTAAAGGCTGCGTGCGATGCAGAAGGAAACAAGACAGGGACAGGACAGGATCATATATATTTTCTTTGACGTACCATTTATTGGAAACACATCAGTAGCTTTTCCAGAGCTCCTGATGGAGAATTGATCGCTGGGTCATAAAACTAAATTGTGGTGCTCATAAGAAGAGTAAACACTGGAGTTGGTGGAGGGAGACCGCAGTGAGGGCAGAGCTGCAGAAGCAGCTGCCTCCATATCTCCTTAAGGGCTCCAGGGATTTGGGAGTCCACGGGATAAATTGGATCAATGCTGAGCTTCCCCTGAGAACCCATAAATCCCTGAATAACCAAGTGCAAAGCCCTTTTTGGACACCACCAAAAGGGCAATGAGTGAGATGCCTACCAAAGGTACCCAAAGAATGAAGGCAGGAGCCATTCTGGTGTCCCCACACCCTCCCCAGCATTGGCAGCATGTCCAAGGCAGCACACATGGATCTGGGAACATGAAAGCCAAGGAGAAAAAGTGCTTTTTGGTTCCACTTTTCCGGCTGCCCGAGGGGTTGAGCGCATTTTGCCCTATACTCGGTGAGACGCGTGGCCCAATTACACAGCAATCAATTGTGGGAGCACTGAGGAGATAATGGAGTGATAAGGAACAGCCACTGCGGATTTGTCAATAGCAAATCATGTCAAACCAACTTAATTTCCTTTTTTGATGGTGTAATTGGTCTCCTGGATTGGAGGGGAGGAGGCAGCAGATGTGATATACCTTGACTTCATTAAAGTGCTTGACATCGTCCCTTGTGACATCCCCTATGAGGGAAGTTGGGAAGAAAGCTCAGGCAGCACCAGGGGTGGAAATGTCATTGGCTGAACTGACACAGGGAGCAGCTGCCAAGCACTTCCCATCACCGAGGAAGACATTTCAAATGGCTTCCCCTCCTCTGCCACAGGCCAGAGTCTCTTTGCTTTATATTTCAGTCGTGCTGGGGATAATAAAGAAGAAAGAGCCTGAGACCTTGCAGAGAGGAACCTAGAATTCTCCATAAATGACGATCAGAATTCAAACTACTGGTGATAAATTAGACAAACAGGAAAAAAAAAATCAGTGAGATGAAATTCAATAAAGAAAACTGCAGAGTAATACAGCGAGGATGAAGAAATCAAAGGCGAGGTAGATAGCGGTGCTGTGGCGCAGGGTGGGCAAACAGACACTCCATCAGCAGGTAAACATGAGCAGGGCTGAGAGGAGCAGCAGGGCCCAATTTGGGATACCAGTTCCTGAGGAAAACCACATCCCTAGCAGGAATGGGTTGGATTGGGAGAATGAGAATTATCCACTTCTTGGAAATTCTGAGAATGAATTAAAAATCTGCCTGAAATATTCTTTACGGTTTATTAACAAGATGCTGGCTGATCTCTTGATCATCACAACAAACAAGAGGTTTTCTCTCTGCTGCCTTCAGCAGGTCTGAACCACGAAAAAGCTGAGTCCTGCCTCTAACAAGGTCTCTATAAATCCATCCTAGCAGCTGGTTAGAAAGCGCCTACATGTTTAAGAGCTGCTTTTGCTGCTAAATGCCATCAAAGCATTGTTACAAGAGAGCAACAGGTGGAGAAATAACTAAGGGTTAGACAAAGTTTGGGCTGATATTTTCAAAGTCAGCTATGAGACAGATGTCCTCTTTTTATTAAAATTAATGGGAACTGAGCATCCCAATCTCCCAAGTGACTTTGAAAATCTCAGCCTCGCTCCTCATTTGCTGCCCAGTGCCTACACGGATGCCTCCTTCCTTCTACCTCAGTGCTGCCAAGAGCTCCAGGGTCACAAAAAACAACATTTGCACCAGAATAAATTATTGGGTTGTTTTTTGGTTTTTTTTTTCCCTCTCTCTTCACTCATCTCCCTGTGATTCTGCTCGCTCAGTAATTTACATACATATAACTAATTGCATATTAGGAAACAAAGGAGGGGAGGAGAGATGAGTGTTCATAACTCCTGCAATCCAAGTGTATCCAGGTTGGATGGGCACCTATCCCAGGGACAGTCCCTCCTACTTGGCATCCACAGGGCCAGTAACTCTGCAAAGAGCATCCATCCTCTGCCTGCAAAGCAAATCACACCTGCAAGCCCCGACAGCCCCAGCCCTGGGGAATCACAGCAACCAAACCCAGGCAATGTGCACGGAATACAGCCAATATTATTCAAGAGTAAATGAGATCCCAAACACCGCCTGTCCAGTGAACAGACCGGTAAAAAATGTACTTGGCAGGAGGGAGTTCTGACACAGCTCTTCATAACCAGGAGGAAAATGCACCAAGAAAAAGAAGAGTAATCAAACTGATAGACTTCTCTGCACCACCTGCCCTGAAGGTACTAAAATGTTCTCCATTCGTTATTCTGAATAAGCTGGACAGGAAGTGACTCCTGGCCCAGCTGTGCTGCTCTGGATGCTCAGGGCTTCCCATACAGCTGTGAGGTGATGCGAGCCATCCCACACAGCCAGGCTGTCCCGTGTCACCTCAGCTGTCTGGTGTGGAGGAAATATTCAGGTAAGCCCTCTGGGATCATCTGCCCAGAGATACCCTTCACCAGGTACAGGTCATGGAGCCACTAAAAGCCCCATTGTGCACCCAGTGCTAATAAATTCACATTAAATACACCTGGAAGGACTGCAGGCCTTCACATCTGCTGCAGCTGGAGCAGAAGGGGCAGGTCTCCCTGGGTCACCATCTCATCCCCATCGCATCAGGGCTCTAGAAGGATGCCAAGCCCTTCACACCTATCTTCTCCCAACCTATACAGGGTGCAACACCAAGGTACCTGGAGACTGGCAAACAATCCACTGGTGACCTGCTCCAGGCTCAGCAACGAGGTGTGAAGCTCCTAAAAGTGCTGGGAGCAGGAACAAACCTCTCCCATGCATTAATAATGGCTTGATTTTGAGCACTTCAGGACAGAGAGGAGGGACTGATGACCTGAACACCCTCGATCCATATCACCACAGGTTCCTTCCCTCTGCATCCCCTCATCTCCCAGCACATCTCTCCCAGCATGGGGTCAGAACATCCTGAGCTGACAGCAGCCTAGAAAGAAACAGCAAATTGGCCAAAAGCTGATTAATTCCTCCCTTTGCTTTTCCAACCATCCCGAGATGGCAGCGAGAGGGAGAGGATGAATCACCCAGTGGGGACAGCAGTGCCCAGGTACAGCGAGGAGGAGGAGACACGGAGTGAGCCTGAGTGTCACCCGCAGAGGAAACATCCTTGTGGGACTAAATTGGATTCAATATAATAAACTATCATCTTGAAACGAGTGCTCCAATTGAGTTTTGATGTAAACACTAATATTTTCTCCACTCTGCTATTCTCTTCCACAGAGATCTCATGTTTATTTCACTATATGTCCTACCTGCTATTGCTCTCATACATCAAAGGGTTCGAGGACAAGGAGCCTGATTTTGAAAACATTATTCTTTTAAAGATTTATTCGCTCATCTTGACCACCTCCTCTGCTGAAAGGGAGAAGCTCTCCATAAATTATTTCAGCACCCTATGTAAAACACGCCTGTGCATGCTGTCCTCAGCACAGCAAACTTTGTGAGGAGACCTCCAGCCCTTCTCCTTCCTGGTTCATGGTCTTCTGAGAGCCTTCCTTGCCCTCTCCATGCTGGACTACTCCAGTTTCCACCCTAATCTCATCCTATCATGATCCCAAACACGGAGAAGCTGAGAGACAGCTGACATACCCAAGGTCATATGGGGACAGTGTGGCAGAGAAGGGCTCTCCAGGCACCTTGATGTCCTAACTTGCACTTCTGCTCAGGTAAAACCTGGCCTAGGGCTCAGCCTAACACCTCTAAACCCTGCTGAGAGCTCTGTGTGACAGTGGCATCCACCAGAACCCCCATGGCCTCGCTGAGAAGTGCTGGCTCTAAGCAGTGCAGACAGACACATGTCAGAGAGATGAAGAATTCATCTCCTCATTTTGTAGCCACAGAGCCTGACTCGCTCAGGGTCACCAAGGACAGCTGCAAGAAACATGAAAAACTTTCTAAAGGCCGAGTAACAGCCAGGTCTTTGAGAAGCAGCACATGCAAAATTAACCGCCTGCTCCCTCTGCCCCTTCACGGCAGATGCTGGGAGCACTCAAAGGACTCTACATTTATTTAAAATTAAATAAAAGAAGCTAATTTTGGCATGCAAGAGCAAGTGCACCTGGGGGACTCCTTGCTTCAGGGCACTGCCAATAGAAGAGGAGTAACGAAGTTAAGAAAGCAATTAAGAAACTGCTGCAGACACTCGGTGGGAGGTTGGCTGCTCCTGAGTGAAGCACAGCATACACAGAAATGAGAGGAGATTGCAGCCCTGCTTCTGCCACCCCACAAACCCAGGAACTGACTGTCTCTGAGCCCACCCAAAGAGCTGCAGCTCATAAGCAGTGCTCAGGGTTTGTCCTGCTCCTCCGAGCATGGATGTGCCCTTTCAGTCTCACCTGCTGGCCTGAAAACGGGAGGAAGCACACCTTGCCCACCCTGAGCCCACAGCTTGGAGAGCAGCTGGAGCAAGAGGAGCAGGGCATCATCCAGGGTCTCCAGGCCCTGCCACAATCAGGGAGCTGCGAGATACATCCTAAACATCCAACTGAGCATCTCCTTCTCTTCTCTGCATCCCTGGAGTCGAGCTAATTCTGCCCCAGGGCTCACACGGTGGGCACTCTCACGCCTTGTGGGATGGGGAAAGCTACAAGCACTACGGAGGGTGGTGGGACAACGTGGCCTATGGAGTGAGGATCCAGAGCCTTCTGTGTCTTGTGTGGAGTTTTGTCAGCACCGTGTGGAAGAGCTGCAGCACTGCACACTGCTCCCAGCTCCTCACCGCGCTGCCACCTGCACAGATCCGCATGGATCGCACGCACCCGCACCTTCCTGGGGCTGGGGTGCACCTGCCCCGTGCATCACAAGGCTCGGCATCCCACGGGATGCCTCACACATGCCAGCGGCCAGGGAGGGTGCCCCAGGATCCACAGCTGCCTGCAAGGCACAGGCGAGAGGCCAGGGTGCATCAGAGGGGGGCACAAAGAAGAGAGAGGCTGGGAATGCTGAAGAGCCCTCAAGGCTACTCTCGGGCTAAAATTACCCACCACAGGCTGCACGCTGTGTTCTGGCTCTGCAGCCCTTTGCTCCTCAGTGACTCATCAATATTTTGAGGCTGGAAGAGATGGTTCTGACAATTTTTTAGCCTGGCCTGGGAATAAATGGCAAACAGTGATTCAGAGCAAACTCTGGGTGTCCAATGCCTGGTCCATGCAGAGGATCCATGGAGATGAGGAGAAGCAGGGCTGCAGAGCATTTCCCAGTCCCTTTCAAAGTCTCTTCTCGCAGCCCAGGTGGTTTCTCTCTGTGCAGAAGCCCGAATGCAAATGGAAGCAAAGCAAAAATGTTCAAAGGCTTCAAAAACCTCTGTGTTAGATTTGGGCAGGCCCAGAGGTGCTCCTGCTTCTCTCTCCACTCACACACTTGCTCCGGGCCTCAGCCAGAGCAGCCTCCCCAGTCCCTTGTGCTGTTTGGGCACCTGCTCTGACTGCAGGCTGGAGCAAACTCAGGGAAGGAAGCCCATGGCCCCCGAGGGAGGCACAGCCTTGTGCACGCACAGCGTGTCTGCAACGGCTCGGTGAGCTCAAGCTCAGATCCCCGAGCCTTCCCCAAGTCATCACCCCCAGAGCCAGGAGCAGAGAATATTCCCCCAAAAAACAATTTTTAATCCATCAATTTGTCCGTACTGATGCAGAGGTTTTGGAGAGCCATGGATATTCCCAAGCTTTGGGGCTCTCTCTCCTGTAGGATGGTAAAGAAAATGAAAACATGCCTGAGAGCAAGAAGAAAGACAAGACCAGTAAGATCAAAGCCCACACCAGGCTTTAACCCACCAGGACATAACTCTGTCTTTTCCCATTCCCTCTGCCCAGCCAGCAATACCCTGAAACACTCTCTGGGCTGCTCCTCTGCCAGCCTAGGGGCAATGTAAGAATAGTTCTGCTTTTCCTTTCCTGTCAGATGATCTCAAGTCAGGATTTTCTGAGCATGGTTTCACAACTGCAGAAAGAAAACTGCTTTATATTTGTGTGCCATGGGACACTGAGTAACAGAAGGGCATTTCTGGCTCAGCAGTGGCCCGACAGCAGCTGAAATGTCAAGCACAGCTGACTTGCATGATTTTCCATTGATTAAGATGACAAAGTTGGGCCAAAATCTTACAGAGACTGATTACAGAGGCCTGATGCCATCTAATCTAAGCCTTGGTTCAGTGGCTTTAGGCCTAAATCCTTGCTTAGTCTGCAAATGATCTGTGCTTCCCTGGTTATCTCCACCAACTCGGAGAATAAGCAGTCATGCAAAGCCACACATGGAAAGATGCTGAGAAATTAATGAATAAAAAAATAAACATATGTTTTCACCACTCTGAGGCTGTTCCTTAGGAGAAGAAAAAAAAGGAGATGGAAGGAGCTCCTCCAAGCACCATGACAGGTAAAACCACACCTTGAGCCCCCCGGCAGCGCAGCAGGACCAGCAGGAACTGTTTAGCTGAGGGTCTCACCCCTGTATCAACAATAAATACATCTGCAATAAATATGCAAAGTTGTAACTGATTTGCATTGACATTTGGACTGGGGGGAGAGCCGAGGGGAGAAAGAAATAAAGTCCATTACAGCACGGAGTAATTTAGGATATTACCACCAGCATCTGAATTACAAATCTACCTCTCATTACTGGTATGTTAACCGGGAAAGGCAGCTTCTCCACAACATGCAAGGCAGAGTTTATTAGCATGAATTTGCATAATAATTAGCTCTGCAGCAAGCAAAGGCTGTTGTGCCTTTCAAAAAGCCAACTTTCAATGTCAATATCCAGCCCCAATTTGGCTCCTGCCCTTGGGCCCTCCGGCAGTGAAACCCTCATCAGTCAGGGCCATATCCCTGGCACTGGTGCCTGGTGGGGTCCAGGGAGGTCTTGCCTCATCCCATAGATGTTGGGAGGCACAGGAGAGCTCCTAGGGAGGACTTTTGGCCAGAAAACCTCATTGCACAAAGAGTTTCTGCATTGTAGAAAGAGTCTCTGCACCCCATGAAGAGTCTCTACTCTACATCCCTTGGAGAGTTTCTTTCCCTGCAGCCTTAGTAGAGCTGCTGCTGGATAGTTACAAAGAGCTCCCCAAATCCCCCTTTAAAGGACCCCCATCCCATTGCTCTCCACCAATGCCACAATGAATAAAAGAGGGTGATCACAGAGGGAGTTTTATTTCATCTCCATCGACCCAAGCTGGCTGCCAGAAGGATAATAGTGATCCAGTCTGGTATTTTCCAAGTAGCCTTATTCCAATCACAGACTCTTTACTAACCAGAGTGGAAAAATAAAGGCAAAAACATGAGGCTATTTTAGTCTTTTTGCTGAAACTGCAAGTTTCACCTTCCAGGGCTCTATCTATAAATATATATATATATATGTAGGTGTGTTTCAAATGCAAATATCTCAATTTGAACAAGCCAAAGAAAACTCACTTGCTGGTGGAAGGAGGCTGCATTATTTTGTTTCTCCAAATGTTTTCTTTGATTTTTTTTCCACAGATTTTCAGCAGAAAGGCTTGCCTGGAAAACTCACTCTTTCCAATCCCCAGTGCTGCAGGCAGCCTCCCTTACCTTGCATGATCCAAGCTTTCTACCTCAAGAACTTCTGGGGACACACCAAACACACTTCAGTTCACAAAGGATAGAGCTGCTGTTCCTGCTGTTTTAAAGACAACGAGCCTCAATTTCCCCTAAAATGAAATTATTCCCAAGCAGAGACTGAGCTGATCATTTCTAGATAGCAGCATCTCAGTGTCAGGTTGAACTCGGCTGTTTCCAACATAGGAAAATCCTTATGCCAGCTCTAAAAAGAAAGGAATTACCCAGCTAAGTCTCAGATCTGCCATCTCCAGGCCTTGGGCTGCAAGTCCTGCTCTCTGCAGCCTCTCCCCACCTCGGCACACACAACTCCTGACCAGCAGGAGCGGTGACGCACCAGCTTTGCCTTTCAGCATCTCTCGCTGCTAGAAATAGACCTCTCAGAAAGAGCTTTTTTTGGCCTGACGCTGTCCTCAGTCATGTTTTCATCAAAAACCCTTTTAACTCACCATCTCTGGGTGTCAGCAGCCTTAGAATGGATAAAACTACTTTAGAAGATGCAGCAACTCCTTGCTCTAAAGTCTGGGTCCTACATACCCTTGAAAAACCACACCTCAAAGGAACAGCACTTCTAAATATATTCTATTCTGCTGTTATTTCACACAGGCATAAATAAGGTGGTATAAATGGAGTCTGAGCAGCAGCAAATAAACCTCAGCACTTCTGTGTGTCCTGAAAGATTAGGAAAAAAAAAAATTATGCACGTTTGAACCACTCAACATCCCCTCCGTTAGCAGAAGACTTCAGAATTCCCTGTCCTTGAAAAAACTGGAGGGGAATAAAAAGAGGAAAGCAGGATCCACGTTCTGAGAGGGCAGAATAAGGCAGCTGGGATGAGCCGGTGCTGGGCAGTGTCGGCATTTCCCCGGTAGCTCCAGGAGCGGCTGTGCCGGCTCCAGACCGACGCGAGATGGTGCTGCTTCCCCGGGCACGGGCGGGGATGCGGGGCCGGCATGCGGGCGGTGGGCTCGGATAGGGATGCGGCTGCCCGGGCAGGGATGCGGGACGGGGATGGATCCGGCGGGGCTGGGATGCAGGTGACCGGGCAGGGATGCAGGAGACCAGGCAGGATAGAGGATGAAGGGCAGGGACACAGGGCAGGGATGCAGGTAAACAGTCAGGGATGCAGGGCAGGGATGCAGGTAAGCAGTCAGGGATGCAGGGCAGGGATGCAGGTGACCAGGCAGGATACAGGATGAAGAGCAGGGACACGGGGCAGAAATGCAGATGCCCAGACAGGGATGCAGGTGACCAGGAAGGGTTGCAGATGACTGGACAAGATGCAGGTAGGGATGCAGGGCAGGGATGCTGTTGTGTAGCCAAGGATGTGACTGTCTGGGCAGGGATGGGGTCACTGGCAAGAGATGCAGAGCAGAAGAGCAGAGATGTGGTTGCACAGGCAGGAATGCAGGACAGCAGGAATGCAGGGAAGCTGGGGCAGGGATGAGAGAGGCCAGAGCAGGGATGCAGTTACCTGGGCAAGGATGTAAGGCAGGGACGTGGCCACTGGCCCAGGGATGCAGAGCAGTGGGGCAGGGATGTGATTGCCTGGGCAGGAATGCAGGGAAGCTGGGACAGGGATGAGAGCATCCAGGGCAGGGATGAGAGCAACCAGGGCAGGGATGAGAGCATCCAGGGCAGGGATGAGAGCATCCAGGGCAGGGATGAGAGCATCCAGGGCAGGGATGAGAGCAACCAGGGCAGGGATGTGGCTGCCTGGGCAGGGATTCAGTTGCCCAGGCAGGGATGCAGGGTAGGGATGCAGCTCCTGGTGCAAGGGCAGGAATGAAGGGCAGCAGGAATGCAGGGATGAGAGCAGACAGAGCGGGGATGAGAGTGGCTGGTCCAAGGCCTCTCTCTTTGCGGCCCCTCACACTCTTGCACCACACCCAGCAAGGAGCAGATGAGGGAAATACAGATGGGAAGAGCTGGCAGGAGCCAGTACAAGTTCCTGCAGCTCCTGGTTTTCAGCTCATTTAAAGTCTGTTCATAGAAAGAGAGAGAGATGGGTAAATAACTCTATTCCAAAGCAGTCTCCACCTCAAGAGATTTGCTGTTGAAGAAGGAAATGCTGAGGTTCAGAGAGAAAAAAAAGTCTGCTTAGAAGTTGAACAAGTGAAAAGACATTAACCACATAAACACTTTATTTTTTCCTGAACAAGTCAAATATTTGCTCCCAACTTGGGCTTCTAAAAAAAGTTGGGGAAGATGTTCCTAATTTTTTTATTAAATTCTACTATACAAGGCACATGCCATGCATGTTTTTCCTTTTGGAAAAACATGAAGCTGAGGATCCAGCAGAGCTCATCAGCAATCCAACACCCATGTGTGCAACACCAGGATAACAAACTCAGGCAGGGACATGGGGGGAGAAGTGGGGAATGAGCATTTGGAAGAAGATGATTCTGTGGTGAATTTAAAAGGAGTTATCAGCTGCTCCTGGGTAAATCAGCTTGGCTAAGATAAGAACCAGAACAAATACTTATTCTAAATTTACACTGACCTAAACCTGAATGCTTCAGGGTTGAATAATTTTGGTGAACTATATATTTTTGTGAAATCATTTCCTGGGTTTCTTGCATGGGTTGAAAGAGATTTAGTTGGGAAGGATAAATCCTGGCTGCTCATATACTGTTGTCAAAAGGATGGGATGGATACAGATACAAACACTGATAGATGGCAATAAAAAAGATCTTTATAGTGGTTTCGTTTGTGCTGTTTCACTGTGGCAAAACTAGACCAAGATTTCTCCAAGCAATTTTTTTATGTCTCCTTGTTTAAAAGGCTCATCCAGCAAAAAAAAAGGGTCCCTAATTTTCAGAAAGCCCTTCATGCTGCTCATACACAGACAGGCCTCCCAAATCATCATCTTTTAGGAGAAGTCTCAGTTTAACTCCCCGAGATGGGGTCACCCAGGAAGGGTCACTCAGGATATTCATTAGAGTTTTCTACCACGCAGGGAAATTTGGAGAGACTTAAAAACAGCTGCCTGCCCTGCCCAAAGAGAGAATCAGACCTACTGCCTGCACATCTGGCTAGGTGGGTCCACACCTGTGTGTGCAGCTGCAAGCTGTGCTGCACTGGCCTGCAGCAGGTATGGAGCCAAGGCTGGCGGCTGCCTCCAAAGGAAAGCACCTTTCCCCCCACCACCCCAACCATCACCCCCAGGACAGCTGTGCTGCTGCAGCAGGACCTTCTGCCTGCAAGGACCCAGTGCTGACACCATCCTTGTTGTCACAGACACAAAATTGTGACGTGGCAGAAGGCACAGAAACATCCAGCCCTCAGTTCCTGTCCTACCTGCACTGCTGGCTTCCCTTCAAGCCCACACAGGCGAGACCCTTTTTCACCAGGAAATGTTCACACAGGAATTTTCCCCTTCTCTATCTCCCCCTCCATCTCCAGAGGAAAAAGAGCACAGGCACGGTGTGACAGGAACAAGCAGAAGCCAAGTTTACATAAACAGTGGAGAGCAGGACGTAAAGGTTATTTGTGCCTGCGGGCTGCTTGGGGAACCTGTGAAACACCGAGGGCTGGCACTAGACAGAAAATTCCTGTAACGCTAAAGACTGCAGCTTTTTGAAGTCCCTGAGCAGTGCAGGGATAGATGAAAGCAAGTATGAGCAGCTAGAGCAGGTGATCCAATGTTACTGAGCACCTCCCATCCCTTCCTCCTGCTGGACAACGGCCTGATCCCAACCTCAGCTCAGGAAACATCCACTCACCTGGCTGAGACCTCCTGTCCCAGGACAGGAGTGGGAAAAGACAGGAAAATTTACACAGATGTTGTACTTCACACTCAAAGCTCTTCATGAGGACTAATTTGAACTCTGGGAGAGTTATTAACATTTTATGGCTAAGGAAAACAGAGCCATGGAAATCAGGCACCTTATCCAAAGCCCCAGCAGAGCAAATAGCAGCTCCAGGATTGGAGTGAACAGAGCAGCAATAATCTCCTCCTCCTTCCCCACAGATCACAGCAGGAAAGTGGCTGGTCCAAACTCCACAAAGCAAAAATCACCCAGGAACAGGCAAAACCTTGCAAAGTTGTGCAGGGTCTGGTTTGTGGGACAGGAGAACAAGTGGAAATCAGGGGATAATGATCCATGAGACACACGTTCAACTCTCAGTCACCTTAAACCAGTCTCCTTCATCCCTCTGAACTGGGAGTGGGGAAAAACCTCTTCCTTTGGCTGATTTTCCTTATTCTCTGCTCTCTTACAGGCAGAAACTCTCTCTTATCACTTGCTCATGAAGACCCAGATTAATCAAACAATTCTGGAAGCTCACAGTAACGAGCCAGAAATTACTGCAGGTTTTTTTTACATTTTTAACACACTTTCAGATTTCAGGGAAGAACTAACAATGTTTCTTTCCTACGTCTTGCTCAAGGGAAGGCAATTGAGAGGGAAGCAGTGAGTTACAAGTGGGCTCACAAAACACCAGTATTTGCATGTGTATAAATATATCTCTCCCGGTGTGTACGCACCCACACGGACTTGGGATGAGCAGGGTGGAGGTGGAGCATGTAAACTTGGGCAGAGATAAAAATCAAATAAAACCCCACCAAAATTAACAAGGGGAGAAAGCCTTTTACTCAAACAAAGAAAGTCATTTTGCAGCCACCGATTTTTCCCCCCTTTTTTTTTTTTTTTCTCTAAAGCCGGCATTGTGTGGAGCACTATTCCTTTGCAAGATTTCAGATGTTGCTGTGTTCAAATGAATCCCATTTTGTCACAATCAATGACTTTCCCCGCTCGTTAATACCTGCAGCCCTCCGGAGCCGGCGGCGCCGCTGGCAGAGCTCCAAGCGCCGGGCGGGGAGGCAGAGGAGCCCGCACCTCTCCAAAAGGCACAGCGAAGGTAAATGGGAGAATGTCACCTACACCTGGGTAATTTTTAATTTTCTTTCTTTTTTTTTTCCCCGTACTGTTAAATTACCTCCAGCTTATTTGTCTGGCTAGAGGTTAATGAAACATTAATGATGTTAATGAGCCTTTCATGCTGCAAGTTTTTTCAAGAAAGAGATAGAATGGCTGTTTTCCTTCCCTCTTAATCTTTTCCATCATTCGGGAGTTGCAGGGCCAAAGCAATTAGTGACTCAGGCAGCTCTGTCTCCCCTCCCGGTCACAGCCCAGTGGGGCAAAGAGAAGAAACCTATTAAACCCCCTTCACACGTCCACAGGTGAGGAGCTCACGGGCTGATGCAGCCACGCTGCTTTAGCCAGAAGGCAAAACGCCATTCAGGGGGAAAAACAGGGGGAATTAACAATCTGGAGCTGTCGGGAATGGTGAAGTGTCGCCATTAGCTGTGCACTGTTTGTTAGAGAAGGTGACAAGTGATTTTCAAAAGGTTCGAGGAGGTTTGGGTAGGGCTCCACAGCCGAGGGGTGGCTTGTCAGCTTCCCCCATCAAACCCCATGCGGGTTTTCATCCCGCTGAGCTCTGATTCCGGGTGCATGACATCCCTCTGGATCACGGCCAGCCAAAAATCAAACCTTCCTTCCCAACTCATTTGGTTTAAATACAATAAGTGTGTGAGGGGGAAAGGTACAGCAAGAGAAAAACTAAAAAATTCAGAGCTGCTCTCCACACTGCCCATCTCCACCCTGCTGCCTCAGACACCGGGCAGGATTTCTCTACCATTCTTTAATCCTCTCAACACAACCACAGAGTGAAAAAACCCACTGGTCTCAGCCCATTTTGCAGGTGGCTCGTCCCACACTGAGCAAGGAGGGCAGGAGCTGGGGTCTCTTCACCGCTGAGCCCCGCTGCCACCACGGTCCCTGGTGCAGCACCGGGAGGTGACGCTGCCTCCGCTCCCTGTGATGGATGCGCCAGTGCCAAAGGGCACACAACTAAATTACGAGCTGGCACTTACAAGGAGTGAGGGCTCTGGCTTGTGCTTCCATTAGAGGGTATCTATCTGCATTTAAAGCTGTGGCGCTCTGATAAGGAGAAGGGAGGAAGCCAGAGAGACCTCAAAAAATTGCCTGGACGAACTCCGAGATAAGACTTTTCAGACAGACAAAAAAGCCTGTCCTGATTTATAGAGCTTCGTCCGTCCTTGACAGTACCTCTGGAGCTCCTGATCTCGGCTGTAAAAAAGAAAGTTCCATCAGAAATGTGTGTTCTGCCCCCAAACTATTTATCCAGACAACCTGTCAACCTACCACAGCCAGATCCTCTCTTGACACGGACAAGGCAGCAACACAATCGGCCACCTTTTATTTTTACCCTCTCCTCTCCCCTCTTCCTGCTAATCACAGATGCTTTGTCCGCTCAATAATAAAGATCCCGGGCGCCTCAGTTTCCATTTTTTTGTTATCGTGCCTTTCACCCGGCATGTTTATTTATGACTGCTACAAAGCACTTCCACGGGAAGATGCCATTAGGCTGGAATGATGCTCCCTTGACATTGAGATCAGAATCGGCACAGGAGCCATGCAACAACTCATCTTTATGTTTGCTTGTCCTAATTCCTTTTCTTTTATTGTTTTTATTATTGCTATTATTATTGTTATTATTATTATTATTTCCAGTGCAAGGGCTGCCAGGGAGGGAGAGGTAGAGGGGTATGTGCAGCACAGAGATGAAGCAGCTCTGGCTGAGGGCACAGATGGCACGGGCTGGCTTGGATAATCCTGCCCTCTTCCAGGGCAGCTGCTGGCACATGGGCTGGACAAGCCCATTAAGAGAACACGACCCCACACTGACAAGGGCACAGGGATGGATTTACCCTCACGCATGGCTCTCCTGCATACCAGGGCAGGAGCTCCCCCAGCAGAGACAGAAATCCAGGGAAAGATGGATTTTGGGGAGCTGAGGTGCACTGCTGGCTCCCTATTGAGGGGAGAGCAGTGCTGGGGAGCAGCATGTGATAGCCAGGGGTCAAGGTCTCACATGCAGCCAAACCCTCGTGGTCAGCCTGTGCTGATGGGGTCAGGGTGCTCTGCTTACAGAGCCTGGCTTCTCAGTGGAAAAGAGGAGCAGGCACACAGTGATGGTGACTTTAACACTCTCTCCAGAGCCCCTATAACCCACCCAGCCCTGCTCCACTCTCTTCCCCTGGAAACTCCTGGCAGAGTTTCATGACTACAGCACAGCTCTCCAAAGCTGTGCAAACACCCCTGAGATCCTCTCAGTCTGCCCAGCAGAAGAAAATGGGGGGAAAGCAGCCCTGCTGCACAGGAGTCAGCTGTCCCCTCTGCTTCCCAGCCCTCATGCATGTTAAAAAGGTGGCCCTGGCACAGGGGACACGCTCCCTTTCCAGGGCTATCCCCCAAAGGATGGTGTGCCCTGTCTGCCACGCTCACGCGAGGCGCTGGGACAGACAAAGGGAGGGTTTTGTGGGATCTGGCACCGCTTCCAGCCGCCAGCCACAGCGTGTCCTTCCCCGGCACCGGCTCCCTAATTAGTTCTATTGGTTTCAACAGTTCGGCGGGCTCGGGGAATGTAATATTTAACACCCTAGAGGGAAGCCTTTCACACCGATGCCTCTTTCATCATCTCTGCCCATCTGGTGCTCACTTCAAGCTCGCAAAGCACCGCCTGCTTGGGAAACAATGAACTCCTGTGGCTCCCTGTCTCCTCCCGACTGGCTGGACCCTCCAGGAAAGGCATGTGGGAGCAGCTCTCCCCAGGGCAGCACTCTTTGACACCCATGGTGCGTGTGGTGTTCACTCAGAAAGGGATTATTAGTGCCTGTTTATACCACTCCCATCAGGATGCTGATTCCAAGGGAGCAATTTGTCCAAAGGAGCAATTTGTCCCTTCATGGCTTACTCCACCAGAGCTCAGGAAATGCACAACACATCTATGGGGATGGGGAAAGGGGCACACAGACCTCTTGTGCTCCCCCTTTCTCAGAGGTGACAGCCTCACCATCACCACCCTGCCCAGATTAATCAAGGATGGATAATTGGGCAAGGGCCATTAGCAGGGCAAGGCGGGAAGGGTTGGGTGGTGCAACTCCACAGCAGCAACAGGTAGTGGGTGCTGTCCATGTGACATGGTGACACCCACGAGTGGCATGTCAGGACCCTGCTGCAGTGGACAATGCCACGTGGCCATGGGCACTGCACCATTACAACCTCTCTAACAACAAGACTGAGCAGAAATGGGAATTGAGCCCATAAAACCATTTGCTTTCTGCAGCCACAGCAGCACGGCTGACGTTTGGAGACACCGCTGTGTCTGGAAATTATTAGATTCCTTCCAGTGACTGACACCTGCTAATAACCTGGAAGATGGGTAGAGCATACTCACATTGTCATCTCTGCTATCTACAACTTCATTTTCCATCATCTTTGTCACTCAAGGACAGCAGCAAAGGATATTATTGCTCTTGGTATTGTTATTGTTATTATTTAAACCACGCAGCAACAAATCCACAGGTTTTGGGCTGGGTTGGGCAGACCAGAAGATTCTCCTTCAGATCAGAGGGAAAATTATGGGGAGCATTATGTATAATGTATTTTTCTATTAAATTAAAATAAGCTTCTCTTGACAAAGTTTGATGTGTTAAGCGACAGTGGGAAGGACAGAGGGTTTAACCTCACGCTCAGGGAAGGTGGATGGATGGATGGATGGATGGATGGATGGATGCTCAATCCTAGGGAAATAAACCCACATTCTCTCTACACAGTGCTGAACTGTATTTCAGGGTCTCCTGCCTCTTCACACAAACCCTATTAGTCACTCATCAGTGCTAAAAAAATAATAAATACGCCAGTGCACAAGAGTGCCAAGGGCAGTGAAGTTAAAGGACATTATAACTCTTTAATTACATCAGTCTTGGAAAAAAAGAGCTGTCATTCCCTCCTCCTTCCCTCTGGGGAACACTCGGTATCTACCTTGGCCAGAACCCCCTGAGGAAGGTTGTCACAACATATGTCCTCCCTGTGATTCATGCCAGGGATGGGTTTAGTCCTGTATTAATATTTCCTACCCACTATTTACTGTGCTGCATTCCCACACAGATGCACACAAACAAATGCCTTTCATCTCCTGCCTTCAGAGGAGGGGGGGAAACCTTAGTTAAGCTTTCAAGATAAGGCTGTTGTCTGCAAGTCACTGGGTTTAGCCAGGAGGGAGGATTTTCTTCTGAGAGCACCTTAAGGAGGATTTAAAAACATGATTGCAAGGAAACAACCCCTCGAGGAGCTGAGGACCCTGCCCTGGGGACACTAAACACAGTCAGTCATCACCCCCCACGTTCCCACCACAAGCAGCCCATCATGTGCTGCTCTGCCCTGCTGAGAGCCATCAAAGAGCATCCAGAGAGCTCTGAGAGTTTCTTCAAATAAGAATGTTTTTAAATATATTTCTCCCTGACAAAAACGCTCTTTGTAGATGTGAAAACGGTTGTCAGGATCCCATCGCCCACCTCCTAAAAGATCCCATTACATTTCTGCATTGAACTTCTTTTTCATCACTGAAGTTATCGGAACGGTGATGGCAACAGCCAATAGTGCTTTCGATTAAAAATGTATCACAGCGTTTTGTGATTTAAAAGCAAACAAACAAGAAAGGCGCCATGAAATGTTAATGCGCACGTGAGCGGGTTTGATTCCTGTTTGCTGTTTGTTTGTCAAACATTTTCAACTATCAATTAATTATCAAAAGTGGGCCAGAAAGTGGAGCCTGATCTGCACACCTTGTGACACCAATCAGGAGGCTCCAGCGGCACCACTGTTCCCGTGAGGATGCACAATTCCGGCTGCGGAGCACGGCCGTGGGATGATTTCAGGAAGGTGAGCGGTGACTGATCATCCTTCTACCCCTTTAGCAGACACAAGAGACTGATGGGGCTGCAGCCCATCAGCAGCTCCCTGGTCACCTTGGAGCCAAGGCCATCGCTCTGTGTTGTCAGAGCCACATCACGAAGCCCAGGACATCTTTTGTGGTGATCTCTGATGCTGAAGGACACATCACGAGGGATGGGAAAGGACTGGCAGGTGCCTTGGTCAGCCCCACATTCTCCCCTCCTGCTGCATTTTTAAAAGCCCTTGCAACACCAAAAGAGAGCAGGAAAAAGGCAAAAAAAAAAAAAAAAAAAAAAGACACCATTGGAGCTGAGGCAGGTGAATAAGGAGATATGGCAGATTCAGGAGGCAATGGCTCAAGGGACCCATTAACAAGATTCCTCCCACACAACATCCAGGAGCCCAGGCCATCAATAAAACCTTCTCTCCTCCCCAGCCAGCCTTGCGTGGCTCTGAACTTTCCAGCTACAGGTTGCAGATTGGATTCTTCCGTCATCACCATAAAACCAGATGAATTGTCCATGGCTCAGGGACCTATGAGAAGGCAGGACCCTCTAGGCAAGAAGGCAGCACACCTCATAAAACCAGTGCTGCCTTTCAGCAGGGCTGGCCCCATGCTGCCAGGGTGGGTGTCTGGTCCCACATGCTGCAAACTCCTCTCCATGCTTTTCATACCCAAAAAAGAGGGGTGGAGATCCCCTGCCCTCTTGCAACCCAACAGCTCAGCGTGGTGATTTCTGCCACAGCACATCCCAGGGAGACACCTGCATCTCCTACTTCCTTATCCCTCCCTTGCTAGGATGTGCAAGGAGCCCTCTCATCCCAAATTTCTAAGGAATAACTACAGCCCTTGCTCTGCTTTTTACTGCAGGAGCCCAAAAAGCCACTGGCAAAAACCATTTCATTGCTGGCTCTTCCACTTCAGCAGCAGGGAACTACTCCTGCACAGGCTGGGAAGGGCATGCAACCCATCCTGGTCATGGATAACATGTCTCCTGCTGTAAGATCTGTCTCAGGAGGTGCTGGGAAGCATCACCCTGCTCACACCCTTCTATGGCAGTGGGACACCCTGGCTGAGTCAATGTTAGTGCCATTGAGGCCTTAAACAGGACACTCATCCTCTCTTCCCACAGCTCTGGGGGTGACGCAGTAACTCCAGCATTGTGGAAAGCACCATCCCAGACACAAATAAAGTCTTTGAGAAGCAGCAAGAAGCTGAAGCAGACAGAGCCTGGACTATGCAACAACAGCATTTCTTCCTGTTTTGTTTTGCTTTGCATTCTCATTGCCAGGTTCATTATCTGGGCCCTTATTCCTGCACACGCTTCCCATTTTTCTCCCTCCTATCTCCCTGCGTCCAACGCAGCAGCCTGTATTAGTTTATGTTAACAAGCTGTGGCAGCAATAATCCTGGCCCCTCCAGCTCCACTGCCTGTTCTGCTGACCAGGCACATTGTTTGTCTCCACTGTCTGGTCCCCTGAGCCTTTCTCCACCTTGAATCCCAGCCTCCTGCAGGAATTACACTGGGATATATCCCATGCCAAACGTTGTGACCACGCTATCACTGGAATGCAAGTTGGAAAACATTTTGCTGCCCTGCTGCCACCTCTGCAGAGCACCAAAAGGACAGAAAAGCTTTTTTTCTCCTCAAAATAGAGGCTTTTCTTCTGTGCTGCAGAAACAAGCATCACCCCATGGCCGCAGCATGCCGGGGGCTCCCGTGTGCTGGGCAGTCCCTCCTCCCGCTGGCCACAGGGCAGGAGGCTGGGCTGCCCTCTCTGTCCCACCCCACCCCTGCGATGTGACAGCCCGCATTTGTCTCTTCATCTTTGACTTCCTCCTCGGCCCAGGTTGACAGCCAACAACACTTGGAAAAAGAAGAGAACAGGAGGAAAAAAAAATAAAGGGCAGCTGCTGTGGCGGATGGAGTGAGGAAGAAAGAGAGATTTCAATCACTGCTCTGCTCCAAGGGCACGGGAGTGCCATTGAGTGTCCAGGAGGGAAAGGGAGGGTGAAAAGCTTCGCTGGGTGCCTGGGCTCAGCCCTCCTGCCTGGGCACCTCTCTGTTAAGCACATCAAAGCCTGTTATCCCATGCAAGCTCGGCCAGCAGGGGTGGGTGCTGGACCCTCTTCACCCACCTGACTCCCCAAGCATGAGCAATCCACCAGCCCAAGGTGCTAAAATAAAGCTCCATGCACAGAACCTCATGCCACTGCACCAAGACACTGCTCAGAGCCCCACTGTGCTAATGGTGGGCTGGTTTCAGTGGAAGCATTTTAACGAGTGCCGTGTGTGCTGCTGATTAACAGTGTGGCTCTCCAAGGCCAAAGAAGAAAAGAAATTCAGTGTAAGACTGCAAACAATTACTCCTTTTAGATAATCACTGTTTTACAGTCCAGACACATGCATAAATATTGCATAATACTGGGGCTCAGCACGTAATTGTCAGATATTATTCAAACCGAGTCGCTGCTTTATTGGCAAGAGCTGTGAGCTTGTCACATCTCAGGGTCAGTGGCTGGATGGCTGAAGGATTTTCAAGGAAAGCTCAGGTAATGCGAGCAGCAGATCAGCCATTCCCTAAACTGCTCAGCACCGACCTCTGCAAAGTGATCCCGCATTCAGGAGCGCGTGCTTTTGTGTGTGAGGACAGGGATGTGAGGCAGAGGGAACAAGCAGCTCCCAGCCAGCTCTCCAGGGCAGGATTTGGGATCAAAGCTCTCACAGTGCAGCCACCAGGTGGTTTGCAGGGGCACCAACACCCCCAAGAGCCGCAGAGCCTGCCTGCCCACAGCCACACACCTGCCTGTCCCAGGGAAATGCCGCTGCCAGAGCCCTGCTCGTGGTGCCGGGGCTGAGCTCCAGCCACTTTGGACAGGTCTCCTTCCCCTCCTGAGCCGAAGCTGTTCTGCTTGCAAACCATCTGCTCGGCGCCCCGCCGCGCCGGCAGCAGCGAGGGGGCCCAGATGGACGGGCTCTTTGAAAATTCTTTAAAACGAAGCACCCAAGCACAACGGCTCCATATGCCGAAGGGCCAGCCGGCCCCGAGAGCTGTCGCACGACCGTCCCTCCTCCCTCCCTGCTTAGCTCGGCCCTGCCCAGACCCCAATGTGCTCGCTCACCTGCTGAAAGCTTGCAAGCCTTTCCAGAGCCCACCTTGGCTCTGCCCAAGGCAAAGTGGCCAGAAGGAATTTGGGGCTCCTGGGCAGCCTCTCTTTGCACACCAGGTCCTGTCTCCCATGGGTTGAAGGATCAGGTACTGCACTCCCTCAAGCTTCCCAAGGCAGATTATGGGGTAAGGAGAGGCAGGTGGAGAAGATGAGGCTGATTCTTTGGAGAGTTATTTCTTGGCCTCGGTTCACTCCCAGTTTAAATGAGACACTTCTATGATTACTCTGCACAATAACCAGGGCTGGATTTGGCTCAGAGCAGCTCACAGACTAGCTCGGTGGCACAGGAGGAAGCCAGCTGCTTATGGGCAATAAACCCCTGCCTGGAAGCACAGCTTCCCTTCCCTAGGAAAGCTCTGCTTCACCTCCAAATACTCAGACCAACTTTCTTATTAGAAGGAGAAGGCAGCCAGAGATTCCTGCACTGTCACAGGAACTGGGGCTTTAAGGAAAAAAAAAAAAAAAACACCTTGCAAAACCCACACCACAATCAGATGAATTTTGATCCAAGCTGCAGTGAAGGACAGCTCTGTGGGACTTCAGATAAATAAAGGAACAAAGGCCAGTGAGATTGCACTGACACCTTTCAGGCTATGCTTTCCTGCCCCTGTGCCTTGAATAGCAAATCCTCCCTCTTGCCAGTGGCCCTGAACCCCAAAGCTCTGGTGAGTGGCATGGAAAGGACAGATTCCCCTAACAGAAGCTCACCAAAGCCTCTGCTCTTTATAGATTTGGGATGCCAGAGCATGGGAAACCATTCCTAAGTAATTTGCATTACCAAAGACCCCGCTGTGGTCCCAGGACACTGCTCTTCACCCATCTGAGGAGGCAGGAATTGCAATCCCAGATAATGGGGTTTCAGTGACCTGACCGCCCACCTCCTGGGCTGCAGCATCACCCCAGACTGTATTCTCCATACACATCTGCCGAGAGTGTCAATAAGGAAAGAGATTAACATTGTCTTCCCGAGAGAGAGAGAGAGAGAGAGTGCGGAAAAATCAGTCAGAGCAAAGAAAAGCTGCTTTAGAATATGAGCTAAGCAGGGTCTGCAGGAGCACGCTGCTTCCCCAGGGACTGCTGAGCTGGAGGCCAGCATGGAATGAGTGAGAGGCTTGGGGGCTTCAGGGTGTCCTGCCTCTGCCTGGCTGGCCTGGAATGAGCCAGAGATTGAGCAGGAAGTGATGGAGAGAGGAACTCCCATGCCAGCACCTCCCAAGCTGCTCTTCTCGAGACATCAGCCTCACCTCTCATCATTTTGTGGTAGATGAGCGCTTTTTTAAACAAAAATCACACCCACTGCCTCCAAAAACACTGATCCAGGGCCCACAATTGCAGCAAAATAACTGTGAATGCTGATTACTTTATCATCCAATAAGACTCAGGCGAAATGCTTCTCTTGTGCTAACGATATGCTGGAGACACAAGGAGCTGAGGCAGGCCAAAGCTCCCGCCGGCTGCTAATGAAGGGCCATAAATAGTGCACCAAATCAGCCCCGAGTTCCTCTCTGCAGCCCTTGATCAAGCAGCACCCCACCAAATAATGAAAATCTCGCTCTTTTGTATCCATGCAAATCACAGGCACCGCTGGAAATCGCCTGCATTAACGACTTATCTGGTGGGCCAACAAGGAAAAAAAGTATCCCATTATCTTGTCCACTTAAGCATTAGAGCAGCTCAAAGTGTTTTCATCCACCTCCAGCGAGCCTCGTGGCTTCCAGCTCTGTTCACAAGGACCATATTTCCCACCATCCCTGCTCGGTGCTCTCCTGGACGGACAGATGCCAGCCCCATCCCAGAGTGATCAGGCAAGGCACCAGCTCACAAGCCTTTAGGGATAACCACCAGCACATCCCTGCTGCTCCCCGGAGAGCTCTGAGCATCATAAACCCACATTCACACCCAAAGGCAGAGCGGTCTGGCTGCCCATGATTCTTTAAGGCACACCAGTGAAGGATCCTGCTATCCAGCTGGAATTCCACAGGGGAATTCAGGTAAGCAGACTGTAATTAACTGAGCTGGCACCCTGCTGCATCCAACAGATGTAGAAATGCACCTTGAAAGGAGGGAAAGGAGGAGGGAGGGAAAAGCAGGAGAGCAGTGTTGCCTACCCAGAGTCCCTCCCCATGTGCTCTGGGGGGATTTGGGGAGATGCAGTGGCTGCAAAGGAGCAGTCAAATGTGGGGCAATGCTTTCCTCCTCCTCCTAGCTGTTGGGCACGAGCAAAATCCGCATGAAATGCAGGCAGAGAGTCTCAAAAGCACTGATAGCGAGTTGGAGCTGGAGTTAGGTTGTCCAGCACCCTCGGGCAGAGACAGCTGACACTTGGAGTGGGAAAGGGGAAATTCAAGTTACGCAGCTTAGGAGGCTCAAGCCACAGCTCTTCTGTCAGGCACGTCATGCTGGGCTTTCAAGAGCAACCAGAAAGCAGGATTTGTCTGCCTGACCCCGAGCCAAGCAGCAGTAATCTCCACCCAGCCCAGCTAACTCCCCTATCAGCCCCACTCCTTCACAAACCACTTAGAAGAAATTTGCCCATGCAAATGCCCGCGAGTGAATGTCCTGGATTCATTCTAGTGTGGCCTGGCTCACACCAGCACCCACACATCCGAATCCTGCGGAGATGAACCTCCCCATCCCACCATGCCCAAGGGCAAGACCTTCAGACTGGAGCTTGGACAACATTGCCTGGGCATGGCAAGGGCAGAAGAGCAGCTGGGCCTCCCATCCTGCCCCACACCACCCTGACCTCCATCAGTGAGGCACGGCTTTCTCGCTTTCTCTTTCTGCTTTTTTGGATAATTTGACTTTTCCCTGCTCTGCCCTGCAATCAGAGTGGCGGTGAATTACAGCAAGGGGGGCTCTGCTCCTTTCAGATGTCAGAGCCTGCAGTAATTGTGGCACCCACTTACACTGATGTCAGCGGGGGAAGCCTTTGCGTGGCAGAGAGCTCGCCCTCCCAGCGCCGAGCCCGGGACAGCGTCTGCTCGTCCTCTCTGGGGCCTTGCTCCTGCCTTCCTGCCGGGAATGTGGGCAGCACATCACTAAGCAAAGCTCTGTGTCAGAGAGGAACACGTTCCCCAGCTCGGTCCTGCTCCAGGAGCCCATCCAAAACGCACAGCCCCCCGTCCTGATGCCTGCAGAGCTTCTCCAGACCCTCCACGATTGTTTCTCTGGCAGAGACTCCCCAAATCCCCCCAGGTGACTTCAGCACACACTTCTTGCCCTCTCCTCCCAGACCTTCAACTCAGCATTTTAAGACATGTGAAGGTTTTCCTCTGCAGGGATGTCCCAGGAGAGGGGAAAAAAAGCCATCAGGAGAGCAGAAGTTATCCCAGCTGCAGGAAATTTGCTCTCCAGGTGGGACCTTTGCCCATCTGCAGCAGGAATGGGACCAAGCAAAGGACCAGGGTGGGAAGAAGGGGTCTGAGGCAAGATGGTCCGAGAGTTCCCCAGGAGGTCACCTCCCTGCTGCCACCCCCAGCTTCAAGCAGAGTGGCATGGGGAGCAGGAGGAGGATGAAAAGTCCTATTAGCATCCTTTGCCTCTTCTTGCACATGGGAAGAATGCAACCCCTGACTCCAGCTAGAAAGGTGGATGAGGAGAAGCAGCAGGAATCTCCCAGGTCAGGCAGAGTTTCCAGGCCCCCGGTGTCACTTTTGCTGTCACATTGCCTGCCCCTCCCCTGGCTCCTGCAGAGCTCCCATCCCCTTGGCAAATGGACAGCTGGTTCTGAGGAGCAGCATAGTTTAAAAAAATAGAAAAATAAAACAAGTCGAAACCCACAACGTCAAAAACAAACATTGCAAAAGACAGAACACATCAAATATTAAAGGAATCAAATCCCTCCTGTCAGCAAGGAGGACACAGAAACTGTTCCCAGATGTGGCAGGGCTGTCACCTTCTCTGATCAGCTTGGCTTCAAACAGCTTGTCACAGGGATGTTTGTGCTTTTGGGGTCCCTAACCCCAATGTCTCTCCCACCCTCAGCTCCCGAGGAGGACTGGATCCTTCCCTGGTGTAAATCCACATGGAGCTGCTGCTGAGAGCTCTCCTGACAGCTCAGGCAGGCTCAGGGCTGGTTTCACTGGCAGCAGCAAGTGCTGGTCACCAGTTTGGGGACAGATCCACAGAGGGGACAACCCCAGAAACATCTGGTTTGCCAAGACAGCCCAGAGGGAGGGCACAGCACCCTCCACCTGTGTATCCATCCCAAGCCTGCCCAGCCTGCATGGCCTCAGGCACAGCAGCAGCTCCGAGGCTGAATCCTGCTCTCCCTGGCACGGGCACACAGGGAGTGAGAGCACAGCCCTGGGCTCTCCCTCCTTCCCACGCAATCCCTGGCACCTCATGCCACAGCTGCAGTGTCCTTGATAAGAAGTGGCACACCCCGGCCATAAACCAGCCTTGTTCTGCAAGGGATTGATAAATGAGGAGTCTGGGACTGGTCCCAGTAGCCAGACCATTGTTCCAAGCACCCAATCTCACCTTCCCAGGGGAAATATTGAATATCCCTGTCCCAGCTCCCTGAAAGAGGCACTCCCACAAATGACAAAGCTGTGCAGGCACACTGCTCCCATCTCCCAGGGATGCTAGCTCTGGCCCAGGGTGATTCCAGTACCAAAATTCCATTCCCACTCTGGATTTGACATATCATTGCCTGAGTTTCGACCTCAGAATCTGGGCTTTCTGAGCCTATGAATTTCATCTCTGCTGGTGGGTAATGCCAGGAATATTAAAAAAACCACAACCCACAACAGGCTTTGGGAGGTGGCCGTGTGCCAGGTTCATCTGTTCCCAAACTCCTCAAAGTTTTGTGAAATCCCTCCCTCTCCCTGCAGCACACAATCTGCTTCTCCTCCTCTCTGGACCCCATCAAAGCCTCCTCTGACCTTCTCCCTGCACAGCTGCTGTCTCCACGGCACAAAGCTGCCCTGCAGAAAAAAGTGGGATTGGAGGGAATTCCCGTGGCAGGGCCCCGGCTGTGCCTCACCTCACCCTGTGGCTTCTGCCCGTGCCACAGCCTTTTATTTCAGCAGCAAATTGTTAATGGCCTGGCTGTTTGGACCAGGAATGAGATTGGCTTTCTCATGGAAAAGCAGCTTTGCAGCCATTCCCCCAGGTCCCATTTCTCCGGGTTTCTCCATTTAGCAGCCACACAAGGGACACCAGGGGAACCACGGCCCGGGGGCTCCTTCCAGCTCTAATTTAGGCCCATGAAATATTCAATAACCACCAGAATAACCCCACAGAAGATCTGATGGACTCTCTGGGACTCCCTGTCAGTGGGATCAAGCAGGGATCTCATCAGCCCAAGGATGCAACACCAGGATGGGGTGAAATGTGCTGACAAGGAGAATCAGCTTTTCCCAGCCCCAAACCAAGTGCTCTGTCAAGGTCAAAAAACAATTTTGGAGTGTCCAATGCACTCAAATCCCAAAAGATCTTTTTTGAGGAGATACCAAATCCAAGTATCTTCTCTTGGAGGTTCTGCCCACAGAACCAGCCCAGGACCCCCTCCATCCAAACTCCTTAATTTAACTTTTTCCAGAGCACAGAGCAAGTTGCTTTCTAATCAAGAGAGCTCTAATGTGGTAATGCCAGTAAATTGTAATTAATTTTCCCCCTAATTGATGTGTGGGAATATCCGGGACCCTCATTCTCCTGCCTTCAATTCCCTTATAAATATATGATTTGACAGGTTAATTTGAAAGTAAAAGTTTGGTTCTTTCCAGCAATCCAAGCAGAAGCCCCAGAACAGAGCTGGCTGCCTTGCCATGTGAGGCGGAATGAAAAGGGTTGAAGTCAGGTTACAGTCGTCATCATCATCATCTTTTTAATTTCACTAATTTAATTTCTGCCCCCCCCCCCCTTCTCGGAAGATAATAAAAGCTTCATTTCACAGTCCAGAAAATTTGGCAGCAAAAGGTGACAGCCAAGGAAAGACGGGGAAGATGCGTAAGAAGGGTGACAATTCCTTCAAAGTTAAAAGATGGTGCTCAGCAGCCCGGGGAAGGGCACAGGAGGGCACACAGGACACCAAGGCATTAAAAACCAGCTTTCCCAAGGTGGCAAAGGGAAATCAGGCAACACTAATGATGCAGCTCGGTGCCAGAGGGTGCAAAGCTCCCTGTGCCTGCAGGTAAACACACCTGCAGCTCCCCTCCCCGCCGGCTGCAGGAGAGCCAGGTCACCTTCCCTGAGCTTTAATGAGTCTGGAGGTGCAGTCTGGCCCCCATGAAACTTTTTTGGCTTGAAACTCATCAAGTCCAAGGCTGCTTTTTCCTGTCGGCCTCCACAGGACAGGACGTGGCACTGCTCCCACCCAGAGACCCAGGGCCCTTCCACGCAAACGCTAACCGCTCCCGAGTCCACGGGGAAACAGCTCAAACACAAAAGGTTTCAAAATCTTTCTTGACTTGTTCCTAATTAGAAAGGAAGCATCAAACCCAACCCTTTTAATAAGAAGAAACATCCTGGGTTGATATATTTAACCTTTGCTAATGAGAAGTTGCATTGAAACATCCCCTTTCCCATTTCTTCCAGGAGCTCCAGCGCTGTTCCCTATCTGCCAGCCCTTTCCCTGTCATCTCCACGGGCTCCAGCCTGCAGGTCTGGCATCAAGTCAGTCTGGAAATGCCATCCCCATCCCCTGCATCCCTCAGAACCAGGGGACACAGGCTCCTCACCTCACGATAAAAGCTCGAGGAGCTGGGGAAAGAAAGGGCTGAAGTCACAACGAACACCAGCCAAGGGAGTGATAAAGGATAAATAAATGCAAGTCTTAGATGAGGATGAATGGCAGAGAATTGAACTCCAATCCTGGCTGCTGAGGATATTTACTGGAAGCAGATCTGGACTAAACAAAGCATATGGGAATGCTGTTCCTCCAGAATCAACACCAGCGCTGTCTCCTGCCAAGCTGTGTCTTGGGGCTTAAGGGACATTTTTGGTGGAAATCTGAAGGAAAACGTGATGAGGAATGTGAAAAATGGGCCTGGATTTATGTCTCTATGCTGACAAAAGGATGTTCAAGCTGTACATTTTGTAAAATCCCTCCTCCCGTTTGCTGTTTGCTAACCACGTCTCTGCCTCTTGGTCACAAAACTGCCCTTTTCATCCACGTAGCCAATTGCAGTGGCAAAACACCAACAAAATCAAGCAACAACAAAGGCAGGCAGAGGAAAAGACAGGCCTTTCTTGTGCTTTTTGGAGTAATCCAGCGATTTGGTGGAGTTCCAGGAAACGAGACAAAACTATCAATTTGCAGTTCCAAGGGCAGCAGTCTAATCCCTGCCCATGCCTCCGCCAAAAATCACTTTGCCTAAATTCAGGGAGGGGGAACTGCTGAGCCCCTCTGCACCAGCGAGGAGCTGGAAGTTTTCTGAGGCCTGCAGAGATGCAGCAAGGATCAGGTTTTCCCCTCACATACATCTCCCTCTCCCTCCTGCCGCCTCTCATAAAGGGGAGAGATGTCATCTGACAATTTCTCAGTGGGGAAAAAAATGGAAAAGAGAAGAAAAAGAGGGGTTTTATCTACTTTAGGTTATATTTTTATTGCTAGCCGTGACTGTAACATTTGCTGTGATTACCAGATTAATCACCAGATTGCAAAGCCCATTAAATAAAATCAAGTCGGACAGTTGAGGTGTTCTAAGAGCGATGTCCCTCAGAGCGTGTCCCAGCATGCTTCTCCCTCGTCCTTTCTCTCCCTGACACTCAGCTTGAGAGAAAGACCATTCCCCAGCTAGGACAGAAGGGAAAACAACATTCCCTCTCACCTGATCCCTCCGCAAAGGCCAGCCAGCTGTATTCCAACACCACCAGCATCACCTCTCCCCTGTCCAAGCTCTATTTGCCAACCCTGCACATCATCAATTAGGGTGATGGACAGCACAAACAGGTGAAGATGTGTTTCACAACCCTCGGCTCAGGTCTCTGCAAATGAGCGCTGTAGATCTCCCCTTCTCCTAATGCCACCTGTCAAAGCCTCCCCTCTTCCCGGGAACAGGATCCCGCATCAAAGCGCAGTTAAATGGGGTGTAAATGCCTCTTTCATGCACAGAAAATGGGCTGGTTGGCAGTAATAGGGGGAACTGTAAATGCTGTCAGCGGCTACATTTTGTTTATTGATTTACACCGTGTAATGGGTTGACTCGATTTGAATCATATACACAGGTGTCATGTCCCATTCATCGCCATCGGATTTAATAACCACAACAGTGCACCGCCGAGCTCGGCTCTGCAGTGGGCACAGAAACTGCCCAGGAGCACGGGGATCCCAAACCCCTGGGGTCTGTGAGCTCACAGCAAAGCCAGAGGTAGGAGATGGGCACCAGGGCTCACCCAGCCATCCCCTACAGTCACAGAGTCACAGAATGGGTTGGAAGGGACCTTAAAGATCATGGCAGAGGGGTTGGAATTTGATGGTCTTTAAGGTCCCATCCAACCCAAACCATTCTGGGATTCTACGCTCTAGTTCCAGCCCCACAGCCCTTGTGATGTTCATTGTGGTACTGGGGAAGTTTTTATGATTGCCCTGGGGTTTGGGCTGTACAATTCCTTGTAGACACACACAGATGAAGCCGTTCACAACCCTGGAACACCTTCCAGAACTATCCATCTCTGTTGGTACAACCCAAGTGTGAAAATTGCTCCTCCACCTTTGCAGAACCTTCCCAACGGCCAGGAGCCCACAGCACCAAGGGAGAAGGGAAGGGATGAATTCCCGTTGCTTAAACTCTACCTGCACCGTCCAAATCCCAGGCTGAGTTCACCTAACATGGAAAAACCAAGGGATTTCTCCCTTCTGCATTGCGTGTCTCTCGAACAACACAGAGGAATCAAACCCTGTTGCTTAATTTCTGCGGCATCTGCCAGGCTTCCCCCCCCTCCAAAAAAAATAAGGAATCCAATCAAGAGCCTCTGAGCGTGCCACCCCAGCGGTTACGATGCCAATTAGGAGAGACTCAAGCATTCAAATGGCCAAGCAAAACAAGGCAAATGACAAGTAATTTAAACCCTGCTGGGCACTCTCCGACGAAGCCGGCTGCCGTGTCGCAGTGAGCTGCGGCACTTGCTAATTAGTAACCACTCAAAAGCCTGTAAATAGCCCTAAAACACCCTCCGAGTGCCGACAGCGATGGGCTGTTAGGTTTATCCCCGCTCCTAGGTTTATCCCTGCTCCCATCATCTCAGGGTCCCACAGCCACCTTCCCTGCTCAGACAGGAACACGGGTACAGCAGGATGATGTGTCCCGTGTAAACGTGTGGCAGGGACAAAAATGGAACATTGCATGTCCTGGGACTGCAGAGATCCCTTCCCCTTCCCAAACCTCCATAGCAAGCCAGAGGTGCCTCTGCAGAAGGGGCAGGGTCGCTCCCAAGCACGGCAGTGACACAACTGCACAACCAAGCCCCAAATCCTTCCTTTCCTCTGCTCTCTTCCTCACCACGTGAGTAGAGGGAGGCCGAGATGGCATTGCCTCCATTTTTCTCAGGTCACGAGTCCCCTCGAAATACCATCACTCGGAGCAATGAAGCTGTCACATTTTGTATTTTTAGTTTTTCAAACCTTATATTTCATTTTACTGCCAGCTGCTGAAAAGGATGAGCAAAAGGCCAGAGCAGGGAGCAAAAAATCAATACGCCGCAGGAAGACAGAAGATCTGTTTCTATTCTTCATCTCTGATGCTGGGTACCCAGGGAACAACACTGCAAACAAGGCTGAGGGCTACTGCCCTCCTGCTCAAGCCAGGTCCTCCGATTCCCCACCCCAGTTATCCCAGAGAGGGACACACTCACTGCCAGAGAAGGGGATGGCTCTTTGGAAAATGCTTTCCCTACATGGATAAAGCTGAGTGAATCCTATATGGGTGGTAGGTAAAAAAAAACCAGCCCTAAGGAAGGGAGGACTGTATTAATTTCTCTCCAAATCCTCCAAATTTCTCTCCTCAGATTTCTCCTCTAACTCATCCCACACAACCTACACATTCCTGTTTCCCATGCTGTCCATGGGATTCCCCTTGCCTGCGCATCATCAGCAATCTCACCCCAACTTTCTGCTTGGAGCTGCTCATTGTCAACACCCTCAAGTTTCACCTGTTCCCTTTATCTTCTCTTGCTCCCTCCACATTGGGGGTGAGGTCCCCAGAAGTCTCTGTGAAGCCACCTTGGCACCAGGGTCCCTCAATGCCACTCTGGCTCCTCTGCACAGGCTGAGGAGTCACTTGTGCTCAGCCACTTCATGCTCTGCCAACCTGCTGCTTGTGCAGTGCGGGAACGTATTGGACACGTCCAGACAAATCAGGCTCCCCTCGACAGGCTCGACAAGGGAGCCAGGAGCTACAGGAGCTCTCCGAGTGGAACAGAAATGAAGGGAATGGCATCCCAGGCAGTAGAAGCATCTCTCAGAAGATAAACCAGCTTTGCTCACAAGCAAACCTGACCTGAAGGGGTTGGAAAGGCCTTTCAGGTCACAGGAAGATGTAGATATGGGTTTTCTAGGTGTGTTGAGGAGGTGGAGGATGAACAAGATGCAGGCATCATCCTTTCAACAGCTATGTGATGCATCCAAAACACCTCAAAAACGAGCTGATACAGCAATTGAATAGGTGAAGTCCTGAAGAGCAGCAGGATGTGATGGCTGGTATTAGCCCAGATGGTAACACCATCCATCCATCCATTCCTTCCACAGGGGCCCCCTTCCAGCAGGAGCCTCCCTATAAATCAGGGGGTGAGGAATAAGCATGGAGCATCGGAACTGCAGAAGCAGCAGCACTGCAGTCATAAATCAGGATCTAATTCAATCTTGTGAGATGCCTCGTTTGATTAATTTATGTCAGCATTTTCTCTTCCACCGGCAGCTGCTGTCCCTCCCTGCATCGCCTCTGCCTCCACGCTCCTCTGGACAATCCAGCAGGCTCCAGGCAGGAGGGATGGCCAGGAGGGTACACAGCCAGGCCCTATCCAAAGAGATCTCCATGGGACTTGACCAAGCCTGACCTCTTCTCCTCTGCCAAAACCCCTGGATATAATGGTTACACCCACCTGCCACCCCAGGGCATGGCCACCGATGTTCTTTGGTCACGGACCTGTTTGATGGAAGATACTTTTGAACACCTTCCCAACATGGTAGAGACTCCCTGTGATCCACATATTGCTCTCAGCAACAGAATCCAGCATCAATATATAAAAAAACCTCTGTCCTTTAAAATGGGGGGTGATGGGGTTGTTTTTCACAGGAAAACCAAATGCCTGTTGCCACCTTAAAATAAAGATGGACCTTATTGAAAATCCAGATGCTTCATCTGAGCCACACTTTCCTGGGGGAAAGAAATTACTGAACTAAATGAACATGGAGCAAGGAAATAAAATAATACCCATGCTAGCTGTCCCTGCTGAATCTCCAGTAATGAGAGTCTGATCAAGTGCTGCATAAATTAACTGGTGTCTCAAGAGAAGAGGGTGTAGGAGCAACATCCGCACTGACCCAGCAGCCTTAGCCTCAGCCTTGCCTGGAAAGTGTCCTCCCTGAAAGCACATTACACCCTCCAAACTTCTCTCTGAACCACTCATTTATTTAGGAAGGAGGTAGGAGACAGCAAGAGTGATACTTGGGCCATCTGTTTGAGCTCTCCCTCCTCCCTCCCTGCACAAAAAATTAGCAAGAGCCTGCAAGAAGCAATGGTACATGTTTAATTCAGTCCTGCAGAGGGCTGGAGCCATATTTTGGGCTTGGCCTCCTCCGTAACAAAGGTTTAAATAAATCACTGGGTCAGAGGTGCAGAGATACCAGACACTGATGCACATGGCCATTGCTCTTGTCCTTCAAGAACATTCCCTCTGCCAGATCCCAGAGCCAGGAGCTGACACAGGCAGTTCAATAGCTTAACCTGGTGCAGCCTGGTTAGCATCAAAGGGAGCTCAGATAAAGCTTCCTGTGAAATGCATGGCTTTGTTCAGAGCAGCCAAATCCTGGTGGTGATCAGTGCCAGGTGCTGGGTTGGAGGATTTGGGCTCTTTGCTCCCCAGGGGCTGGCAGGAGTTTGCTGGAGCAGTGGAAGATCAAGCTGCTCTGGCACTGCAGAGGCAGAAAACAGACTGTAAAAAATCTGCTGAACCCGAGGAGCTCCAGGCAGCCTCATCCAAGCCAGAAGGTTGTAAACCACAGGGGCTGGAGGTTGACACTCTGCCCGAGGAGCCCCTTCCTGAAACCTCACAGCTTGGGTGACGGAGAAGGTGGGAAGATGGCTTGGTAGCCTAGGGACAGCTGTGCCTGCTGGGTCACTGTGTCACGGACAAAACCCTGTGGATTCACTCACATGCTCCATCCCTCAACACAGCACTGGAGAGGCCCAGCTAAGGACACTGTGCCAGGATGCTGTCAGCCCAAAAGCCAAAACTGCTCATGGGCCCTCACTGAAGAGAGACCGATGTGATGGCAATGTTCCTACAACACTTCTCTTCCCAGAGAGCTTTCACCATGCAATGCCCCAGCTAAATTCTGGCTCTGTACTGGACTACCAGCCTGAGGCAAAGCTATCTGAGCACCTGTACCATCCTATTGTCCTTCCGCATGCTTCACCCCTCTCCGGAAGTTTGGGGCTATAAGGAAGGAGATAATCCTAGGGGAAAAATGCTGCTCTTCTCTTTTCACCCCCAGCTCAAGGCAAAGAACAGCCTTGCTCTTCCTGCTCCAGTCCCACAAACTCCTGCTTCAACCTCTTCCCTCTTCACCTTTGCTCTCACCTGCTTTAACCTTCGCATCCTGGGAGTCGGTTCCCACTGCCCTCCCAAGGGGCTCTGGTTCTGCTGCCCTTCCCCAGACTCCCCGCCAGTTCCTCTTCAGAGGAGACTCCACTCTCCTGCTATGTATCCGAGCAGCAGCAACTTGCAACGTTTGGAGCGGTTTCAGAACATCTTCACTGACAATTTCCTCAAAGGCCACTCTTCAAACGACGACGAACCGGCCTTGATCTCCTCCGCGGAACAGCAGGAGTCGGACTGAGCCTGTCCTCTTAATTGGTGTTACTCTCCCATTATTTCCAGGCTGGTAGAAATCCTGCAGACTCCTTTTCTGGCTGGTGGGCAGAATGGGATTTCCTCAGGACTTAGCAGGGAGCAGCACTCCGAGGCACTGCTAACTCAGAACACACCTCCCCGGGGAAGAGACATGAAGCCAAGGGCTTACAGGCACTGTCATTTCACGCCTGCCTTGGAGTGCAGCAGAGATGGCTCTGAACAGTTTGGGAATGCCATCCATTCTTCAAGCCACAGACAGGCCTGCAGCACCCAAATTGGGTCAGGGCATGCTTTCAGACTAAGGTAATTCCTCACAAACTGAACTGGTTTTCATATGTGTTATTCACGTTCAGTCTTGGCTAAAAGCTGTCTGAGTTTCCAAGGTGGATAATTTCAGGCATTCTGGGAATCAAAGATGTGATGTCTCCATCACTTCCAGGCTTGCACACGACAAAATCAGTGTCCAACATTTGCCATCAACAACTATGAACATGCCCCAGCACAACTGACCCTGAAGCTCTAGCACTGCTTTTTCCTGAGCAGAGGGAATAAGATAGCATCTTTAAACCAGATGTACCAAGGTCTGCTAGCATCCTAGTCCAGCCCACTGGAAAGAAATTCCTCCAAATTTGAGCAAAATTGGAGGCAAGGAAAACCCCTTCTGTTAGCAAAGTGTTAGGACAGAGTTATGTCCTCACAGGCAGCAAGGACAACATGGAAGTGGACTTCCAAAGGTTGCATTATTTACACTGAAGGCTCAGCCAAGTTTGAGACAGATCTATTCATTTTAAATCAATGTAATATTTATGACAGAGCACAAAAGATTATGGGCCAGAACCTCAGCCAGTGTAAATCAGCACACTACTTGACCTAGCTGAGGACCCAGTTCTGGCTGTTGGCTTTTAAAACTCTATTTCTCTTCAGCTCTCCAGCTCCTGCCAGCCACATGTGGGTAAAAAAAAAAGCCAAAAATATGGGGCAGACAGAGACCTGTTCCCATGGTCAGGGCTGCAACAATAGTGACCAAAGGTGAGGAGATCTGAGAGGCGCCCACCCGGAAGGGTCTGGGAGCAAGTGAAACAGCTAAATAGAAGGAGAATTTAAGGAGTAGTTGATACCTCAGGTCAGGAAATCCTCCTTTTGTGAAGTGTACCATCCCCACAGAGTTCAGGGATGGGGAGTGGGAGTGGAGCTCCACAGGACTCCCCATTTCTGGTGGAGCCCAAGTGCTCCATGTAAAGCAGCCCTGATTCCATAACCACATGCCAAGGATGCAGAGGTACTGCCTATAGGCAATGGGAAACCATACCACCTGATTAATTTATTTAAACTTTTTATAGATTTGGCAAGATTTACCAGGATTTGCAGGCCTCTGCCGGTCCCCCCATCTGCCCTAAGCTGCCTCTCCCCTGATTTTGGAGGCTGCCTGCAAGACAGAGTGGAGTTTCTGTATCTTAGTCTCGACAATCATGCTGATGTAGTTCCCATGTCTCCTGTTGCTTCTACGCCCTTGAGATGAGGAATTTTGATGATGTTCACCCGATCATCCTCACGTAACCCTAAGTGCTGCTAATCAAACGAGCAATTAGAGCAGGATGCTTCACTTCCACAGCCCTATAACTGAGCATTCCCTGGCAGCTCGCTCTGAAAAGACACGGTGATGGATAACAACTCCATATTACTTATTAAACACCTAATACAGCTTGAACGGTTCTGTTTACTGAAGAGTGTTAATCTTAATGAAAACAATATTTGAGGCAGACCGGCAAGGATAATTCTCTACCCTTTTATCCAGGGATCTCAGAATACAGAAACAGTAATTGATCCTCACAGCATCTCTGTGGGTATTACACCTTTTTAAAAGGGTAAACAGAGGCACGGAGAGGTTAAATGGTTTGTACAAAGTGCATTTGCTTCTTGGAGAGTGTTGGTAATGCAGTCCCCGAGCCCTCAGGAAAGCCAGAGAAGCATGTCTCTAACAAGAGAGGTCTGTGGCTTTTTATCCCCCTTGCCTCTGACAAGGCTGGTTTGAGCTCTGCGATGACGGAGGAGCTGAAATGGGTCTTCACAGAATTCAGAGCAGGAGGAGACCCACAAGGAAGCTCCTCGTTTTATCAGGAGAGATCAAAACGCAGTGGGGCTCTAAACGCTTCTGCTTTGGCACACAAATCAATCACTGACTGACTGAGATGTGCAGACAAAACCCTTTCCAGGCAAGAGATCATCCCAGGCCCTGGGCACCTGTCTCCCAAGTATCTGGGACTGGGAACCATCAGGTACACCTGACTGGACCAGCATCCCAGTGCCCAGGGCTGCCAGAGCATCCCCTCTCCCACTGCCCGGGCCAAGGACACTGACACAGGCAGGGCTGGTGGGAAGGGAGGAAGGAGAGCTGGAACTCCCTTAACCCAGAAAATTCATTTTGCTCTCCTTCACAGTCTTTTCTGCCCTGTCAAGCCAGGAGAGGGTGTAAGATAGGAAGAGGCACGACAGAGTATAGAAAACACTGCCCTGTGGCACATTCTCCATGTAATTTTCCAGCTCTAAGAGTTCACAGGCTGCCTCTGGAGTGAAAGAGATGTCAAGGTTCATAATATTTTCCTATTTTCAAGATAAATACTCTTTTACCATCCCAAAGCCTTCACTATCTACTACTTAAGTCCATCTCATAAAATTCATAAATCTTTCCCAAAATATCCCCCAGCCAGAAAAGCCCAGGTTAGTCTCAATTCTAAGCAATGCACAAACCCTTAATGACAAGCTCCTGATAACAAAGGCACTCTGGCATCAATCTATCAATCCACAGGCTGGCAAAAAGCACCTTAAGAGGAGGAAAGGGGACACACAGAGCCAGAGCTGAATCACCAATTTCATTAGGACAATCACCATCCAAACGCCTTCACATTTGCGTAGGATTATTTGATTTCCCCCAGCACTGAAAGGCCTTTTATTACACACAAACAGCACCATAACAACAGGCCTGGAATGGGAAGGAGAGCCATCTAAATTAATATTGCTCCTGAGTTCTGAGTTCCTCTGCCTGTGTCAGTCCTCTGCATATGAAGGGCAGGTTTGAACACTTGCACCATGTCACCAAAGTGACACTTATACATCTAGATGCTCTCATATATGCACTCATGCACCCAATTCTTTATCAGGAATTTAATTTCACCCAGGTATTTTCCTGATACTTTGGCAGGTGCTTATTATTTAAAGTTCTTTATCTGCTTTAGTGGAACTTCTCTCCCTGAGACCCCAAGCACACCCAGGCAAAACAACAGAAAAACACCCAAACGCAGCATTCCAAATGGGTGCACAGACAGAAGGTCTGGCAAATCTGGACATTTCCAACATCAGTATCTTGGGAGATGGAGACTGAAACAAATTGTTCTTAGCCCAGAGTAATTTCACGAGATTTTATCCATACAGCAAAGTCACTTTCCACCACTGAAAACGATTTTCTGCCATGCCTGCAGATATCACCAGAGCACTCTCAGCTCCTGCAAGTCTTGCAACTCAAGAGGGGAATTGTGGACATGCAAGTCACGTCCACCCGGATTTAGCTCCCACAGCCTGGGAAACACATCCCCTTACAGGCCCAGAGCTGACAACCTGTTAGCACCACGTATTAGCCTGATCCCAGGTGGGATCTAACCCGCTGCAGCTCTGGGCTCTGCTGCTGGGAGAGACAGGGAAAGGCAGAGACAGCGGCTCAGGGATGGATGCTCAGCAGGAACGAGGCAAAGCAGCAGCAGAGTATTTACATGGGCACAGCAGCATTAATGACCTTGCAGTTTGCACTCGTCCCAGGTCCTGACTGTAGACCCCCATCCCTGCTGGATCAGCCAGCCCCACTGAGAAATGAACTCCCATCCCTTTTCTAATGCAGCAGGAAGTCTAAATAAGTGCTTTCCACACATTCTGGGCTTGTGTACACACAGTTCCTGTACGAGCTGTACTGGCTCAGCAAGAAAACAGCACAGCCCAGTGCGAGGGATGGAGTTATTCTGCCATAAAGGCGCTGTGTCAGGGATAGCTTGTTTGCACATGCATAGAGAAACATGCCAGGCAGCCCTGACTGCAGGCAGCAGCAAAGGCTATCCATTATTAGGGAGTCTGGGAATAAGCCTTCTTCCAGTGGGAAAAGAGCAGGTACCTCTGGCCAAGGTTCACAGCCCCAGGGGATACCCGAAAGGTGGTGCAGTCCCAGGGAGGAACCCCACTTTTTCTCACCCCTCCCTGCAATGCAAAGCTTTCAGTTCTTCCTAAAGCCTCCAAGCCTCTTCCAAATCTTCCAGTCCTTTCCTGATATGATGCTGGCACTCACATCCCTCTCCCTGCCCAGCACATTCCTCCCCTCCCCTCTGTCACTCCACCTGCAGCAGCATCCCTCTCTTGTATGTGTTTTGCTGGGGAACTTGTAGGGCTTGTCTGGCTAATGAAAAGCTACTTTGGATCCCCCTTTGGGCTTTTCAGGAAGGATTAGCAAGGTTTCTCCAAAGCAGACACAGCAAGACAGTGTGTTTCTCTAAATACATCAGGGACTTCTCCGGTGCTTGGCTTTGGCAGGGGCTAAGTGCAGATGTCTCACAAGTTGTCTCCTTGCTCGGGTGTACAAGCAGGAAGGTGCTGTCAGGAATTGATAGAGGGCTGCTCGGGTTCTGCCTCTCTGGGGTGCTGCACAAAATAGCGAGTGAAAACTGTTACCTGCTGACAGCTCTGCCCAGGCTCACTCAGAACAACATAGGCTGCCAAGAAGCTTCCCTGCTGAAGATGCTGATACTGGCACTGGCTGTGCAGCCCTGGCAGGGAGGGCAGCAGAGCCCAAATAATCCTCTGCACTCCACAGAGCCACCAACTCACCCTCCTATGTGCCCCCAGAGCAAGACCCAGGAAGGGCCACTCACTGCTTGCTTAGGAAGCACAAACACCAGCTTAACTTGGCATTTCCCTGATCTCCCAGACAGCATCCATGGCCTTTCTCTCAGACCCTGGCACAAAATGAAGTGAATTTCCTGTGGTGAAGCAGCAAAACCATGGCAGAGCTGGGCTCAAGGCTGACCTCCAGCTCCACAACCTCCTCAGGACACCAGGTCTTTAGGGGACCTGTGCAGTCCTAAAACTGGTGCCATTCCCAGTGATCCTCTTGGCCCCACACAGCCTCAGAGCTGCCTTGTATTTCTCATTTGGAGTAAATGGGGCAAGCAATTAGCTTTCTCAACAACCCTTAGGGGAAGCTGCTGTTGGCAGGGGTAATTGAATGTTATCCCAGTAAAACAAGGAGGGGAACAAGATGTGATAGCCATATCATTTCAAAATAGGCTACACACAGGCCATTCATCCCTCTCTCTCGGGGCCTGGCTTTGTTTGAGCAAGATTATGAACTCCCCTTCAGAAGAGCTTCATCATTTCCACATATTTCCCATTGGCCATGGGCAGGCAGGATCAATAAAGATATAATCCGAGAGACAGCTGCAAACACAAAAGTTCCTAATGAATTCCCAACCATCCAGGCAGCCCAAACACGCATCCCGTCAGCTGGGAATTTGTGCAAAGCCATCACTCCGACACGCTTAAAATTTCCCCATGGAGGGCAGGACCAGAGGCAAGACAGTGGTTCCTAGTCCATCTCAGAGTCCAGCGTTACCCCTGGAGTAATTACTCCTCCAGACATCAACACCTCCAGCCAGGGGAGAGACTGGAGGCACAGGAAGGTATATTTGAAGAAAACACTATGGAAAGGGCCTGGCAGTGTGGCCTTGGGGACAGAAAGTTGATGTGTGGCTAATAAGGATGAGTCAGTAGCCCAGATTGTTCCCTCCAGTGCAGCTAATTCACAGGCTCTATCTCTGCTACCACTTTTCCCCTTCTTCCTTTCCCTAGCTCCTCCCTCTAAATGCAATTTAGCATCTCAAAAAGTACATGTTGTCCCATGATCTAAATAGTTTTACTCCAGATGTAGCAAGGAAAAAATAAATACACATGGATTTATGTGTTCTTAAATTGTACTGGACAATTTGACATCTCTTTAGAAGGTAAAAGTTGCACTGAGGGGGATAACTGGAGTTTTATTTCCTCTGTTGGGCCACAACATCTCAGAGCTGCTAATAAGTTAAAAGCCAGCAATCCAAAATTCTCTGGGTTTTTTGTGGCAAAACACATTTTACTGGTGGTTTTCCACGTTTTTGTAAAACCTCCTTTTGGAAAATACACAGCAAAACTTTCTAAGCCCTCTGGGGAACGTGGAATATTTAATTCCCATTCAAACGAAGCACGAACCCAAAATCCCAGGTGGGTTTGTAAATTCCAGTTAAACTGTCCTGACTTTGCAGTAAGTCCATTGCTCCCCCAGAGGACCCTGTGGATCTACTGCCACTATTTAGGTGAAAAACTCCTCTGAATGATAGAGATCTGTCATTTTCAAAAGCTGAAGGAACGAGATGCTTATCCCAGCTTCCCAGAAGTCATTTTGTGTGCATGCAGAACCGCAGATATTTCCATCCCAGCTCACTCACATCCCTCACCCACACCCACAACAGCTGAAAAGGGGGAACTCTTCCCTTTTGGAGCCACGTCTGGTCAACAAAACATCTTTAATGGACTACCAAACAGCAGGTTTAGTCAAGAAATTGATGCACTTGGTAGCAGATTGATATATAATATATCTGCATAAATACAGAGAGACGCAGTGCAATTACAGGGGTCTGCCAGGAACAAGAATAAGTACAGGGGAATTTGAGCAAAGCCCTGCAGCTAAAGGTCCAAAGATCTGTCATTTTACTTACAGTGAGCGCAAGAAAGCCTCTCCAGGCAGCGTTACATCAAGGCAGGGCAGATAAAAACACAGGAGGTCTCTCATTTTGCCTTGTAACACAGAGATTAAGCAGCATGCACATGGCCTCCAACCCCTGGGCAAAGCCACGTGTCTTGGGTCGAGGGCAAAGACAGAGTCTGCAGCTCCTTGTACTCACTCACTGCTTTCCAAGCCCTTCCTGACCCACCAGCCAAGCCTGGAGTCTTAGACAGCAAATACTTCACTCAGTAAAGGTAATTTGAATGCCCCAGTGACTGGGATCATGCAGCAGCCTTTGCTACCACTCCTGCTTCCCCAAAAGTTTACAAATGATGTTAGTGAGGGCAGTGGATCACAGGAATCAATAAGTGCTCTGCTGCAGTTTGTACTGAGCTAATAAAAACACTCAGCACCAGGCACGGGCCCTGCTTGCAAACACTTGGCTCTGACTGACTCCAGCAGCTCCTCGGTTAGACAGGCATGGACCAGGAGAGCAGGAGGTCACGTCAGCATGGGCTCCAAGGTAATGGGGCTGCTGTGCCAGCTTGAAACCAGCGGCTCAGGGAGGAGAACAATGCTAAAATAGCAGGAATCATCTGCTGTTTCCTACTACCATCCCTCCCGGACTCCCTGTGAACTTCATTAACACTTATTTGCTGAGGTAGGTGTTGGATTTCCCAGCTCTGGCCCGTGGGTATCACTCCTTCCTGCAGTAAGGAAGTGGAGCCTTTCAGAGATCTGCTACAGGCCCTTTTTAGGTACATGATGAGAAGGATTCAAGTGGCAGCCCAGGACGCTTTGAAATCAAACACCTTCTCTTCTTTTCTAGGTGTTGCTGTGATTTTTTTGAATGGCCACAGTGTGCCTGCAGCGAGAGCTCACGTACCTAGCAGTACTCAATTTAGCTATATGAATAGCATTAATTACTGAGCGGTTAAATGACTTGCTCAAAGTCAAAATGAATCAGTGGCAGTGCCAGAGAAACAACCCAGCAGTCCTGGCTCCAGGTCCTTCACACCTGACATCAGATCTCAGCGCTCCAGCTGCCTGCTTGGGTGATATTTAGGGACTTAATTGCACACCACCATCAGTCTCCCTGCTCTGGGTTTCAAGGCTCAGGCAAAGCTGATCCCCAAGTATCCAGAGGAAAAGGAAGTTCCTGTGTTTGAAAGGCTGCTTTGTCACCAGCTCCTCTCCAAAGTTAGCTGTCAAGAGCATCTGGGCTTTTGGCTGGATCGCTCGCTGATATATGAGGAGCATGTTGAACATGTGCTGCCTGCAGTTGGTACAAGGTTCTTTGTCAACCCAAGCATTGCTTAAGTGCCCATAATAGGGAACAGGTTGCCCAGCCATTCCTCCTCCCGATATTGATTATGGGGGTATAATACTGCACAGAGCAGCAGCAGCTGTCTGTCACCGCCTGGATATTCCGCATAATAAAGCACTGCAAGTTCCTTCTCCCGAGCAGTCATTACCCACTGCACCACAATGGCTCCTGCAAACAAGCTGTGCTGGCTCAGCCTCGCCACAGGCAGCCCCAGCTTAAAACTAGCCGTAAGTTTCTAGTCCAGTATCCTGGGTAATCCCTGTGGAGCCACAGGAACATTCAGGAAGCTGTATGAAGAAGTCTGTGTATGCAAAGAGGCGAAGAGAACAGGCAAAATTTGCTCATCCTCATTTATGGTAACAGCAGACACCATCAACTCTGCATAAGTAGTGTCACAGCAACTGCATTGATCCCTGTGTTACACGAGATTGGCACCCCGTCCACTTCTCTATGAAATCTTAATGCCAGCACACTCTCTCACCTCTGCTTGACTTAAGCTCTTGGGTTTAGTCCTACAAGCACAGAAGAAAAACCAAGCGGAGGTTGCAGGCTCCCTCCTGCCCTACTCTAGCACTCCTCACAAAGCTCCCCACATGCATTACAGCAACAGCTGGAACGAGCAGCTTTTGTGCCAAGTTCAATACACACAGAGGAACAAAATCTTTTACCAAAGCTGCCTGCAATCAGAGGAGAGGAGTGAACAAAATGATGTGCTGCTGGGGAAGAGAGAGGCAGACTGTAAAGCCATTTGCTGAAGGTCACGCAGTCAGGGCTGCGACAGAGCAGGGCTGAGTCCTGAGTCCCAGGTTAATTCCTCAGCCTCACCACTTTACAGATCCCACATACATTTGGGTTTACCTCTTTTTGAACTCCTTCCAGAGGCTGCAAATGTCTGCCATGGTCCTGAACTTCTCTCCCAGCAGGGGATGGCTCTGCCTGCACAACACTGAGACCTTCAAGCAAATGAAACCGGGAGACACTGAAAGGAAACACTGGGGTACCTTTAACCACCTCTGCTCCTCCCAGTTTTACCAACAAATGGTTTCCACAAAGGTGATCTCTCTTGGGAAGCCAGACAGAGGAGCTGGAGTCTCCCAGGGGAAGGCTCCTGCATCCCTACATCTCCACCTCCACGGACAGAACCATCCCTAACTACTCCATATCCTCACATTTGCCCCTGGATGAAACCACGGCTCATTTTGCCAGGCTGTCACTCAGCACATTGTTCATTACAGGGAAATGAACTCTGTTCCCGAGCGTCAGGGGGACAGAGAGTAATTGGGTTCTGTGCAGCCTTTTCACTTAATTTACTCAAGTTGTATTTATTTCTTACAGAATTAGGTTTTAGTGGCTGACGGACAAGACATCAGTGAAAGACAGTGGCAAACAGATGGGATAATAAACCTGGAGAGGGAAAAATTATGCCTCTCCATCTCTCCTTTTTTCTTTCCCTCGCTGTCTCAGTCATCTCTGCCACTCTTTCATCCTTTTATAAGGAACATGGAGGGCTGCTGCTAAAAAGCTCTACTTCATCACCATGTGGCTTTGTAAAGGTAACCTTATTATCTAAGTTCATCCCAATATGGAAAAAAGGATATTTAGTGTGGGTTAAAACATGCCAGCAGAACAATCTGCTGAGTTTAATGAAATGAAAACATTTGCAAGAACCTATTGATTGTGTTGACATTTTCAGCGAAAAATTATCAAAATGTTATTTTTGATAAGGTTGAAGTACTTCATTTCAACATATTATAATTATATCTGATATCCTTATGGAGAGAAATTCTGAATATAATATAAAAGTCAGAAGAAATTGCCTCAGACTGCCAGAATGAATCACTCTAACCAACACCAGACTTTCTCATATACTTACACTTGGGGCAAAGCAAGACCCCAAAAGGAAGAAATCCACCCTTTCCATTTGATTTTAAAGCCTTTTCCAGCAGCACCATCCTGTTGCAGAAAGGCAGGAGGGGAACATCATGGGATAACTAATTAAGCCCATTATCTCTGCCCCAGGAGGCAGGGACTACCTTTGATGGGCTGAACTCAGCACCTCTCATCTCCCATGGTCACAACACCCCTGGGTGCAGAATCCTGCGATATTGAATCCCTTCTCTGACTGAAAGTGGGACCTGAAGAGCAGCCACCAGCAAACCTGGTGCCACCACCACCTCAGTTTGCTCGGAGAAAGAGCAGGGGATGGCACAGGGGGCACAAAGCAGAGGAAGAGCACGCAGGGCTTCGCCTCACCCTGTGGCACCATAAATTATGCAGCTGCCTTCATCCATTATTCAGCATAATTTATTTTGAACATTTAGATCAGCAGTTTGTGTGAGGAAAAAAACAAAAGTGGAGGGGAAAGTAGGGAAAAAATAGGGAATTAAGTGAAGGAGAGAGGGAAGCACTGGAATGGATGGTCCAGTCATTAATCAAAGACAGGCAAGGAGACGACAGGATGAGAAGGAGCAGCTGGAGAACCACTTAAATAATAACAGGAGCTCCAATTCCCCCAGCCCTTGAGGAGCAGAGGGTGAATGAAAAGCCCTGTGCACACGGTAGTTTAGGGCTATTAACAGCTTCAGCCCCTCTCCCAAACCCAACCCCCCCCACACACCCAACAGAGAAGGGCTGCGAGGGCAGGGTGGTTCAGCAAAGAGTTTTCCAAAGGATGTTTTCCCCAAAAAACTCAGGGCAGCCTCCCAGGGGAGGACCTCACCCCTCATCTGCCTCTCTGAGCTCACCAGCCAGCCCTGATTTCAGAATTACAAATGTTTTCTGACACAGAAGCCTCAATGTATATTGGCATATTACTCCATGACTAATAAATTCAAGGAAATAACAACTTGCCCAGCAGACATGCCCCAAGCCTGAGACTGGTGAATTCAATGAATAAATTACTTCCATGATTTTTTCACTCAAATCTAACATGCTCAAGAGCAGCTGTCCCAGAGCCACGGCATTATCAGCAGCTCTGAGATACTTGGGGGCAAGAGGAAAAATGGTGACCACGATAAACTGGGCCGAGTTATCACCATGAAACATCCCTTACTGCAAACAGGAGGTGCCCTGGGTTTGCAAAAGTCTCACTCTGCCCAAGAAACAGCAGGTTCCTTTGCAAGCATCTCCTTCTGCATCTCAGGGGGCTTTTCAGACACTCATTCCAATCCTTTGGAGAGCAAGGAGTTGCCATCCAATGCTGCTGTGAGATCCTTGGGCAGCAGCAAGTGATGGATTCAGGTTAGGGGTGTTTGAAAAAAATCACAAGGGGTTGCAGGACCATTTACAGAGCAAATGCAAGTCATTCTCTGGAGGTGATCAATAAAAGTGGTTGCTTGTGCCTTTCGGATGTGTAGGGAACCATTGGCCTCATCTAACAAGAGCCGGTTTTGTTTGCAGATGAAAGGAAAAGGTTTCTATTCCCAAATTGCTGTGACACATGAGGTGCTCCTGAAAACCAGAACACCCACAAATTCCTTCCCCATCTCCAAACAGGTTGGGAACACACTGAAAAGGAGATGATTCGCATGGTAGCCATTCACATCTGGAGTGGGCACAGCAGAACTCTGCCCCAGCCAAACCCTCCTGGGTGCCACCGAGGCTTGGTGTGAGCTGGGAAAGCCACCAGAGCTTTTGAACAGAAAGCAAATGATTCCGTGCATGCCCCTCTGCTCCCATTTTTCCAGGCCATAACCCTGGAAAGGCAACATGCAGGACAGGGAAGGGGCAGGCAGGCTCCAAGTGAGCAAACACCGAAACAAGGAGGGGAAAGCTCCAAGTCTGGATGGCTCAGCAGCTGCTCTGCCGTCAGGATTGGCACCGCTGGAGCACAGGAGTGATGGCCCGGGCATGGAGCAGTCCCTGCCAGGGCTGCAGCTCCTCTCCTGAGGGCAGATCATTCCCACCTTTGCAAAGCTGTTGAGAGAGGGGTGGAAATGTGGGAATGAAGCCCTGGGCCACTGTGCACAGCACCAGGCTGGGGTGGTCGATGGGAGCCAGCTGGAGACTTTAATGTCCTGGAGCAGCTCTCCACAGCTCCTGCCTGAGAAGGGCACTCACTGCTGGTGAAGCCATTTTTCAAGTTGTCACCACTGCTTTCACAAAGAGTTACAAGGTCTCCTTCTCTCCGAGTAACCCAGAGGAAAAGATGCTGATGGTGTTTCAGTGGACAAGAAAGTTCCAGCTGGAGAACCAGGTACCTCCAGGGCAGGCACAGCAAGGAGTTTGTCACCACTCAGGGTTTAAAAGCCAAATTTAATTTGCTCTCATCCCTCTCCCCCCGGCCGTCTGTTTGTCAGTGCTCGCTTTGCAATGAGACCTCCTTCATCCCCACACCCCACCTACTCTTACTCCTCCTCTTCTCAGTTCCCGGGAAACTCAATTCAGTCTAAGCTGACTTTGAAAGCTTTAATGGGACCAGATGGTTCCATAAAATATAAATGCAGGGATAAAAATACCATCAGTCCTCTGAGCGATTAACTTTGGATCTACCCTGGCTGGGAAGGATTCAACTGAGCTCGCTGAACTGGCAAGTTTGCTGCCTTCCTCCTGCAGATGGGTTCATAAACTCTCTCTGTGCCTTTCATCTGCCTCAGGAGCAATGCCAGAGGTCTCTCCACTTCTTTATGGTCCTCCAGCCTCTTCTGAAGGTCTGGTCTGCCAACCTGTTTATGTGGCATCCAGTTCTTCCTCAAAGAGGTGTCACAAAGGGAGAAAAGCCATACAGGGTTCTCATAAAGGCCAAGTTATCAAATGCTTTAATTTGCTGCAGTAGACTATTTTGGGCAACACTGAATAGAGGAGATCCTTTCATATAATTTAAAAATATCGAGAAACTTTCATAAATTGAAAACCAAATTAAGACTAAAATTATCACCCAATTTCACTCAGTAATTTTTGCTGGCATGGAAATGATCATTCCATGCTTTCGAAGTGAACAGATAATTCCAGACTTGAAAGGCTCACTTCAGCAGTAAGTAAACTTGTTAAATTAGGGGTTTGAAAGTTATAATAAACTATCTGGATGAACGTGATGTGGCACAGTGTGGTTTTTAGAAAATAAAGTGTCCCTCTCTAATCTATCAGAGTCCTTTGAGGGAGGCAACAATACTTTCAAGAAAAGCTGTTATTATTTATTAGTCCTTCAAAAATGTCTTAATTAATAATAACCAGTACCCCTGAAGAAGCAGCAGGCTCCAAACATGAAAACCATCTTCCTGCAGATGCCTTGTGAAGGGATGTCACTTGAACAAGGAAACTGAACAGCAGCTGGAGAAGAACAGCAGCTTGTCAAGATCCGTACAAAGCAGGGATGTGGGAGAGTGAAAAATAAAAGCCAGATCTGAACCACGTCTCTCCCACTCCTGTATCAGGCAGATCCCAAAAATGACATTGATAGAGCCAGGGGGACACAGACCACACACAGATTAGCTGGATTTGAGTCACAATGGCTGAGAAAATCCTGCTTTAACAACGCAAACCCATATCCCAGAGCTCCTGAAGGGTTTATAACACTTGTGCTACACCTTTACCCTTTCACCTTTAGGAAAATGGAGCTTTCCCTACCCATCCTAGCTAAATCCAAGGTGTGCCCCTCCCACCACAGAGGAAACCCCCTCAAAGCTGACAGGAAAGCAGAGGGACAGAAAGAGTGAAAGGAAAGAAAGGAATGCCTCAAAATATGAGAAATGGATAGCAAATTAAATCAGGCAAGCCAAGGTGAAGTTTTAAATGGCATGGAGAAAAAAAGGTGTCAAGTTTGAAGCATTTGTGATACAAATGCTATTCATTTTAGTCAGGAGGAGAGGACTGTGGGAAATTCAACATTATCTAACACAGGCAATTAAGAAAACAATGACAGCTGAAATTTAATACAGACAAGTACAAGGTAATGCCTATCAAAAGCAACATTGCCAACAACTCATACACATTGATGGATTCTAACTTAATTGTAAGCACTCAGGGAAAGGAAAAAAACCCACACATCACTCTGGATAACTTAACAAAAACATCTGATCAACAGCCAGTGGTGACCAAGAAAGCAAGTCATGGAGAGAAAGGGAGAGAGAACAGTAAATGAAAATACTGTGGTGGTTTCATGGAAGAAAACAACATTCTCAGCTTGCAGTATCACCTTCAGCATTGGGAAGACAGAGGTGTGTAAGGATAATAGGAAAATAACAATGAAAAAATGTGGTCCTAAACACAATTCCATACCTAATGAAAAAGTTGTGAGTGGATCATTCAAGTGCATGAGGATGAGAAAGGAGAAAAACATTTCAAAACAAAACCAAACAAGTTTACGCGGTGCCTTATATTCATCCTCCCATAAGGAAAAGCACAAATTCACTGACACTGAAATCTGGAATAGACAGACAGTGAGTGTCCCAGCAGAAATGCCCAAACTGCCCTGGGAGCCTCGTCCAGGAGCTCCCAGTGGTGTAGGGAGCAATTCCACAGACCACAGGGATTATCAGGTGTGCTGCAATAACATCAGATGTGAACACAAATGTCAAATCCCAAAGACCCCTTTGTAGAATAAAAATCCATTAGGATCTGAATAGAGGCTAAATAAAAACCTCTGGGAGTCTGACCCATTTGTGGCTTTGGCCAGCCTGGTATTGATTTAATCACAGGTCCTTATACATCTTTGAGGCCAATTACCAATGGCTTGTATTCAGAAAAGGAAATTCTCCCTCAGTTTTCTCTTGGGAGGACTTTTCCCCCAAGCTCCCGAGGAAGCCAGGCATCCCTGTATCCCTGCCACGGCTGGAGGTAAATCAGGTGGTGCTGACGATGGGGGTGCTTTGCACAGAGGGTTTACCGGGGAAAGGCTGCAAATCAGAACAAACAGCACAGCCTTTCTCCTTCTCCCCGAGTAACCCCAGAGGAAAAGATGCTGATGGTGTTTCAGTGGACAGGAAAGTCCCAGCTGGAGAACCAGGTACCTCCAGGGCAGGCACAGCAAGGAGTTTGTCACCACTCAGGGTTTAAATGCCAAATTGCTCTCATCCCTCTCCCCCCCCCGGCCGTCTGTTTGTCAGTGCTCGCTTTCTGCTTCGCTTCGGCAAGGAAGCAGGATCCTTGCAGCATGCGGAGAGGATTGCATGCTGTGCTGCAGCAATAGCCCGGCTCAGCAGCGTGAGGCACTATTGATTCAGCTTTCAGCCACCGCAGAAAGCAGCGGCGCTGGCCTGATGTGACCCGGGGGGAGACATGACACAGCTGAACAGGGACTGGGTCCCTCCGTGCCACTCACAGGCAATTCCTAAGGTCAGCAGCTCAGGTGGAGCCCAGAGAGCCGTGCAAGAGAAGAACCACAGGAAGGAGGCATTACCCTTCATCCCTGCCAGGCGGGGGAAGAAAGCCCTTTCCTTTTCTCATAGGACACTTTATTAATTCCTAAAGTGTTGACAAGCTCGGTGGGGAGGCGGGGAGAAGGTGGGTGTTTGTGGGGACCTGGGATTTGCAGCCACGGGCTGCCACCGCTCATAACCAGGGGTGGATGTGAAGGGCAATCTGAGCACATTTGCAAACAGATTTAATAATAAGGGGCTGTCTGCCTCGATGTGTCAAGCTATCTGCAAGTACTGCAAAAGAATATCATTGAGTGTGACATAATGCAAAGCAGGATAAGGTCATTTGCTTTGCTTTCCTCTGTTTTAAAGCATCAGAAAAATTCTTTTCAAAATACAGCTTTCACAGAAACATGACCGGCTGCCTGAGGAACGGCTCGAGATCAAGCGTTTGATATTCAAAATTAATCCCAGGAGGACGAAGTGAGATACGTTCCCTTTCCCTTCATCCATTTCCAGGCTGGAGATATCTCTCTTCCATTAACTCAGCTCTCCCCCTCCTCCCTCCTCTTCCAACCAGGTTTTCTTCACAGGCTCCAAGTTCATCTCTATTTTTTTTTTTTCTTCCTGAACCATTGATCTAAATGAGGGGTCTGATCCCACACTCCTCATTCAACAGGGATTTTCAGCAGAGTGAAGCCTTCACAAGTGAAATCTTAGATTTTATCATCCCTGCGAAGCCAAACACCACAAGTTTGCAGCCAAAAACACTCAAGGTGAAATTAAGATAACTGGGGACTCCTGCAGTTTTCACCTTCAGGGAGAAACAGAAACAAACCTGAGAAGGAGCCTTTAATGACAACGCCAAGAAGTTATTTAACTCACATCTATTTAGGGTTTAAATTGAAATCACTGCGACACAGGCAAGCAAAAGCCTTGCATGCGGGGAATGTTTAAAAACACATGTTGCTTTTTTCTTTGGCACCAAAGTGGATTTCCAGGCTGTCCTTTCTATCCCTGAAAACAGGTCACCTCTGTCCACCCGGACACTGCCCATTGCGCGCAGTGCTGTCACCACAGACCTGGTCCCTATGGAGCTCAGATGGGGGCAAAGTCACTGCAGCCCCCCTTTGACAGGCCCCACTAAACCACCACTCAAACACCCAAAACAGAGCCAATGAGCACAGCTGGATGCTCCCAGCACTGTGGTATTCACATTCTCTGAACAGAGCGAGACATGATTCTCTTACCCAGCATTTTCCTGGGAAGCTGTGAGACGCAGTGAGAAAGCTCAGAGAAAGAAGAAAACAATTCTTATCTCTATTGGCTGCTCCTGTTGTTTGGCACATGTGGAATGTGTTATGGAGATTGTTTACTGAAGAGTGATTTGTTAATTGGACACCGGTGATGGTTGTTTGGATTGATTGGCTGGTTGGGTCAGAGCTGTGTTTGACTGTCTGGAGACAGTCACGGGTTTTTCTTTAGTATCTTTTTAGTAGGATGTAGTTCTAGTATAGTACAGTATTAATATAATATAATTTAGCTTAATAAAAGCAATTTATCCAACCTTCTGCAACGTGGAGTCGGAGTGCATTATTCCCACACAGGGGGGTCACACTGCATCAAGACCAGCACAGCTGGATGCTCCCAGCACAGCTGGATGCTCCCAGTGCATATCCCAACACCCCACCACAGAAAGCAGCTGCTGCAATACGCGAGCACACAGCACAGCAAGGCCACAGAGGGATTCAGAGAGCGGAGTGAACTTTGCAAAATATGACTGTTCCTTACAAAATAAGCCATGAGGGATGGAGCCCTGGTGATGGCACCTCCAGACGTGTCAACATCTGGTAACGGTTATGGCTGGGGACACTCCAGAACTTGCGCGGTGCTGGCAGCGGCAGAGGCGCTCAGGGAGGTGTCGAGGACGGGGTCACTTATAGCCAAGAGGCAAGAACCAGTTGCAGAAGAGGTCAGGGGAAGTCACAACATATAAATTCAGGCTTTGTCACCATCACAGCGCAGCTGTGGGAGTCCTGCTGGCAGCACAACGGGGTCTTGGGGCTGCGGTGCAGAAGCACAGCTGCACACAGCTGTACACAACTGCAGCAGCAGAACCACGAGGGGAAGGGCAGACTGGTCCCAGGTGAAGCCTCACCACAGTTCTCTTTCCTACCTGGTCTCTGGGTAGCTCCTAACACTGTCAATAACTGCTGTGGAAAGCTGAACTAAAAAGAAAGGAAAAATAAAACTTAGGCAAGCTGATACTTAAGGGGAAAAAACAGCCCCTTCCTCTGCCCAAACATTAGCAATGTGCTGAGATTTCAGCTGAAATTTAGCCTGGAGAAAAAGAGAATCAGGGAAGACCTTATTGCTCTCCACAACTTCCTGAAAGGAGGGTGGAAACAGGTGGGTGTTGGGCTCTGCTCCCAGGTAACAAGTGACAGATGAGGAAATGCCTCAAGTTGCATCAAGGGAGGTTTACATTGGATATTAGGAAAATTTCTTCACAGAAGGAGTTGTAAAATTGGAACAAGTTGCCCAGGGAGGTGGTGGAGTCAATGTCCTTGGAATTGTAAAAAAAACCCATGTGGATGTGGCACTTGAGGACATGGTTTAATGGTGAACTTGATGGTGGTTGGACTTGATCATCTTAAAGGCCTTTTCCAACCTGAACAAATCTGTGATTCCATATCTGCCTGTGGTGACTGACTCTAAAAGTTTCCAGCTAAAGAAAGGCCCCAGGACACCAGCACAGAGCCTGGACCAGCAGGACATTTGCAGCCTCCTGGCCAGGCTCCAAAATTCCACAGCTCAGGAGTCCCCAGGGCCAGAGAACTCACAACAAGCACCTGGATGAGCTGAATCCCCAGCCACAAACCTCTCAGGAGGCTCTGGGAAGCAAAGACCACCAGTGTGGTGCTGTGGCCATGCCCACAGCCACCAAACTGACCAGCTAAACTCCTTCAGGTAGAGGAACACAGAGCCAGGCCCAGGCTGCAGAATGATTTCAATGTTTTTTATGGGAAGGTTTGCTGTGCATGTTTCCCAGTGGTCCAGGATAACCAGGAATGGAGAGCCAGGACATTTGGCATCCACCAGTTCTCCCCAAATTCAGTGCCAACAATAAAGGAGAACCACCCTGCTGGATGGCATGGGGTAAAGCCAACCCACATGCTGGATGTGACCTCCTGAGCTCACTCATCAAACCCAAAGTGAAGGATCCTGACCTCCTCATTCCCTTTTCCAGCGGCAGTCGCTCCTGCACACACGAATCCATCCCACATTTGTGCTTCCCAAAGGTCCTCCAATATTACAGCTGTCCCAGCTGGTATCTGGGGTCCATTCAGCTCCACTGAGGGGACCTTTCCTTTTTAATAAGCATGTTAACATAACACACAAAACCCTCCAGCTCTCAAATTTCTCGCGAGCCCCAGAGGAGTACAGGAAATTCTTCTTAATTACAATGTGCGTGTTAAATAAGGACACCAGAAAGCAGCAGTGCAAACTACCTGGGAAAGGCTGTGAAGACATCACCACCACTCCTGCTTGGGTTTAAGGGTGGCCACCACCTCTCAGGGCTGTGTCACCCCCGGGGGTTGCTGTGAGGCCACCAAGGTTGATCTAAGGGCTTCAAACAGAGTGGGAAAGGTGACGCTGGAGAGAGACACATGATGCTGCAGAAGCAGCAGCCCCTGAAACAAAGTTTTAGCTAAAGAATTACAAGTCACTATTTCTTTAACAAAAGACCGAGCCCTTGAAAAACTACTTGCAATGCCACGGCAGCCCTCGGCTCGTTTGTCATCTGGCGAGTAATCACTCACCGTCACAGGAGTTTAACCCTGTCACGGGAGACAGCGGCTCTGTCACTGCCGGCCGGGCGGGGGATGTGCCGCTGCAGGTCACACCTCATTCCTCCCGAAAGTGGCTTTTTCCAGAGGGTACGGTGCGTGTTCCTGGATCCCTACCTCACCCCCAGCCGCCTGATGGGATGCTCACCGTGACTGGATCAGTCCAGCCCTGCTTCTCAGCCGAGCGCTGCCACTTAGAATTTGCTAATTAGGTGCTGTTAATGAATTCCCGCTGATGCCTATTCACAGCACATTTGTGCTCCCTTCCTGCCAGCGCTCTCACCAACCCGTGCAGTTGGGAACTTGTCTGAAATCTGGAGGATGGTGCCAAGGAAGGCCCATTTCAGCTTCGTGGTCATGAACGCTCACGCCAGGAGCACAGCTTAACGCTGCATTCATCCAAGGAGGGAGCAATCACAGCCTGCCCCGGATTTTGGCTCTGGCAGGAGAACAAGGATATCACACATCATCCATTTTTTATCAGGGCATTTTATGGCTACAGAAGTCTCTACTCCCAAGTAGGTACCTACAAACAAGCTACAGTCCCACTAGCAGAAATTACAGCAACTGGCTCTGAAGGAACAACAGTCTGTCCACCAGTGGATGAAAAACAAGCAGGGAAGGTGAATTATTTGTCCAGACAACCACCCAGCCCTTCTGCTCTCCAGCACAGATACCCTGGTACAGCTGACATGCACACAAATAAGGGGAATTCAGGTAGACGCTCAGTCGACACTAAATATTCTTGTTCCTTAGACACTTCTTTTCATTCCCAGGATGTCTCAACATCTGAGCACGGTAATTCCCTAGTGATTAACTTCTTTATTTATTTAAAACAAGCAGAGAGGTTTCCACCAGCGCAACTGTCACTCCACGTGTCTCTCCGACAGCGCGACGGGGATGATGTGTGACAAACGCTCTGCGCCAGGGCTGGGTGTCTGCTCCAAAGGGAGATAAATCCCCTGACCAGGGCACTCCCTGGGGGCCTCCTGCCACCACTGGTGCAGCAACAGCTCCCAGTTAAACAACAGTCAGTGCCTCAGCTCTTCTCCTCCCTCCAAATATGCTCCCAAAAATATGGGAGCACCCAAGTGCATCAGACACAGCACATGGAGAGGGTGGGACACGAGCTGATGGTGGTGACAGGCAGCAAATCCATCCTCCAAAACAACCCTGCACCGACTCCGGGGAAAGCACCTGCTGGCAGCCAGCGGCAAAAGCAGCTCAGCACAGAGGAGAAAAATCTTTAAACACAGAGAGAAATGCGACAGAGGCAAGGGTAAAGCTTTTCCCCAGCCTTCCCAGAGGCTGGTAAGGGCTCCTCCTAGGCAGAAAGAGAAGAAATGAGAAACAGTCCTGCTTAAAATGAATAAAATATGTCACTCCTGATCTTGTAGCTATTAAATCACTGGCTATACAATTACTTAATTATGTAGCAGTAAAGAAAAGGAGGAGGGGGCGAGATGGTATTTTTCCTCCTGAAAACTTCAATTTTCTACCTCAAGAAAATAATTGCTCGATTCAAACGTTAAATAATTGAGACATTCATTAGCAGTCCTATTGTATGATTAGCACAAGGAAGGTACCATTTAAAGACTTAGAAATTGATTCAGCAGGGTAAATGAGAGCCAGTTTTAATGGGCTAAATGGCAGCATGGCCTCGAGGGCTGGTGGCTCAGCAGAGGACAGAGGCAGGTTGTCACTTCACCCACCAAGGGAAGCATCCCCAAACCTGGCAGTGTTGGATTCAGAGAGGGTGCTGTGGGTGTTTAGAGCCCAGTCCAAAGCCCAGCTGGCTTGTCCTGGTGTAGGTTCATGTGGTTTCCTTGTCTGTCAAAAATACTCCTCTGGCTTGACCACAGGGAGGATCTGTGTGCTCACCCACAACACCAGAACACCCAGCACTCTTCCCTATCCGAGGTGCCACAGGACTCTCCAGAAAGCCCTGACCCCCTCAGACACATCACCTGGCACCTTCAGTCCCTGCCTGGAGAACACAAGTTGCTGGTTCCCTCAACTCAGGCCTCAGCCACACCCCAACATGAACCTTGAGTGAATTCAATGCTGCCACAGTAACCAGCTGCCAAATAACCGAGGATTCAGGAAAAGCAGGAACCCTTTTGTATCACTCTAGATGCACCTGAGCCATTTACAGTGTCTGAAAAAAAACTTGCAAAAGTGCTCCAGCCCAGCAGAAGGTGGGAGAAAGCTATGTGGGGTGGCCAGGGGACAGCAGCTCCTGTAAAAGAGAAAGTGCAAAGGCAGCACTGGAAGGAAAGCAATTACAAGCAATAATTGGCAGAGGCTGCCATGTGGAAACACTGTCATTGTTTAAAATTTGACCCACTGCAAATATCTTTCTTAAAATGGTTATTGCCTTATCCTCTCAGATCTAAATAGCCCTCTCCACACTTGGCTGCTCCAGGGAAGACTAAAGAGTGTCTGGTGAATGCAGAAGAGTTTTGGTCGGTCAGTGTTTCCCTCCTGACCCACCTCATGGGGTCCCAAGGCTAATGAGAGGCACATCACAGTATGGAACAGGCAAAATATTCCTGCTCCATCCCACTCATGCCCTGAGTGGGTTCATGTTCACACCACAAGCACAGTTTTGCTCAAGGCAGCACTTTCATGGAAAAGGCCACGGGCAGGACGAGCATCCCTCACTTTGTGCCGGAGATGTGTGGAGAGGGAAGAGCACAGAGAAGGAGGAGCTGCTGCAGCAGCCCCTGACTGTAGGCCAGGCAGCTGCCATCCCTCCCATCCCTCAGCCCTGTTTATTCCTCTTTAACAAGCAGGAAAGCCAGGGAGTTTGAAGTCCTAGACAAATTATTCATCCCCAATTTAAATCTGGAGTAGAAAACTGAAGAGACAGCTTAGAGCTGAGCGTCTTTGTAACTTAGATCATGAGATGGCTTCTTTTATGAGCTGACACCTTGCAAATACATTTATTTTCCATCAGAAAATACTGTTACATATACAAGAGATGGGCTTTCCTAGTGAGGGAGAGGGTTATCTTCATTTCACTTTGAGCAATTCTAAACCCCACCTTTCGCCAAAGATTCGGGTTCTTCCCGACAGTGGATCAGACAGCTCAGAGACTCTTTAAGGTGGAGCACGAGCTCCTGCAGCTGCCTCAGCAGCTCCCTCAATGCTGCATCAATGTCACTGCCCTCCCCAAAGCAGCATCAATGTCACCACCAAGCAATGCCACCGGCACGAGGGCGGCGAGATCCCAGCGCAATCCGGGGCCGTATTGAACCGGAACGATCGAGGAACAAAAGTGCCCATGTTAATTTCATCGCCATTGAAAAATAATAATGGATCAAAGTTTGCCAAATAGAAAAGGACAAAATCAGCAGAGAATTACTTTAATTATTACCTTCAAGCTTACAAAAAAAAAAAAAAATTGGTATTACAACCGAGAGCACGCGCGAAAGGAAAACTATAAAGGAAGTACTTGACAGTGTCCCTTTAATTAAAAGGCTCTGAATATCATTAGCAATGGACCTTTGGAATTTAAAGCCAATTACAGTCTCAATGCAAAAATTACTTGCTCGCCAAGTCGCTTACACAACATCTTTCAGAAGTGGGCTTGGTGCACAGGGAACAGCTTTTTCGCTGCTAAATTTTTATGCAGGCTGGGGATGTTAGGACAGAGAGATCCCAGATAAAGAAGGAGTGAGAGGATCCCACAAAAGGCAATTATGGGTCTGAATATGCCCACTGAATCCTGTGATGTGCACAGGGCTATCAGCCAACAGATGATGGACCTTAAACCATGGTTAAAGGAGTTTTTGACTTGTAGGAAAGTGCTATGGGGCTGCTGAAAAGTTAAATATTTGGGATCTAGGGGCCAGCAGCCTGGTTAGTGTGACTCAGACTTGTGCTCGTGCTCCTGGGACCCAAGTGTTTCACAGCAGCTCAGGAGAAACTCAAGCCTCTGGAACATGCTTCCCATCACAGGGTTTCCAAATGAGGCTCTCCACTGCTGAGCAGCCCAAAAAAGGGACAGAAAATCCATTTCCTTTGGATTTGCAACACAAGATCGCCAGAGATGTGGCTCTACCCACAGTGAGACCTGGGATAGTGCAAATTTGTGGGACGTGCCCTGTGTCCCAGGTATCCCTCCCATGCTCTCTCCCAGGCACTGCCTCTGCAGGACCCCTTGGAGTCCCCAGGGTTTGGGTCAGACCCTGCCTATGATGCAGCAAACCCTGCAGTTTAACTCCTGGACAAAGGACCATAGCAGCAATGCCAGGAGACGGTGGCTGTTTGCATGGAAAGAGCTTTTCCTGTGCCACCACAACAGGGAAATTCCTGCTGTGCTGGGGCTTCTGCTCTGCACTGGGGTCTGCAGGAAGAACAGATGGCACAGGGAATGGTTCACCCCAAAACACCACAATAGGGCCAAACCCATGCTGGTTTGGGTTATCCCTGGGTTTGGGATAATCTGTGGGGTTTATGGGAGCTCTGAAAATGACAGAGGACTCCAAATTCTTGTATGAGGCGGTAGAGAGGGAGCAGAAGGCAAAAACTTTGTTTTTTTTGGTCTTCTGTCATTAAAACCAAACAATAATTAAGCACCAATAATAATTCTTCTTTTCCTTCACACCTTTCATCTTTATGGAAAAATCCTGCAGACTTTACAGACTGCACAAGTGTTTGACTTTCAAAGCAAACCGGGGAAGCATTCCCCCAGCACAGCATTCGGCGGGACAGCAACACAAACCCAACAGAAATATTCGTTGCCATATGTTTCGGGAACAACTTCCACAGACGTTCATTAATATCATTGCCATGAAACTCTCCAGGACTTTCCTGCAAGGGAAGTGGCAGTTGCTAATTAAAGTGCAGACGTCACCCCGAGCAAGGAAGGGGAGGCTCAACACCTCCAGTTGAAAGAGCAAGAAAAGGTGATGGAGAATGCTGCAGATCCCCAGCTCTGTCCTGACTGTAACCCCAGCTATTTCCAACCATTAAAAAATAGGATTTCAAAGGGAGAATAATAATTTCTACAATCTCCATATACTCAGGATTTTTGCCAAATAAACCACAGCACAGAGAAACACTCTTGCCTAACTTTACTCATACAAAGTTGCTCAAATAAGACACAAACCAAAGCACTCACCCTAAATTTAAAATAAAAGTACCCAGTGGTTTGTGAAACCAAGGCTGCTACTTTCCTCACTGTATTTAATATTAACATTTCCAGTTGAATTGTTGCATTTTTGGGGCAGGTGAATATCTTGAGGGACTTCTGTGGAGCAGAGATGAGGAGCACTGGTCCTTTTTGTGCTTTCACCTCAGCAGCAGACAAAGCTGCTGCCCACCAGGAGCTGCTGCTCCTGAGAAATGCCAGGAAAGGAAAAGCTGGCAGGAGAGGACAACCCCATGTATTAACACCTAGAAAAGTTTCTCCAGACAACCAGAGCAGAGAAACCAAGCTGAAATCTGGGATATGTTCCTAGGTGTGCCACAAGAGCCTTCTGAGTTGGGAGAACCAACTCCAGATGGAAAACAAAATTATTATTCAAAAGTTGCAGGCTTAATACAAACTCTCAAAGCCTGAAACATCAATTCAGAAGGGAATTAGACGTGGGCTGATGGCTTTTCCAGGCAATTTCTTCCATCCTTAGCTGGACTCCCAGAGGGGTAAAACAAATGAGAGAAATGCAGCAAGAGGAGGAGGATGGAGCCAGAATCAGCGCTTAGACATGATGACTGATTCTGTCATCTTGCAGCTTCCAGCCTCCCCCCAGGGCCCAGCACACACCTCTTTACTGAACTCTGAAGCACATTTTGCTCTTCTGAGCCCAAGAAAGGAGCACAACCCTGGACAGCAGACTGCTTGGGTTCCATTTCCAAATTGCTCCTGACTTGCTGCACAATTTCAGGCTTTGCCTCACTTTTCCCATGTGTAAAAGCGACCGCAGCAAATTGCTCTGAGACTCTCAGGAGGAAAAAACATCACAAACGCCGCTTTTAATAACTTAATCCATGCAGTCCTGCAGTTATCCCGCTCCAGAATCTCCCCACGGAGCAGCAGAACATGTGTGCAGAACACAGTTATTCTGAGGAGATGGATAGACAGGGAAAAAGACAGGCTTGACAGCCAGCAGAACATTTCAAAGAATCTCAGCTGTCCAGGAGCCATCCATCATCCCCAGGAACCCCAGCGAGCCAGGGCTGTGGGATCACAGGAAGTATTTAACACCTGTGTTCATCTCCATGGGGTCCTCGTGGGCTGGGACCCCAAACCTGGCTCACAGCCACGGTAAAGTCCCCAGGGACATCACATTGAGTGGAAGATGCAGAGAGTGAAAAGTTGTTGTGCTCTAATTCACATCCATCTGCCTATTATGCATTTCAGGTGCATTTTAGAAGCAGATTCATCCCTAGGTACAAAGCACAAGGTTATGTGCAGGGATGAACACGCCAAGGTTTGCTGAGGGGGAAACTGAGGCAGGCCAAGATCAAAGAGACCTGTCCAGTGTTCTGGGACTGAAAACCAGATCATATATTCCCAGACTGGCCACAGGCATTGCCTTTTTGACTCCTCTGATCCCAGCCAGGAAAGTAATTTTATTTTTTCATAACACAGAGCAGACCCTCTTTGGTCATTTTTGGTGGGCCCCAGTGTCAGCAGTTATGAAATGCTCTTACTTCCCAGCACTGCAGGCAGCCAGAGCAAAGCCTCACGATGCTGATGAGCAAACAAAGACCTGGGTTTTGTTCTCTCCCTCCACCTAAGGAAGCACAAAATCACTCAAGGATGTTTGTTGGTTTTAATCAATACAGAAAGAAAATGGTTATGTCTGTTCCCTTCCAAGGCAAGAAAACATCCCCTGTGTGCTAAGTCAAAAGAGAGCACTGGAGAGTGAACTCCTTAAGGGAGGAATCAAGTTCCCAGTCCCCTGAACCTACTTCCAAAATGAAAGGGGGAAATAATGCTCTCCTTTTTTTTTTTCTTTTCTCCTCACTGCCACATCACTCAGTGTCTCCCAACCTGCAATTTTCAAAGTGACATCCATGAGAACTTACTCCTGGGGAGTAGTGAGACTCCCATGTGCCAGGGGTGTCCTGACAGCCTCTGGCAAGAGCAGTTTGCCATCTGGATGTACAAGAGGACATAAAGTTACTTTGGGATAGATTTACCCCTTTATTCTCTTCCTTTTCTACCTTTACAGACACCATCCAAAGCCACTTTGTTTCCTAGAGCTCTCCAAAGAGAACATGGGCATGTGTGAAGCAAGCTCAGGAATGGCTGCAGGCAGAAACATTCCAAGGACAACCCTGGAAGGGCCCATCAGGAGGGAGAAACACCGAGACTGTGCTGGGGGAAGCAGCACAGACATCCCTGCATGAGACACCCCTCCCAAAAAACCTTCTGCAAAACCACCCCAGTGGCTCCTGCAAAGCCTTGGCCTCTTTCTGCAGCCAGACAAATCCTCCCCCAGCAGCAGAAGCCTCAGTGGGACACACTGGTGTCCTGGAGGTGACCACAGCCCTGACACACTGGTACCTGGGCCTACAGAACTGTTCCTGCACCTTCAAACTCCCACAAAAAGAAAGGGTTGCAACATTGGCTGTAAGCAATGAACTGGAAGGGAACAGAAGGACCTGGCAGGCAGGCAAGGTTTGGGCTCTGCAATCTGGATAATCCATCTGAAACTCAGAAAGCAACAAGGAGAATGGAGGAAGAAATAGTAATTAATAAAATGAAAAGGAGCACAAATCTGTCTGCAGCCATTCCAAGCAGCAGTTTTACCTCCAAGTGCTCCAACAGACCCAGGAGATTTCCTAGTAACACAATATTGAGAGCCAGGGGTTCCTTGGGATATTTTGGAAATCACATGACCTGCACACCAGCACCAGAAGGGGTCAGTTTGAGGGGAATTTTGGCCAGGATTGTAATCCTACTTTGGAGCTCCATTTTAAGGAGGTTCCAGAGGGCTGACCTACCCCAGTAATGACTCATGATCCTCCCATCTCTTGAGCACCCCTAAATCCCTTCTTTCAACACCAGCTCTCCCTTGCTGGCCAAGGAGGGAAGGGAGGGAATGCACAGAGGGAGGGGAAGGGAGCGGGGATGTCTGGGAGGAGAGATGGACGGCGAGGAGATGCAGCAGGAGAGCAGAAAACAGATCCCGAGTCTCATTTAAAGAAGGGGAATCTGCAGCACAGGCATGGCAGGAAAATAGAGAAAAAGCACATCAGTGCAAGAAAGCTCAAACAGATGGGACTGGGAGCCTGCAAGGAAAGGCAGGGATTGCGGCTGGTAAATGCACGGACAGCAAAACCTGGCATGTGCTCCTCTTCCCAGTGCAAGAAACTCAGAACAAATATCAGACGTGTTGCTTTTCCAAACACCTTTTCCGGGAGTTAAACACAGTGGAGGCTGGAGGAATTCAGAGCAATTTCCCACACACATGTCACTGTCAAGGCTCCAAGCAGTGCTTAAAATGGACACCCCAGCTGGAATCTGCTGTGTGCAGAGACAGCACAATTACCTGCCTTTGTCTTCTCCTGTGCTGCAGGGAGGAGGAGGAAGGAGAAGGTGAAGCAGCCAGATCTGCAGGATGCCTGAGCAAGTCCGAGATGGGATGTCAGTGAGGGAAAAGGTGCTTTGGAATCACAGAATATCCTGAGCTGGAAGGCACCCACAAGGACAATCAAAGTCCAACACATTTCAGCTGACACCATTTAGCTTTAAAAGCAGGGCCACCTGAGCTATCAGGGTACAAGCCTGACAGCACTGGAGGTCTTCCATCAGACCAAGCCCCAAATTTTTTTAGGAGCATTATGAAATTAGCAAAAGCCACTGCATGTCTGCAGGCCTTACACTCCTAGAAAGTCCAGCTGGACCCCAACATCACAATAAAAAGCCTGGTGGTGTTTTGCAGCTCAGAGGACTCTGGCACAGGACTCCCAAGACATAAAGTGAAATTATCTCTTTCCCTTTCCCATTAGTGCAGGCACAAAACAAATCCCTCTGAATGTGCTAAAACTGTGTTGAAAGCTGCATTCCTCCAAAATCTGGACTGGGAGCAGCACCAGGTATCCACCCCCAGCAGGTATAACCCATCCAAGACAAGCCAAAGGTTGCATTAGATAGAGAAGATGCCTTGAACGAGGCAACAGCAACAACTCATTCCGGCTTTAAAAGCGACTCTGATAGCAGAGACAGGGCTGGAAAGGCAGATTTTCTCCTCTCAGCCCCACAAGCCAGCAAGGCAAGGTGCTCCCTTTGTGCTGCTCCCTTTGTGCTTTAAAGGGAGAGGTGATAGCAGAGAGGAGACTTGAGAGGGGAAAGCCCTGCAGGGCAAGACGGTGTTAAAAAGGCAACAATTAAACGAGCACCTTTTGAAGGCGCCGGTGAGTGGGGCTTCCCGACACACCAAGGTTAGGCTGCTCTCAGAAGTGGTTTTGTTTTCCCGGAGAGATAAGCCTGTTCAGCTTTTGGCTCTTCCTCTGCGGAAAAGATAACTGATATCCTCAGATCACAGCATATTCAGGTTCACTAATAATTTAGATAAGTCCAGACAAGCTGGGTTATTAAAAGTAAAATAAAATTAAGAGAAATCTGGAAATTTAGACCTATAAATCTACAGGCATTAAGGAGAATTGAATTCTTTCTTATAGGGATGTAAAATCAAGTCTTTTTTATACTATTCAATTATAGATTGATGGGAAGGCTCAGAAACATGGATTAATGATCTTTTCTTAAAGGAAAAAATTATATAAGAGAAAATAAAAGAGAGCCATATAAAAGAAAGAATTACTACTCCCCAAACCATGATTAAGGTTTAGTAGGTTACGTTCAGAACAGCGTAAAAGGGAATTTGTGGATTCCCAACCACATTAAGAGAGTATAAATGGAGATAAAGAAGCAGCATGGTACTGTAAATTATTGTCCCTGCAAAGGTGGGAGAAGCACATCTCCAGTGCATGGGACCAACAAGGAGATGGTCATTTCCCATCAGGAATGAGAATGTGTTTCTAAGGGACTCTAGAGCTTCTGAAAGGTATCCAATTTTCACAGACATGGGGCAATTGCATGGATGGCAATGGAGCTGGGCTCCACTGATTTCCACCAGCTGTGGAGGGAATATCAGCTCTTTCTAGTGAAGGGAAAATGATGGCAGGGCACAGCACAAAATAGTCCTGATGTTAGTACTCCACAGCACCTCACTCAGCCCAGCCGCCTCTGTAATTCATCCCAGCTTAAGTAACCAAAAATCAATGCAATCCTACCAAAAAAGCTGCTCCAGGCCCTGTGCCCAGAGCTTTCCTTACGCTCCTGATGATTCAGCTCCCAGCCTTTTATAAAAAAGGATAACGCCACAGGGTTAACGGGAAAATAAACATCTTCAAAAACCACAAGGCGCTCAGATCCTATGGTAATAGGGGGCATGGAGTACCTGAGATAATCTGGTTTTGAGAGAATATTCCCCTAATGTTAAATCCAAGCCCCACTCAGTGTGGAGCAGCAGCCGAGCACATTGTCAGGAAAGCCATTGTTTATGGCTTTGTCCGGAAAGAAAGCGCTATCTGGGTCACACGTTACAGGGGAGCGGGCTAGGAGAATGCAGCCCCAGACGAGCTATGGAAATGAAGGCAATAAATGCAGGAAGAATAGCAGGGAAGGAGGTGAGAGGAGCTGGGGAAGGATTGCATTGAACAGGGAAGGTGGCATAACCAGAACTCCTGCGCTGCGACACCGAAATCTAATTCACACCTCTGCGTTGCCTGCCCGTGCGGCTCCCAAGCACAGGAAAAATGTGGAGAGAGCACCCAGGATTAGTTTTCGAGCTCGCCTCCAAGGGTAAAAAACATCTTCAGCCAGAAGGTGGGAAGTTGCAATAATATAAATAAATGTATAGTTACATAAATAAAAGGCTTGTTTCTCATGTTTGGCAAGGGGCCGTGGCTTTGCGCAATTAGAAGGAAAATGGATTCCAGCGTAAAAAGATCAACTTCCCCTTCTTCAGGAAGACGTCTTTCTGATGAGATAAAACCTTTACTTCACTCAGTCTGGAGCAGAGTTAAAGGGCAAGGTAGTATTTAAGCTTCCTATTAATTTCCAAGTATTTTGGAAGGCTGTGATCAGATAGCAGCAGTTGAACACAGCACGGGAGGAGCAGGAAGGGACAGGGGGAAGTTAAATCCACACCAGGACTCAAAGCTGTAAAACCTATGGAGCTGGGAAGACTTTAGTCAGATTTTTTATCAATTCTGTTGTTTAGGTTGTGTTTTTTTTTCCTTTCTACATCATTATCCACTGACACTGCAAATGGCAACTCCTTTGTCTTTCATCCCAGGGAGTTTGGTCCAGTATCCTCTTCCAACACCCACACAACCCACTGCTCTCCACCCCTACTTCCATTAATTGATTTGCATGGATCCTCCTGTCAAAGAAAATTCCCTAGGAAATCCAAACTGTGAGCACAAGTCACAAATTTTAGAACCCAAAGATTTCATTAAATGCTAACAGCTAGTGGGAATCGGGAAACATTATTGAAAATTAAGGGTCTGGGGTTAAATCAAAGTTTCTCTTTCCCTCTAATAAGATGACAGCCCAGACCATTTGACTGACTGCTGAGACACCGACTCCTCGCTGGCTTTGGATTGCTCAAGTACTCAGAATTTAATCTCAAATGGCTGTTATTGAATTTTCTCTCGGACTAGCTGGCTGACGGGCATAGCAAGAGAAGCCAGCCCCTACTCACCCGGGCAGCCTCCCAGCCTCTGGAGTTGGGATACCTGCTGCTATATGAAGGGTTTGCAGGAGCTTTTGCTCCAGCACCTTCTAGGAGAGAACAGCATGGCTCAGAAGGGACAAAAACACCGGGAATAATTTATGGAAGACAGGGTTGCTTCTCCACACACTGCTTCTTACCACAAAAGGTATTAACTGTAAGCAACAGCAAGGAACCGTGCAAGAAGTGATCCCTCCAGATGTGTTTAACGCCCGGCGAGGCGAGGCAATCCTCCAATGTACACATGGCTCTCTGAAGGGTAAATGTTTCCCAGCTTCTACCGGCATACTCCTGTCATTTACACAGTGCCGTCAATCACTGCTCTCCCAAGAAGGGGAACAGTGTAAACTCATGTTTAATGCCAGATTTACACACATTTCTATTCGCCAGTAAATGAGACCATTACATATGTTGTGTCAATTGATTTTTATAGTCTGAGCTGTGAGTGTTGGCACCGGGGAAGTGCAAAGGAACCCAGGCACTGGAAGTTGGAGCTGGCTCCTGGTTTCTCCTGGCATCACCCCATCCTGAAGCACATCCTGACCTTTACCCTGTGATATTAAATTTGCCCTGGCCATGGACCTTCTCAGCTCTATCAGCTGATGCCACCCCTGCTATGCAGACATTCTCCCTGAGCTGTTCCCCACTGCAGGGAGGGAGGCATCCGTGACGTGTTTCACCCATGGACCAAAACCTTGGGATCTGCCCCAAAGTTTTGCTGAGTGCAAGCCCTCGGAATGAAACTCAAACCTGCACTAACCCTTAGTTAGTTGTGCTTTGCTGAGGCCACCACAACTACAGGGCAGGACACTGTCCCCCCTGCAATGCCACCAAGGGAGCTGATGTTCAGCTGAGGAGTTAATTCACCATCCTTTTAAGAAAGTCCTTCTAAGCATGTCTTGCCAAAACAAAGCAACCTTCCTTGAAGAATTATCCTTTGTAAATACCCCCCAAGGAGTTAACAATTCCCTTCTCCAAGATGACTCATCCTCCTACACAAGGGACAGCGAGAAGAGCAATCACACTGCCTGTCAGCGCTTCAGAGCTGGCGCTCACCTCCCTGCATCGGCCCGAGAGAGGTTATGGGCACAGCCCTGCCTGCTCCCCAGAGCATCCCCACCCCCATGTCCCCTCCTCTGAGCAAGCTCCCTCATGGGGTGGCCTCTGTGTCTGCCTCAAGCAGTGCCACCCGGACAGAGGGGATGATCCATCTGCAGGCAGCATTTCGCTGCTGACCTGGGTGCTTTGCCTTCATCAACATGCACTGCAGCACCTTCCAAGGCTGGAGAAAAGGAGGCTGATCTTTTCAAGGGGTGGCTTTTCACACCTCCCGCAGCCAAGCAGAGCTTTCTCTCCATAATTAACTGCTCCAGCCGTGTCTTGGCTGAGCTCCACCAGCAACACGGCAGAGGCAGTGACCTCCAAGAGAAAAGCCCTGGATTTTGGCGGAGCCGCTGCTCCCCACCACCCAGGCCACACCATGAAAAGCCAGCCTGCTGATGCAGGAGGCAGCAGAGCCATTCAAACCAGCCACGGGCAGTTTCACAGAAACAGAGCTTCAATCCAACATTAATTTGCAGCATCCTGGGCTGAACACTTTAGATAAGGAGTGCCGGAGCCAGGGAGATGACAGGGACAAGCTTGTGACTGTGGCACATCCGTGTGTGATCACAACACCCTGCCTGGGTCCGCTGTGGGCTCCAGCGACCTGTGTAATACTATAGCAGGATGGTCCTCACAGGCAGACCCCTTCTCCAAATCCCTGGCTACATCTCTTTTTTTTCCCTGCCTGCAGGGCTTAAAGCCTCATCCTGCTCCAGTTATTCTGAAAGGGAATTTAGTGCCTCGCCATAAATTATACGAGCATTGGACATAAGCATCATTTATGCACAAATCACTGTTCCCTAGAACAAAGCAAGTATCAGCCTCCTGACAAAACACTTTTTAGTAGGATTGGCAAATGAATAAAACCTCTCTATGAATACCAACGTGCTGATGAAAAAATCCTACTGATTTTAATAGAAAATTATCATTTTCCTATAGGATTTTTGTGAACCATCTCGTTGAATTTAATGGAGATTTTCTATTCTGGTCTGCAATTATGCAAGAGTTAAAATACCTCCAGAGACGAGGAGATTATCTATTCCATTCTATAGGATTGCAGAGTAATTTCCATAGAATCCTGTTATGTTTCTATAGAGCCTGACAAATTTAATCCCTATTGAACTTTAAAGGGACTTTTCCATAAGGGACAAATAGACACTGACATCTGTTAGCTGCAAAATGAGTAATACTCAGAAAATAGAGGCCTTACACACCACTGCTGCACTCAAAATGGTCGAAAGATGTCTTGAACAAGCAGCTTAATGGGGAAAATGCATTAAATTGGTGTCACATGGCTGCATTAGTAGGGCTGTGTTGCAAAATTTCTTTTATACACAATGTCATTTATCCAACCAACGCTTTACAAATTGCATTTGCTACCAATGTGCACTTGATCTCATCATCCCATGCTGGGACTTTCCTGTATCAGCACAGGAAGACTGAGAACAATCTAAATCCAGGGAAAAAATGCCAGTTCCAAGCGTGGAGCTGGCAATGTATCCGTGCACATTCCTCTGCCCTAATGGTTCTAATAAATGCATCGACTCCCAATCTCTCTCTCTCATTGAACTCCACTGTGGAGCTTGAAGGGCTGCACTTCTCTTTTATGCTCAGTACTAAAGGAAAAAAAAGCCATTCAGCTGAGCTATCTGGAGAATGAAGTCTTTTAAAGTTAACTGTAAGGTACTTATAATGAGGAACAAAACAAGCAGGGACAGCCAAAGGTTTCCTACACCAACACGACAATTTGTCCTAGACTGGTTCAAGGAACAAATTAAAAGACACGACAGCCCCATGGGTCTTTTCCCACCTTTCCTTGTGCAAGCTGGCATCAAACACGATACATCTTTGCATGTGGCTGTATCTCTATCACCCACTTATCCAGTTATTCCTCAAAAGCCCAAACTTACTCCAAGACGTCCTTTAGGAGGTCTCAATTTTGGATGCATCACCTCTGTAGAGTCACTCTGGTTCTTGCCTAGCCATTCCCTTGCATTTTTGCAGGCTATGGGTGCTTTAAGATCAACCTGGATAAAGCAGCTTGAGTGTCCCTAAGCCAGGCTTGTGGCACCTAAAGACATATGAGTTGTTGGAGTGATCCTAGTAGCCCACAAAGGAGCCTCAGAGCAGTAGTAATAGAAGAGTAATATCCAAATTAACCTTCAAATTATAGAGCTGGCAGGGAAAATTATCCTAAAATAGTACAAGAGGCATCTTAGAGAAGGAGGGAATTGGCAATGTGGACCTAAACCCCCTGACAAGCATCTGGCAGTGGTGGAGCTGAGGGGACCAAGCCAAAACTGGGCACCCAGAGCCGCATGTCTGAAGACACCACAGACATACCCATGGCAACAAGAAGAACAAGCACCTCCATATGTCTTCCCAACTGCATTTCCTTTCCAAAGAAAAGGACAACGTGGTAACTGAGCACAGCAGGAAAATATATGGCTTTAATATTTTCTCATTTGCCAAATGCTGGTGGGGTGTGGACAGTGGGTGCGGGGAAGGCTGTGAGTTGGGTTTGCTTTTTTCCTCCTTCTGAGCTATATCTGCAAGTGAATGAAGTCCTTAGTGGTGACAGGACAGGTCTTTTGGATAGTTACTGCCCAGAGAACCCTCCAGAGCCAGCCCAGACCATGAAGGGTATGCATGGCAAAAATCAGTGTATAAGTGTGTGGGTACGTCTCACACCCTCACTGCTTCCCTTCCCTTTTTTGAATCAACTCCTGTGTTTCTAGAAACCAAACCCAGCTTCCACATGGGCAAATAATGATGCCTTATGTCCCTTTTAGGATCCCATAACTGGGTTTGCCAACATCCAGGCAGAGTAAACCTCATCAACTTTTCATCCTGAGCATCGTAAGACTGGAAAAGTGGGAGAAATAAGGGAGGCTCATATTTCTAATACCAAAAGGAAGCAACAGGAGAAAGCCTTTGATGCCAGCAGCCAGCTAAGGGTTTTCACATATGCATTGCTCCTGGGAACAAGGGAAAAGACAGCTCTGGAGAAGGAAGAACAGGCCAAGCAGACACCAGACCTCAGCACTTAAAACAGACTGAAAGGCATTTAATGAACATTTAGGAGTAAAACAACAGGGTAGGAGTTTCCCAAGGGCTCCATTTGAGCCAGCTCCTACCAAGCCCACAGGTCTGAGCCAGCTCCTACCAAGCCCACAGGTGCAGCCCTCACTGACACAGTGATCACATACAGGTCATGGATGTGACCTGGCACTTCCAACTGGCATCACTCCGGGCATTTCACCCGAAGACTCAGGAAGGTCTAGATATGAGGGAAGGTGCTGCCAGCCAAATTTTGTTAATAGGAATGTCACATCATGCAATTGGCTCTAGGGAGCCTAAGGAAAAGTTTCCCAAAGTGATGGCATCCTCACAGGGCCCATGGGCAGGATGAAGGCAGGGATGCTCCTGCTGCTGGACCCAACACAGAGCTGGCTGCTCCACCATCCACTGCAGGGGCAGAGCATGACTGCAAGGGGAAGTTTGTAGCAGTTTCAGCTGGAGCAAGCTGTGCTTTGCTTTAAACCCTCCCTCCCCACAGTGTGCCCAGGGCTGTGCCGTACGGAGGCTCGGCATCACCAGGATGGTGATTTGCAGTCTGCTCAGACACAGCCCTACATCACTTGGGAGAATGAACCTACAGTTTTATAAACTATTTATTAGCCCTGTCCTGTAGCGCTACATCAATATGGCCATCGGTGAAGCAAGGCAGGAGCTATAAAAATACCATCTATCCAAAATAAGCTTCATAAAATCAAACAGAGGCCAGTACAGCCTAGGATGGGATTGTGGCTTGACATATAAAGGGCCTCTCAATCTTTGAGATAGACCATTAAAATCCTCAAGCCCTTTTGGTTCACAGAAGTCTAAAACAAAAGGGGAAAAATAATGACACCTTTTCTGTCGGAGCAGGAGAAGGCAGCAAGGCAGTCGTGCAATATCATTTGTTTCCACAGAAGCCAGATTACTCCCTCTTCCCCGCAAGAAAACCGCCAGCTCCAAAGGAAAGAAGTAAAAGAAAAAAATAAATTAAATAAGTGCCTGTTTTCCTTTGCTTTCCCCACTCACGAGCTGCTTTTCAACAGGCAAAAAGTTTCTCCTCCGTGTGCCAGCAGTGATGTTCCCTGCTTGGCACAGGAGAGGCGGTGCAGGAGGGGGTGGGGGGAGGCACGGCTGGAGCGCACCGATATCCCAGCCCGCGCTCCCCCCGGCTCCCGAGGCAGCGGGGTAAGGCAGAAGGCAGGTCAATACATTGTCAGAGATGATGATTAACATTTCCAGCCAGTGCTCCCTCAAACCACCTCTAAAACATGTCTTAATAAACTGCATTGCAAATAGCCTTGTATTTCTACCTCGCTGCATCTGCCAGGGTGAGATAATACAGCGACCTCAGGAAAAGTGACACACAGGGAATGAGCTGCCGGGAGTTATACGACACCATGAGACCTGGCTCAGCACATCGCTTCCAGCCCTGGGTGGCTCTTGCTGTGGCTCACCCAAGCTTTTTGGGGCTCTGTAGGAAACAAGGGGTATTCTTTGAGCAAAGAAAATACCAGCTCACAGAGGGTGTGGGGCTGAAAGGGTTTGAGGGAGAAAATCACTCTGAATTGCTATTGAGTGTGAAAATCACTGTACGAGAGAAATATTTCAAAGTCAGGCACGTGACAGGTTTTTTGCAGAGGCAGGCACCATGCTTTGAAAGGTCAGAGGGAGGTGAGAGCAAGCACAAGCATCATTTTTCTGGAAACACAGCTCTGAAGCTTTCCAACACTGCGTGATGGCAACAGGCTCCGTGACAGTTTCCAGCGTTGCTGAAATACTTGGCTGGATGGAGCACGGCATGGCTCAGCATCACCTTCACCTTTCCAGGGGATTTTGAACCTCACACCTTACTGCACTGCGATGCTCAGCCCTGAGGGAGACAGTCAGAGCTGCCAATCTAAACTGCAACTCAGCTCCTCAAAGCAATGAACTGGAAATGAAGCTCACACACCTTCATGCTCTTCCCCTGCTTATCAGCCTGCCTCGGTAACATCAAAAGGGAGAGGAAACAGCTTCGGTTGGACATGGGGTGAAAAAAGGAAGGAAAAGATTTGGATTTACCTGACAAGTCACCTTCCACTGGGCAAGGATGTTTTACATCCCTGCTCTGGACCTTCAAGTACTTCAACATTAAGTAAATGCCACTTACCTAGGAGGGAAAAGAAGAAAAAGTTAAAGTTCACCAAATATTTTAACGCGACGCATTTTAAAAGTGATGGAATTTGTAATTCACTTGTAGACTGGAGGAAACACAAAGGGGAAAACTCCAGGTTTTAATACACTTCTATAAAGGTCAGCTTGAATGGCACAGGGTCACAAGGCCATCCTGTGAGCTGTTTGTTTTCTTATTTGCCTCTCACAGTCTCAGCTTTTTCCAACCCCCCTACCCAAGCCTTTAGAACAGGCCTCAGTTCAAGAGACAAGAGTTGCCTCTTCCCATCCCAAAATTTAAATGCCTACAGAGAGGTGCTTCCTGCTCTTTCTTACATTGTTTTTTTCCCAACAGCAAAATTACCCATCCTTGGTCAAAGTCTGGCGCTAACCTTTCCATCTCTGCAGTCTCAAACAGGAAATGCCACAAAATATTTCCAATATCAGCCCTGATTCCATGCGCCGTGGGAAAAAACTGCTCAGGATCCATCTTTCCCAAGCTCTAGCTGCAGCAATTCATTCCAGGTGGGGATGTCCTACCTGATCTTCAGCCCACCAGACAAGACCACAGACGTGGGACAAACACAACTATTCATCCTTTCCTTCCAGAAAGACCAGTTTGACCTCCTCTAGGACAAAGAAATTCCACCTTTGCTAACCCAAATCAAAATATCTGCCTCATGAATACAATAAATATTAATTGGAGATAAATGAGAAGGCCTTCCTTTTTTACCACAGGCATCTGGAAGCATAGAAAACCAAGCAAGGAGGCTGTGCCCATCCAGCTGTTGCTCCATAGGCTGTTGTAGGAATTGAGGATGATGGGACAGGGCATGTCTGGCTAATGCACGGCTGTGTGTACTCTAAATGACTAAAAAGGTGCCTGGGGCTATGGACAGATGCTGCTAAAACACACAATTGAATAAATAAATGGAAGGTAATGGAGAGGGGAGCGATGCCATGGGAGAGCAAGTGGCAGAGTTGTGTGCCAAGGTGTTAAAAAAACTCCCACAGAGCTGCCTAAACCTCTTCTGAGACTCCGCTGCTACGTGTTTCAGATGCTGAGAAGATTGAACTAATAAAAAAGAAATGAGAGAACTGTCACTGCAGATTACATGGTATTTATTCCAAAATCTGCTCATTATAGAAATTTGCAAGACAAATGGGTTTTTAGCAGGAAATGGCAGCTTTTCCTTAAGTGTATAACGATGAACAGATCTGGTTGGTAGCTGAATCTTTCTCTCCCTTTTTTGAGCTACTCCGGCTCCAAGTCTTACCAACCACCCGAGAAATACTCGTGAGGCTGAAAAAAACCCTTTTTTTTTTTTTTTTTTTAACATTCTCCACCAGCCTCTTCATAATCCTATAAGAAAGTACGATTAAGAAATATTTGAAGCAAGAAAAGCTCATTTGGCCTAGAGAGTTTCTAGGCAGCGAGAGCTTCTCCTGCTCCTCAACAGCCTGCAATCGGCATTGCTAACAATCCGGATCCTTCCTTCCTCGCAGGGAAAGCCCTTCACCAAGAAGAGTATTTGTGGTCAGGCTTTAATCCCCCAGCCTTGATAAATGTTTAATTCCTGGGCCTGCCTTCGTATCTGAATATAGACTGGAGGTGCTTCGCATTCTGCCGTATCCGAGAGCTTCTAATGACATTTTGGCTTCTTTCCCAGTTAATTCCAAGTGCCTGAAACCCAAGCATCTCCCCTCTCTCTCTCCCCATCACGGATGCACATGCGGATATTTAACTGATAATATACAAAGCCAGAATGTGTGGTTTTAAAACAAGTCTCTGCAGCAGAGACTCAAGAAGGGAGAAGAAGAAGGGGGAAAACATGCCTTGAAATATTACAGAGTAGGAGCTGTCAAGTTGAAAAAGCTTCTACAAGGTTTTCAATGCCATAACTGTGTTATTTAGCTGGGGATGAGAATTTTCAGACACATCAACAGGAAAAAAGGGGTTTCAGGGGGGGAAAAAAAAAGAGAGAGGCGGCCTGTCTTATTTGCAGCTCTCCTTTGTTGGAAAGCAATTACAGCCTTACTCAATTTATGACCCAGAATGCACCCTAATCTACTTGTAAATGCGTCTTATTCACCACACAGCACTTTCAGATACAGCCAGGGTAAATAAACGGGAGATTGTTCCTACCTACATTGCGGCACAACTGTTAATTGTAACGCCCCATGAAACTTAATTATGCAAAGCAGAGTGGCGACACTGCAGCCATTAATGAGATGTTTGATTCAAGAATAATTTGTTGTTTGGCGCCTCGGACTTGTTTTGCCTGTCCCTTCCACTGTGCTGCACTAATTCTCGATTCGTGCTTATTTTAATAGTGCGGCAGCAGGGCACAAAATGGCTCGGCTGAGGCAGCAACGGGAGGGCTCCTGGTTGGAACCCCATTTTCCAAGTGTGCAGCAAGGCCCCACCATATGGGTTTCCCTCACTTCAACCAATTCAGCAGAAAGCCGGTGATGGGACACAAAACATTCTGCGGGTAAATGCAGGGAATGCTACCAAGCCCTTTTAGACAAAGGAGTGGCTAAAAGGAGGAAGACTCAGCTTTGTTAGACCCTCAGAACCTCCCAAAGCCATGTTGGGATGGGCATGGGTATGGATCCTGTTCACCACACACACAAACACCCACGGCATTGCTTCCAGCTTCTTTGCAATGGCTGGATCTGAGCAACACTTTGGTCTGAGCTATCGTGTTGCCTGCCTGGAAATAACATTTTAAAAACCACAAATAGAAGTCGAGAAGAGGTTGAAGAGACAAAGAAAAAGCTGACTTGGAGCAAGAAGTTGTAGTACGCCCGCTGATAAGGCAGGTGATAGATAGAGCTACAAGATGTTGCATGGAGACTCTCCTCGCTGCTCTAAGAGACTTTCTCCCTAAATGGGGAAAGAAGATTGGTAGTCAGACCGAGGTCTATTATTTAATCCGCTGGTTATTGATAGAAACACACTATCTTTTTAAATTTACAATCAAGCAAGCAATTCTCTCTCTCCCATTTACAACAGCACAAGATGTTTGCTCATATCTGCCCTGGAAATACCAGAATCTTTTCTCCTCTTGGTTCTCTCCCAAGCTCTGACTGCAGAAATCCTTCTGCTACCATCATCTCTGAGCTTTCCCCTCGTTTTTCTTCCTGGTGACACACTCTGCTCCTAACTCAGGCCGAGCACTGACCCACTTCTCCAGTTGGTTCCATTAATACCTGTGATTAGTAGGCCTTGGAGCCAACAGCCACCACCAGCTCATGAATCACTGAGATTTCTTCCCTTCTGTGGCACCAGCAAAACGAAAGAGCCAGGGTACTTTATCTCTGATATATCTGCTGGTGATAGCAAAGACATTGTTGGTCTACTGTAACTGTCTATTTTTTTCTTATAAATGTGACTCTTAAAATAGCAAGTCACGAAGAGGGTTTTAGACATATGGGAGGCCCTTGGGAGCGGGGCCCTCATGACTGCGCGCGGTATTGATAGCAACGAGATAAAGAGGAACCCGGCACACACCGAATCCCGCCGACGCCTCTAATAAGATCAGGACAGATGACAAGGCACTCAACTGTGCCCCAGCAAGGTCATTACTGAGCATTAATAACGGAACCTTATTATGAACAGATCACTCAGTGGCAGAGCCTTTCTCACCTTTGCTATTAAGAAAGCCACAGCACCCCAGGCCCCAGAGCAGAAGGGTTAAATATGGCCAGGGGAGTCAAGCTGCCCCATGGAAAACCCCTGGGGCAAGTCTGTCTTCGTAGGAAATGCTCATTATCAAACCATTTAGGTTGGAAAAGACCCCTGAGATCACTGAGTCCAACTGTTACCCCAGCACTGCAAGGGCCACCACTAAAGCACTTCCCCAAGTGCCACGTCCATGTCTCTTAAATCCCTTTAGGGATTGGATTCCACCACCCCCCTGGGCAGACTGTTCAATGCTTGACAGCCCTTTTGGTGAAGACATCTTCCATAATACCCAATCTAAACCTTCTCTCAAGGCCATCTACTCTTGCTCTGTCATTTGTTAATTGGGAAAATGGATCAATCCCCACCTAGCTCCAACCTCCACTGGGTAGTTGTTGAGAGTGAGGAAGTTTCCCCTGAGCCTTCCCAGCTCCCTCAGCCACTCCTCAAAGGACTTGTGTTCCAGACCCTTCCCCAGCTCTGTTGTTCTTTGGACAAACTCCAGCGCTTCATGTCTCACTTAATGTCTTTCTATCTTACTTGAAAGTCATGACTAGCTACGTGCATCAAATCAACTTTTAATATTCTCCTTCCCCCTTGCCTTGTGTGACCCCCTTGCAGTCCAAACCAGCTCTTCCTGTGAAGATACTCCCACCAAAGCAGCAACCAGCCCTTCTCTCCTCTGCCACACCATCTAGCAGCTGTTCTCTCCTTTCTCATCTTACACAGAGGAGGAGGTTCAGGTTTGTCTGGTCCTCCATCCATTGCCCTTTTCCCAGTGTATTTTGGAGTCCAAGCCAGGGAGAACTAGCACCACCAGAAATCTGACCCAGGTTCTGTTGAAACTCTGAGTGAATTTATGCCAAGCCCACTGAATGGGTTTTGACTTCAAGAAAAATAAAAAGCATGTCTGGAGAAGAGCGAGATTCCTTTTTCAAACAATTTTGGCTCTTTTCCCCCCTACTGTCTGATATTTCATTTTGGGTGTTACTTTGATTTTATAGAAAGAATCAAAACCAATCTGACCCCAATTGTCCAGAAGTACTATGAAAAAAATATCTGATATTCACAGAGCTGTGGTCCTATAGCCCTAATTCTCACCTTCTCTTATTCTGTAATTTCCTCCTTCGTAACGCGGTGACTGGAGCTGAGTGCAGTGTCTCAGACGTGCGCTCAGCGAGGGCTGAGATATTATTGTTGATTTATGGGGGCTGGCTCTGCTTAGGGAGCAGTGATTTACTTTGGTGTGTTTTCACAACACTGCCATCTCTTTGGAGACAGATCTCACCCTCAGCTTCTCCACATTCAAGCACCTGGTGCTAAGCACTCGGTCACAGATTGCTGAGACATTTCCCCATCCTTCCTCCTCTCTCCAGCTTTGTTTCCAGGAAGGTCATTATCACGTTTTTGCTCTCCTAGAGTTTAACAGCCCAATTAGGGGAGACAGCAACACTTGAGTAGGTGCTGGCCAGTGCAAGGCCTTATCCCTGGAAACCAATTGCCCCTCAGACTTACATATGGACCCAGGTTTATACATCACTTATCTTCTCAATGGGACAGGTCGGGAATTATTCTGCCCAGCTTTATCTGCTATTCAGCTCTGCCTTTTGTTGATCTCCTTCTTTTGATGCTGTGAAAGAAGCAGGCCTTGCACACAGAGGTTTCCCTGAAGTACTTATTTTCCTCCTATGGGAGCAGGCAAGCCCTGCACCCAAAATCCGGCCAAGTGACCACGCCAAGATGAAGCACACTGCTCCCCGGGCTGTTTTTCCAAGGAGAACTGTGTCTTCAAAACACTCCTGGGAGACAGGAAGAGGAATGGGAACAACACTACAGCAGGACCTGGCCATAAATACCTGTTAAAGGGGCCCGTTATGGCTTTTCCTTCTGCAGTGGTTTTATACATACATATATCAGTAAATGCTGTAATAGAGGCAGTTTTCTGTACAACACCTTTTGCTGCTATTTTGCAAGTGCAGATACATCAGTGCAGCATCAGGGTCTTAAAAATGCTCAGGAAAAGCTGATCAGGAGAAGCTGCTGGTGCCATTACCCAGCACCCACACACCAGAACACACTAGCCCTCCTCAGACTCACATTTCTGCTGCAAAAGAGGGGAATCAAGACACTTTCAACTGCAGAGCTCGGGACTAAGTCTCCTATGGAGCAAGTCCCAACGCCCCACTGGGAGACAGGAATCACGATCACCTCTTTGTTTCCCATCTCCCTTTTCATCCTCCGTCTGCCTCCATTTCCCCCGCTGCAGGAAACCTTGAACGCCGGCTCCCTACCAGAGGTATTGAGAATCTGAACAACTGAGCAGCGTTCTGAGGGCCTTTGAAGGAGCTGTACAATGTGGGAACAGTGGTTCACGCCGAACAATAACGTGTCCTCGCTCGCGGTGCGGCCCCCGCGATGACTGTCCTCAGCACAACTGTCAACTCCACTCCCGGTGAAGGATCTTTATTATTAGTGATGAGCTAAGAAGCAGGGTGAATGCAGCTTGATTTTGCAGCTCCAGCACTTAGGGGAAAGAACAAATTGTGTAAATCCATAATCGGAACCACGGAGTAAGAATAAATGTGGAATCCCATCAGGTGACATCTTGCTTTAGGTCCGTGTTTTCCTTGCTGCTTCCCACATCTCTCCTGTGAAAGAAGCACCAGATCCTCTCCCCTCCCATAGCCCTTACCCTGTAATTTCTACCCTTTATATCCTCAAACATTTCCACATTTATTGTAAACTCCAACACTCTCTCTTAAGCCTTTTCAGGCAGTTCCTCTGTGATGCTCATAAGTATAAAATCTTTCAGTGATGGTTGCAAAAGGCGAAATCAAATGACAGGTTGATTTAGTGCAGCTCTTACTAACAGCTTGCAGAAATTAGAAGTAAATAGGAGGTCAAACAGCTCGCAAGCAATTTGACATTGGCAATTGCAGCTTAGTTAGGCTCCTCTGGTAATAAAGAACCACCGTGTCTTTCTTTTACCTCAGTGCTCAGCAATAGAAAGGTCATTACCAGCTAAAGATACTGCAAGAATAACATTTTAAACCTTTATTATTTTTAACAAGACACGGGTATTTTAAAGAGTGTCTGTGCAATACACTGTCGGCGTGCTACAATGACTGGAAATGGCTCAAAATAATAATAAAAAAATGAGTGAAATTGGAAACACAATATGTAACCATCCATGGTTCTTAAAGCTGTGTCAGTCAGTTTAGCAAAAACTATGCTTGGGCATAAGTGAGCATGAAATTTAATATAAACATCCTGAATGTGGCAGAGAAACAGATGAAATATGTATAAAAAATGCTAAAGCAAAATATACAATGAGCTTTGTATAAATAAACAATAAAGAAATAAGAATATTAAAAAAAAGCTGTCTTTATGATATAGAGGATTGGTGGGAATGAACCCATTCTGCAATTGTCTGACTTCAGATACTTTGGGGATGTTGATTATATTTTTAATTCTCTTTCATCAAAACTAGAGGTAATTAGGGACAAAATAATTCCAGTAAATGTCAACTGGCTAAGACTTGAGAAAACTCAAAAGAGGCAAAGTCATACACAAATATTTTGAAGTGAATAATAAATGAATTGTGGGCTCTAAACAATTATTTTTTGAAGTATCCCTAACGTAAACTAACCAGATGTCCTGGGTGAAGAGGGTGAGAAATTGCCTTGACAGGCCACTAATTCCTTCACTGCAGATCCCTTCTGTGAAGTGGGGATTACCAAAATAAATAAATAAACAAATGAAAGCAAACACAAGAGGCACAGCATGGCTTAAAAAGCCAGAGAAGGCCAGTGCAGTTATTACAAACAACTGCAGTCCTAAAAACATTTCTGAAAGTTCCTACCCGAACTTCAGTACCTGTTTCAAATGGGAAAAGCACATCCCTGGCTTTTCAGACCCCCCCACTGCAAAGCACCACGTCCCTCATTTAGAGATGTGTGTCCCCAAAACAGCAACAACATCACTAATCACAACTTGGTTCCCGACTTCCCTACACCTCAGTTCCCCATCTCTCTAATGGGAATAATAACACGGCCCCATTTCCCAAGCTGGAGCGTTGCAGAAGCACTTAGATGCCATGGAAACGGGTGACATTCCACCACCCACGCTCCCCCCAGCCAGCTCCGTTATTCAGCAGAAATGCAGATGGACCAGCATCTGGCCCAGAGGAAACCTCGTCCTCCTGGGTGAAAGATTGGCAACATTTGGCAAACCTCTGCTCCCAACTCCGTTTTATGAGCACCGGAGAGTCAGCAACCACTGTCTGTGTTTTGTCCTCTGGAAATATTTCCCAGCCCATGCCATCCCACCAGGACACAGCACTGAATGCCACCTGTGGGGTCTCCTCTAGATAGTCTTCTCTGCTAGGACCCAAAACTCTGCATATAGGTGCAAGGGAACACATCCCCAAGGTACAAAAGACTCCCACATTGCACAGAGATGCTAAAAACCCCAGGCAGAATTGCCAAAACGGCTGTGGAACAAAGATGTTCCTCTCCTGAAAGCTGAGTCCAATCCCATCCACGTACAATCTCCTCCACTGCCCTCCCTGAGCAGGAGAGGGACTGAACTGTAACTCATCCCACCTACACCAAGCTGCAAGAATTATTCATCTTTGTGCCAAGCTATCAATTCCCCAAATACATCCCAACTGGCCACACCACAGGTAATTAGAGCCCACAGCCACCAGTGATTCAGGAGGGGTAGCACTGAGCCACAGCACGGGATCCAGGAGTGCCCTGGGAAATTATGTGACCGTGTGGGTCACGCTGGTTCATCTGCACAGGATTGGCGTAATCAGAGATAAGACTGACAATAGAGCAGAAATTTGAGCTGCAGATCAGGTCACACAGGCCAGCTTGGTAGGAGACAAAGAAAATCAGAAATGTCAGTAGCAGGTCTATAATAATTGTGTAACAATTTCAGATAATAATTTTACAGCAGAATTTTTCCCTGGCTTTCTACCCTGTGCAAATCCCAAATCAAGGCTAAATTGAGGAGTCCAAACGCCTGAAGATTTTGACAATGCACAACAAAACCAGCGAGGGACACCCTCACACTGATCTCCACTAGGGTGGAGGGACAGGGCCACCAGGAACCAGAGGCAACCAGAGAAGAGCAGAAACACCTCTCTGGCTAGCAAAGGACACGACTCCACACCACTTTTGTCATCTTTCCCTGTTCAACAGACAAGCTCCTTGGTCACTGCAGTGGACCAGGGCCGTGGAGAGCAATTCTGAGCCGTCTCTGCCTGCAACCTGTATTTTGTTGCTCCCTTGAGTGGCTGCCTCAGACAGGCTTTACTGTATTTTAGACCTGACATTACCCAGCAGGCAGGGAAAACTGGCTACTCATTAACTTTGCCAAGATGGGAGCAGCTTCCATAAAAGCCACTGAAACCACTCCAGCATTTGGGGTGTGTGTCATTTAGCTGTGATATGTCCCTCTTGCTGTTTGGCTTTTCCCTTTCCCTTCAGTTTTATTTTTACGTGGTGACATTTGGAAGAGAAAGCCATTGAAAGCGGCAATATTGGACACTCAATTCCTGGCTCCCTCGCTGTCACTTAGCAGAAAACATTCAGAAATTTAATATTTGATCTTCCACCTCCTCTTTGATCACCTTTTTGTGCCTCTACCACTCCAAGGACAGAGAGGCTTAATAAGTTGGAGAAATGGGCTGAGGAGGCTGCTCTGAGAGGGATTCACAGCAAAGGCAGAAATCAGATGTACAAATTACTCACTAGCCAAGCTTTTGGCAGAGATGTCAAGAGATTTGCGTACTTGGTGCTTTTTTGGGCCAAATTTCCCAGAGAGGGACTCTGGCTGGTTAACAGAGAGTTAAACAAGACTTAATAAAGGCAAATAGTTAGCAGGTAATGGATTGCTGAATATTCAGCCGATGAGGCAGTGCTCAGCTCATGTCCGTAGCCACCAGCAGCATCATCCACTGATGGATTTATCCCAATCTACCACTAATATCTGCAATATGCTTCTAACATCTGCTAACCACTTATTAACTCTATACAGACTCCTGAAGAGCTATCAATAACCCTAACTTTAATAAGAAGGGTGACCCCGTAGCCAGCATCAGGACAGAAATGTCATTCAATCAACTTTTCTGGCTGGGCTGTTTTCCTCTGCCAGGAATCTCCTGGGAGCATCAGGCAGGACAGAGAAGCACGTTCAAGGTCAGAGAGTCCTCAACCAGCCTTGTCCTTGGGACTGCAGAGCCCCAAACTTCAAGGCAGTGCCATATATCAGGCTGCATGTCCTTTCTTTTTAGCTCCTTGGTGGCCACTGCACAGTTGATATTCACTTTTGAACCATAAAAAAAATGTTCATGATGAGATCAAGCGCAGTGACCTCATTCTGCATGCACCAGCTTCCCACGTTAGAGCAGATATTTGATTCTTTGCAGATGTGAGGTGAAAAGCGTGCGTTGAGGGGAGGCACCACTGTGAGAGCCGTGGGGAAGGATGGCACAGAAGTCACATTATGTTTCTTTCCATGCAGGAAGCATCCTCCTTCTCCACAGCCTGCTCAGCTGCATGGGGAGTGCTCACAGGAAGAAGGACATGGGACAGAACCCTGCTGCCTTCTAACTCTCACAGATGGTTCCTCCCTGGTGCTGTGGGTGCCAGCACATCCCCAAGCCCTAACATCACGTGTCACAATGTGCTAACATTCCATGGAGCTCCCCTTACACACCTCCATGACACTCCCCACTGTACAGATGGGGAAACTGAGGCAGGCTGGGTCACAGCAGATGGGTTACTGCTACCTTCAGTGCTGCTTCCAAGGTCAACGTGCCAGCAGCACTCACATCCTGCAGGGATGGAATTCACAAGCTAAAGCCCAATTCCTCCACCAACTTGAGTCACAGGCAATCTGCAAGCCAATGGATTTGGGTTCCAGCAAAAGTTTGAGTCCCAAACTAACACAATTGTGCCCCATCCTGTCCAAAGGGGACGCTATGCCAGCTTATGGAGCAAACACCCCCTTTGCCCATCGCAACTCTTTCCAAAATAAACAGGTTTATGATCACGCCATCATTCCATCAGTCCAAGACTGTCATGGAAAAACCCAGCCTGCACCGTGGCCAGCACCACCACCCCACACTCCACAGACCGGCTGTGGATCTGTCGCCGTTTCAAGAGCCACTTTCTGCATCCCAACCGTCCAACACAACTCTGCCAACCTCTACCACCTGTTCTGCTTTGGCCTGCACCACTACAGCCCTCGGTCGGCAGAAAAGGCCCTGGCATGGCGCGGATCCTTGCGGGGTTTGCAGCTCCGTGGCAGCGCCGGCAGGCACAGCTGGCTGGATGCTGCTGCATCCCACACCGCTGCGCCGGGTAATGGCCATTGCAGCACCAAATTAACAGTGCATCTGCTCCTCGCTGCACATGCCGCCGAGAGTGGGCTGTAATTTCGTCTCTGATCCCCCAAATAATGTTTGTTGTCGTGCTGTAATCTTGGCAATCAATGTAACAGCTGAACAGATCGTTTCGGCTGAAATATTTGCTAAACACGCAAAGACCTTGAAACCACACCTCAGCGTGTGCGCATTGTGTGCGGAATTACACACTGAACTAAATAAGGACTGGGTGGGGGGAGACTTGGGGAGAGCTGCCAGCCAATTAAAACGCAAAAAACAACGAGATAAAAAACAAAACACCAAACCCTTATGAGTTTATCTGCAGCACCTTTCACCAGCAACACCTTATTTCCTGCAAACCAGGCAAAACAAAGCTTCAAGCACTCTTTGGAGCACTCCACCATCCAAGATGGATCAACTGGTGTATGCAAGGCTCTCAGAAGCAGAATTTAATGGTCACAAAAATCAATTGGCCAAACCAGCTGCATGCATATTAACCTCCTGATGTCCCTCTCACTGAGTGCTACCTTCACTCAGCCAGCTATAAAGAGGCTAAGCCACAAAATGTTTTTATTTAGGGAATTTAGCAAGAGCTAAGAGCTCTTTTTGATTTCTGTGTTTAACCTGCTTGAAATGCCAGCCTGGGAAATGAAAGCAGGAGATTAGTGAAGACAAAGCCGCGGGTGACCAGGTTACACTCCTGGCTACACTATCAACCACCTGCACGTCCTTCTGCAAGTCATGGTACTGTGATATTTCCCATTTTCTTCTTCAAGACCTGTGTTTATTTTGAAATCAGCTTTCTGAAAGAAAGAATCTGACTTGGATACAACAGCTGGGCTGCAGGACCCCGACTGGGGCAGGAGTTCCCAGGCATTAACTTAACATTTACCTGAAATAACACAAGGTCTCTGGGGAACAAGAAAGGAAAGTTGCTCCTTTCTTGAGCAAACTCTTGTGTTTCCAAGGTTTTGATTTCTTCTAGCGCTGCAAAGCATTTGTATAAATTAGTGCAGACATCTGAGATACATCAAATTTGACAGGCCTGGGGCAAGTTCAAACTTCTGATCACAACATCCATCACAAGCACTGAGCTATTTATCAACAATTGATCAAAACGAAGAGGGAGAACAAAACCTTTCACTTCAGTAATTGATACCTAAGGACTGACAAGAGCAGGTCCACCACCTCCCCCTCAAGACTGTAGATTGCTTAGTTGACCCCCAAGAGTTCACTCCATTAAAGCACCTCACCAAATGTGAATCTTCAGAAGAGCCAACACCACAGAAGGAAAAAAAAAAATCGCATGGATCTGCTCAAGCTCCACCTTTGACCCTGTAATTCAATCATACAAACCCCTGATGACCTCAGTGTAAGTAGCTGGAAGAGGTTGAAAGACCAGAGATGTTACTGATGGAAACAAGGTCTGGGATTCTGCATAAGAGGGTTCATTCTCTGCTCTGCCACGGCCTCCCAGGGAGGCCTGACACATCACCAGGCTCCCTGGTCTCATCCCCAGTGGGGTTGGTATCTCTTTTAGGGGAAAGAAAGCACATTTGCAAGTCTGGGGTGCCAAGATATGACAACAAAATGGGCAAAATCCTTTTAGTGAGACCCAAGCAGCCTTTTAATCCTCCAAGCAGCAGATCACAGCTGGTGAATCACAGCACTCTTGACTGGGATTCAAAAGAGCGAATTTGGGGTCACTGGGCACCTCCATGGTGATGTGTCAGGCTCAATTCCTTGGCTGTGACATCCCGTCCATTTCTAAACATCTCATTCAGTGGGGTTTCAACCATCTGCACTGCACAGGGACTTGTCTCCAGCCTGGGCTGCAAATTTGGCTTGGATGAAACTGGCAGGAGCCAAGGAGTGAAGCCAAGGGGACAGTGGCCTGGGGCCAGGAGAGCCACAGCAGCACAAGCAGCACCTCCACGGTGCTGTTATCCCAGGGACCGGGCAGTTCCCTCCCCAGAGGAGAGGAGGGAAACTCTTTGCACGTCTTTATCACGCCACAGCCTCTTAATCCTGCAGCGGGAGCCAACCTGGCTCGCCCGGATCCCTCATGGAGACATGAGCCTGCCAACCTGCTGAGAAGCAAAGGCTGCCAGCACTCCCAGCCTTGGCAGCTCTCCCAAGATGGAGAAGCAATGGGCTTTCCCTGGAGGCACCAGGCAGACAAAGGAAGCTCCGTGCTTCCTACAAGGCGTGCATGGCCCTTGCCAGAAGACATGTGTCCCCAGCAATTCCCTGTCGGGCCACACGGCTCCAAGGGAGCTGTGACACAACCTTATTTCAACGAGGCTCATGGAAGCCATGCATGCCAACCATGGCAAGAAAAAACATTGTTTCCTTAAAAAAAAAAAAAAAAAAAAAAAAAAAAAAAAAAAAAAAAAAAAATTAGCCGTTTTCCACACATTTGCTAATTGCTCATCAGATTTTCTAATGAAGGTGCTGTGCTGAGCACTGGGAGACAGAAGGATTTTCTGCTAAAATCAAACGGGGAGTAAGTGTGGCGTTTACCAAGGGATAGGCAGCTTCAAAGCTTTCCCTTCCACTTAGATTTTAAGCACTTCTACAAAAGAACATTGATTTTGGGTTAAATTGACTGATTTTATTCATAGCTGGTTCATATGGTGTATTCAAAAGACAAATTGTACGAGACTGCAAGCTATGGATCAGCTCTGATAATTCAGAGTCCTCTTTCCTCTTTCTCTTTCTCTTTTTTTTTTTTTCCCTAAATATTTTCCATGCTTATAATTTGCTATTATTTGGCCCCTGCCTGGACAGAAAAGGCATTTTCACAGTATGGGAGCCTGTCTTTGAAGGAAAGGTATTATATTTTAATGCCAATTACAACAGAAGTAAGAATCAGACATCCCTGCAACCCTTTAGAGCTCCTGCATAGCAAATGGCCTATTTGGGGAGGGGATGTGTGTTTTGTTCAGAGACATTATATTTATGCAGAGAGTTTATTGACTCCAATTTAGTTGAAATATATAATAAACATGTGTATCAAGCACTAAACACTTGTGACAAAGATCAGCTCTAATCCCTCAGGTGCACTGCTGTAGCTGTTAAGAGAAGTGCTAGATGAATACTCCTTAAAAATATCACAGGCCAGGAATATTTAAAGCTATTGCACATATTAGGCATAAGGCAGCAGGTCTGGGACATGCTGCCAGCTGCCTTTGGACATGCAGGAGGGAGCATCAGCTCCTGCCACCCCAGGTCACCGTAAACGTCCCAAAACATCCTCCCAGGCTGACTTCGGCACATCCCCCCCTCACACACAGCTGCCCAGCTGCAAACAGCTGGATGCAAGCCAAAGCAACCTTATCCCATAAGTCATGGTCTGAAGCTGGGCAGCTCGGCCACTGTAACTCTGTTTCCCCATGGAAATGGAGATGTTGAAAGCCACTGGTGAGAGGAATTCAAGGGGGAATTGTTTGCAAAATGTATCTGAGGAGTTAAGACATCAGCTGCTAAATTAATATTTGCATCATCACTCTTGGAATCATTGGAAAAGCCCTCCAAGACCATCAGGTCCAACCTGTGCCTGATCCTCACCTTGTCCCCAGCCCAGAACACTGAGTGTCACCTCCAGGCATTCCTTGGACACCTGCAGGGACGGGGACTCCAAACCTCCCTGGGCAGCCCCTTCCAATCCCTTTCCATGGGGAAATTCCTCCTGGTGTCCAACCTGCCCCTCCCCTGGCCCAGCCTGAGGCCATTCCCTCTCCTCCTGTCCCTGTTCCCCGGGAGCAGAGCCCAAATCCCCCCGGCTGTACCCTCCTGTCAGGAGTTGTGCAGAGCCAGAAGGTCCCTGACCCTCCTTTTCTCCAGACTGAGCCCTCCCAGTTCCCTCAGCTGCTCCTCATAGGATCTCCAGACCCTTCCCTATTAACTCTGGTTCCATTCCACATTTTCTTGCAGCTGCAACGCAAACCTAAAATGGCAAAATCCTTCCATCCTCACACCATGAAAGGCTGCAAGACTAATTTTATTAACTAGGGGGAAGAGGAACTTAAACTATCAAAAATATTTCTCTCGAAACCAAAAGTTTGGTGACCCCAAACAATTCTTGAGTTGAACCCACTGGATTGTTTCAGAAAAGGAAGAATTGAACAACTTCAAAAGATGCTGGAACACAAAAACATGCAGAGCATTCGGTTCAAAGGCCCATCACAGGGTTTCCTTCTGTTTTATTCAAACCCTTTGGGAATATATTTAAATAAATGAAATCTAAACAAAACAGTGGTGTTTACAGGGAGTGGGGCTGAGCTTTTCACCCCTCCTTTTTTTTTTAAAGGAATTTTGTCATCTAGCAAATGAGCAGAAAAATGTGTTATTCACTGAGCTCTACTTAATGTGCTGAATAAAAAATAATAAAGAAATAAAAGGAGTACAAGTGCATCAATCTGAACAGATAATGAGAGCCTGGTGGTGATGAACTTGAGGGATGCACTGACAAACCACCACTGAGAATTGTGTAGGGACCAGGATTCATTGTTGTCCCATACACACACTCCCCAACGGATGCTGAGGAATTAGGGATGGCTTCTGCAGCTGTGGACAATCCAGAGGAACATTTACAATAAGCCTGTTCATGTCACACCCTGAATGTGGAGGAAAATAAGGGAGAAGAGGGCACAGACTGCAGAGCACGAGATCAGGAGTGCTGCTGCTTTAGCTGGATTTTCTACTGATCTGGAATTACAGACGTCAGTATCTTAAAAAAATGCCCATACATCCCATATCTCTCTGCATTTCAAGCACAGTTAGATTCTCAGCAGTCAACCACTACAACCACCTACCAAAAACAAGAGCTACAACCCTTGAACAGGAGATGGGATTTTGACCAACCCAGGAGCATCCCTTTCTTTTTTCCCCTGAAGTCCAGCTCCCAAGCCCAGCATCCTCCCCTCCCCAACAGCCAAAATCCCACCAATTTTTGCCACATCCTGGCACCTGCTCTCTCAATTTGCAGCCTGGGATGCCAGGCATATCTGGAAAGCTCCTCTGTTATCATTTCAGGGCATCCGATGCTGCTAATTGATACACCGTAATACTCTCATTTACTCAGCATCAAGCTGGAGCGTTGATAATTGATGGATTGGTTTGCCTTTGATGATCTGCAAAATTAAAAGCCACAAGTCTGCAAGATGCTGAGGATCCCACATGAGAGCCTGCAAACTTGAGCTCCCAGTGCAGCTGAGCAGAAAGGAAAGGCACTCAGGACCAGGCAGGGCTGAACCTTAATTCAACAGCCCCCGTGAATTTTGTGGAGCTGTATCTATTAGTATGGATTTAATTGTGGGTTTATATCTTATTACTGTCAAGTGAAATGAAATTAGGAGGAAGGAGATGCTGGTCCTCCAGAGAGCATCTGTATTTCCAGTCCCAGAGAGCTTTAACTTCTGGAAGAGGGCAAATAGACAATAAATGTCAATAAGACATCTCATTTCTGTTCTTTTTTCATTAAAAAATGCTTCCTGCAAAAACCCACAAAACCGAGGGGACTGCAGGCATGGAACTGTGCACTCCTACCCAGTTTCATGATGCTATTCTGAGAGGAGCTGCTTTATTCCAGCCCAGCTTCCCTAGGATACACCTTGGAGAACATCAAGTGCAGCACACAGCAACCTGTGCCACAAACCACTTGCTGAGTATTTTTCTCCCAGCACGTTCAGCAAACTGCATGGCTGGTTATGGAGGAGGGGGGAACGTCTGGCCACACTGGCATTAATCAGAACAAGATTTCTCAAATGAGTTTTACAGATTTCTGACCCAGCATCGCACAGCACATTCACGAGGTCAAGGAGACGTATGCTTGAAGGATGGCAGTTGCATGGCTCCTCTCAGACTCAAAGTCAGTCAATCCATACTTTCCCTCAATATATTATTGCTTCCTCAGAACAACTCCCCCATTTGCAAATGATGATTAACATTCTAATCTTAGCATAATTACTCCTGCCTTTCAAACCACACCAAAAAAAGAAAGAGAAAGGGGAGGAGCACTGAGGAGCCGGTGTCCCACTGTCACGCCACCGTTTCAGAGCCAGCTGTCCACGAGACAAGTCACAACAGCAGCGCTGTCCCCCTGCTTGGGGACAATGTCACAGGAACTGAGGAGGACACTGGCCATCTGCATATATTCCCCTCCTTACTGTCTCTCCAGCTCAAGTCACCATGGCTTATCAGGTTTTAAGACACAGCAAGGTCATTGCAACCAAAGGTCTCCCGTTCGCTTCCCAGAATTCGTTCTAGTTATTCCTATCTGGATACTCATATTATTGCCATTAAATTATGATAATTTAAGCATCCTGCATTCTGGGCAAAGCAGACAGAGATACCCAGTCAGGATTCCTGCCAGAAACACAGGCTGGCTGCACCTCCTGAGTATCTCTTAATTATCTCTTTCTCTTTCTGGTGGGGAAAGGTCTGAGCTCAGGTGAGTGCTCCCTGCTCTCTTCTATTTGATTCAATTCTCCGGCTCATGAAATATGCTCCCGCTTCCTTCGAAGGACAAATGAAATGAAACAGCCTCTTGGAAGGAGACAAACGACAGAGGATACGGGTGAAGACATAATTCAAGAGACTTTGGGAAAGTAGGATGGTGATTTTG